>NC_091299.1:47750158-48010158 GCF_038502225.1 Cherax quadricarinatus | reverse complement strand
CACACACATTACCACTACCACACATACATTACCACTACCACACATACATTATCACTACCACACACACATTACCACTACCACACATACATTACCACTACCGCACATACATTACCACTACCGCCGCACACACAGTACCACTACCACAAACACATTACCACTACCACACATACATTACCACTACCACACACACATTACCACTACCACACACACATTACCACTACCACAAACACATTATCACTACCACACACACATTACCACTACCACAGACACATTACCACTACCACAAACACATTATCACTACCACACACACATATTACCACTACCACACATACATTACCACTACCACACACACATTACCACTACCACACACACATTACCACTACCACACACACATATTACCACTACCACACACACATTACCACTACCACACACACATTACCACTACAAGACATACATTATCACTACCACACATACATTACCACTACCACACATACATTACCACTGCCACACATACATTATCACTACCACACATACATTACCACTGCCACACATACATTACCACTGCCACACATACATTATCACTACCACACATACATTACCACTGCCACACATACATTATCACTACCACACATACATTACCACTGCCACACATACATTATCACTACCACACACATATTACCACTACCACAAACACATTATCACTATCACACACACATTACCACTACAACACATACATTACCACTACCACACATACATTATCACTACCACACACACAACATCACTATCACACATACATTTCCACTACCACACACACATTGCTACTACCACATATACATTACCATTACCACATACATATTACCAGTACCACACAAACATTACCACTACCACACAAACATTACCACTACCACATATACATTACCACTACCACGCAAACATTACCACTACCACATATACATTACCACTACCATATATACATTACCACTACCACATATACATTACCACTACAATATATACATTACCACTACCACATATACATTACCACTACCACATATACCTTTCCACTACCACATATACATTACCACTACCACACACACATTACCACTACTGCACATACATTATCACTACCAAACACACATTACCACTACCACACAAACATTACCACTACCACACAAACATTACCACTACCACACAAACATTACCACTACCACACAAACATTACCACTGCCACACAAACATTACCACTACCACACAAACATTACCACTACCACACAAACATTACCACTACCACACAAACATTACCACTACCACACAAACATTACCACTACCACACAAACATTACCACTACCACACAAACATTACCACTACCACACAAACATTACCACTACCACACAAACATTACCACTACCACACAAACATTACCACTACCACATATACATTACCACTACCACACAAACATTACCACTACCACACAAACATTACCACTACCACACAAACATTACCACTACCACACAAACATTACCACTACCACACAAACATTACCACTACCACATATACATTACCACTGCCACACAAACATTACCACTACCACACAAACATTACCACTACCACACAAACATTACCACTACCACATATACATTACCACTACCACACAAACATTACCACTACCACACAAACATTACCACTACCACACAAACATTACCACTACCACACAAACATTACCACTACCACATATACATTACCACTGCCACAAAAACATTACCACTACCACACAAACATTACCACTACCACACAAACATTACCACTACCACACAAACATTACCACTACCACATATACATTATCACTACCACACAAACATTACCACTACCACACAAACATTACCACTACCACACAAACATTACCACTACCACACAAACATTACCACTACCACACAAACATTACCACTACCACATATACATTATCACTACCACACAAACATTACCACTACCACACAAACATTACCACTACCACACAAACATTACCACTACCACACAAACATTACCACTACCACACAAACATTACCACTACCACACAAACATTACCACTACCACACAAACATTACCACTACCACACAAACATTACCACTACCACACAAACATTACCACTACCACACAAACATTACCACTACCACACATACATTACCACTACCACATATACATTACCACTACCACACATACATTACCACTACCACACATACATTACCACTACCACACAAACATTACCACTACCACACAAACATTACCACTACCACACAAACATTACCACTACCACACAAACATTACCACTACCACACAAACATTACCACTACCACACAAACATTACCACTTCCACACAAACATTACCACTACCACACAAACATTACCACTACCACACAAACATTATCACTACCACACATACATTACCACTACCACATATACATTACCACTACCACACAAACATTACCACTACCACACATACATTACCACTACCACATATACATTACCACTACCACACAAACATTACCACTGCCACACAAACATTACCACTACCACACATACATTACCACTACCACACAAGCATTACCACTACCACACATACATTACCACTACCACATATACATTACCACTACCACACAAACATTACCACTACCACACAAACATTACCACTACCACACATACATTACCACTACCACATATACATTACCACTACCACACAAACATTACCACTACCACACAAATATTACCACTACCACCACAGGTAAATTCACAAAATAATGTCAATTTTTTTTGCCTTGTTTTGTAAGTGCATTCATTCATGCACAGAACTTCTTAAATCATGAGAAAATGAATTAAAATTGTGACCGTTTCTTTTATCATTTACTAAATTTAACAGAGTCATGAAATTTAGACAAAAAAGGTCAGTAACAGCCGTAGGTGCGAGTATAATCGAGTGGTCAGCTCACCTTTAGTTTATGGCTCATGGCTTGGTGGTAGCGTCTGCGGATTAAATCTGAGGGATCTGTCTTCGATCCTAGAACAGGTGGAGATGCTGGTCATGCTTCAGGGCACAGTTTATCCCGGTTCACCCAGCAGTAAGTAGGGCTTTAGTGGTTAACCGAGTGTTGAAGGTTGAGTACAAATTGGAAATGTACCACATTAATTTAGATTGCTCATATTCTTGTTCTCTTTGTTGTTGTAGCTTTTATTGTTGTTACATTAGTATCACAACAATGCTATATCAATAGCATAACAATGCTGTATCAGCATCACAATAATACTACACCAGTATCATAACAATGCTACACCAGCATCAAAACACTGCTACGCCAGTATCACAACAATGCTACACCAGTATCATAACAATGCTACACAAGTACCATAACAATGCTACACAAGTACCATAACAATGCTACACCAGTATCATAACAATGCTACACCAGTATCATAACAATGCTACACCAGTATCATAACAATGCTACACCAGTATCATAACAATGCTACAGAGGTATCATAACAATGCTACACCAGTATCATAACAATGCTACACAAGTACCATAACAATGCTACACCAGTATCATAACAATGCTACACCAGTATCATAACAATGCTACACCAGTATCATAACAATGCTGCACCAGTATCATAACAATGCTACACCAGTATCATAACAATGCTACACCAGTATCATAACAATTCTACACCAGTATCATAAAAATTCTACACCAGTATCATAACAATGCTACACCAGTATCATAACAATGCTACACCTGTATCATAAAAATTCTACACCAGTATCATAACAATGCTGCACCAGTATAATAACAGTGCTACGCCAGCATCATAACAATGCTACACCAGTATCATAACAATGCTACACCAGTATCATAACAATTCTACTCCAGTATCATAACAATGCTACACCAGTATCATAACAATGCTACACCAGTATCATAACAATGCTACACCAGTATCATAACAATGCTACACCAGTATCATAACAATTCTACACCAGTATCATAAAAATTCTACACCAGTATCATAACAATGCTACACCAGTATCATAACAATGCTGCACCAGTATAATAGCAATGCTACGCCAGCATCATAACAATGCTACACCAGTATCATAGCAATGCTACTCCAGTAACATAACAATGCTACACCAGTATCATAACAATGCTACACCAGTATCACAACAATGCTACTCCAGTATCATAACAATGCTACACCAGTATCATAACACTGCTACACCAGTATCATAACAATGCTACACCAGTATCTTAACAATGCTACACTATCATGTGGGAGTTCGACACGTGGATTAGGTAAAGAAATACTCACGTAGGCTGGTAGTACGTATAATTACAGACAAGGTGAGTAGCGCCCTTACAGCCGTATCCTAGTCTCTCTGCTCTCTCTCGTACAACTGACTGACTGGCCGCCCACAGTACCCATATGTGAGAGGGTCTTTGAATACTGCCAGGTCAGCGCAATATGAATATACAGTGACTCAGGCAGAGACGGTTGGTCGTGAGTCAACTGGCACAGTGGTTACTGGTAACTGGTTACTACTACTGAGAGCTCGGCGACGCTAACGTATGTCGTCCCGACATACAACTAATACAAACTAGAGATGGCAGGTGTACGGCTTGGGCTGATTCTATACAATGTCAAAGTACACAACAATTAAACATTATAACATACATAAGTAGAACATTGGAATGGAAGCTTACGTAACTGAAACTGTAATCCAATACAAGGTATAATATAGCACAACTTAAAACTCAACAAATGAACATCGAACTCAACGTTGAGATTACAAGTGATAAAAAAAAATTTTGATCGATCGATCTGTATTCATGTGATCTACGGATTCTGAGGAAGGAATATATACAAAGAAAGAGTGTTTAACAGAAAGGCAGATTCTGTGCACTCAAATCTAGACTGTTAACTCTCAGAATGCGGAGAGAACATGCACACAAAAAAAAATTCTTGAATACTGATAAGTTGATACTGTAATTATTCATCTATACAGGTTATTTACATTTAACCCCAACTCTGCTAGGGTAAGATTGACATATGCAGAATGGGTGTCATCTCTGGGAGGATCAAACTCTGTAGCATTGGCTAACTCATGCTGTATTTGAGGCAAATCTGAATTGGATGTTACAAATGATACTTGAGGATTTCTCAATACCTGTCGTGTACGTAGGGAATAACGACATTCAGGTTGATCGTCTGACTGAGTATCAGAGGAAGAGAGTACAGGATCAGGAGGATTGTCAGAGTCTGTCACATTAGTCTGGGTTGGAACATCATTATCATCACATACTAACTTCATATGATCCAAATGCGATTCTTTATACTGACCAGTACTAATCTCTCTAACCTTATACTTATTACCAGTGATATGTTCAACTACTCGATAAGGACCAACAAACTTTTGATCAAGCTTTGGCATTGCAGACGTTTTGTTAAAGTTAATCAGCATAACTCTCGAACCTACTTTGATTTTGGATGGCTTTGCTCGAGTGTTTGCGACTCTTGTAAATTCTGCTGTTGATTTATGAATTTTTTCACGGATTCTTCTAAAAACACTTTGAGCTAAGCTGGTACGAGTTGCTATGAAATCATCAGGGTTGTAATTTGGTTTCGGATTAGAATATAACAACTCATAAGGCAAACGTTTATCTACACCATACAATGCATAATGTGGAGTGTCACCTATAGAAACATTGTAAGCAGAATTTATAGCACACTGCACATCAGGTATAACTTCATCCCAAGTTTCACTGTTGGGATTGATAGTGGCTCTCAAGACATCAAGTACTTTCTTATTGGTTCGTTCCGCTAACCCAATGCTGGCAGGATGATGAGGAACAATGGTGGATTTAGAGATCTTGTACAAGGTGCACAAATTTTCAAGAATCTCATTACAGAATTCACCTCCATTATCTGTTACTAGGGACTTAGGGGTGGTATGCCTGCAGATAATGCGTTCTTTAAACGCTTTAGCTACTGTCTCGGCAGTCTTATCTGCAATAGGAACTAACTCACAATATCTGGTGAAATGGTCTACCATAACACACAGATGTTTGTTACCTTGGAGGGAACATTGGAAATTAGTTAACAAATCTAGCGCAACTCTTTCCCACGGTTCGCTAGTAGTTGGATATACTTGGATTGGATTAGGACCATTAGCATTGCCTTTATGTTGCATGCAGACACTACATTTCTTAACATACTCAGAAATATCAGTTGCCATACGAGGCCAAAAGTATTTCAATCTGGCTTGTTTTACTGAACGATCCATACCAGGGTGTGCAACACCTGGTACATCGTGAACTAGCTGTAAGGCTACATTCACTAGTGACTGTGGAATTACTAACTGGTATACTCTTCTGCTAGGAGTACCCAACTCGGCTGTTCGATACAGTAATTCTTGGTTCATGACAAAGTCACTGATGGGTGCTGGTGGCTTCACAGTCAGAATAAGATCTTCCTGAAGCAGGAATCGAATCACATCAGACCACATGGGATCTGTTCGTTGAGCATTCTTTACATCTTCAGCACTAAATGGTGGGTCTGCAGTTATTATACTAACATGTCGCGATAAGGCATCTGCGACTACATTTGACTTGCCAGGTAAATGCTCAAAGGTGGGATTGAACTCTTGGATAGTCAAGGTCCATCTGGCTAACCTTCCAGTAGGTTGTTTGTTCTGGAATAAGGGTATCAGTGGAGCATGGTCTGTCAAGACATGAACAGAGTACTGATAAATAATGTCTCGGAAGTGCTTTAAAGACCATATATTGCTAAAGCTTCTTGCTCAGTTACTGTATAATTACGTTCAGCCTTTGTAAGGACTCGGCTAGCAAATGCAACTGCGTTGTACTTGCCATCGGTCTTCTGAGCTAGTACGGCACCTATGCCAATTGAACTAGCATCAGTTGTCAGATAGAAGGGCTTAAAAAAATCTGGAAATTTCAAAATTGGAGCAGATGTTAGCTTTTCTTTTAGAGTTTGGAATGCTCTTTCTTGACGGAAGGTCCAAACAAAAGGAGCATCTTTCTTAAGCAACTCAGTTAGAGGAGCAGCTATGGAAGAAAAATTGGCAATGAAAGATCTATAAAAACCTGCTGAGCCCACAAAGGATCTTACGGCATCAGCAGTTTTGGGAGTTGGAAAATTTAGTACTGCAGTTACTTTACTTTGGTCAGTCGTAACCCCTCTAGGAGTGACTACGTGACCAAGAAACTTAATTTCTGATCTGAAAAATTGACATTTAGACAGTTTGATCTTTAAATTGGTTTCTTCAAGCTTACCAAGTACTACATCAAGTCTTTTCAAGTGTGTATCCACGTCTTTAGACATGACGATTACGTCATCTAAGTACACCATAAGTGCATTACCTATGAGACCTCTAAAGATATTAGTCATGAGCCTTGAGAACGTGATAGGGGAAGATCGTAATCCAAACGCCATACGGAGGAAGTGATAATGACCTGTAGGAGTGGAGAATGCAGTTAGCTCTTGGCTGTCCTCGTGAAGAGGGACTTGCCAAAACCCTTGTAACAAATCTAGGGTTGAAAAGACTTTGTTATCTCCGATATTACGTAAAAGATCACCCAGTACAGGGAGTGGAAAGCGATCTGGAATGGTTTTCGCGTTTAACTTCCTAAAGTCAATCACTGGGCGCCAAGTACCATCCTTCTTAGGTACTAGTATCAAGGGTGCATTCCAAGGGGAATTGCTAGGTGCAATAACTCCATCATCAAGCATTTGATTGATCAATTCTTCTGCGACAGCAACTTGTGAATGAGGCATTCTGTACGCAGGTATGTAGATAGGTCTAGTACCAGGTTCAAGTGGAATACGATGGGACAATAAGTTCGTTATACCCATCTTCTCACCTGGTAAAGCAATGGCTTTACGACGTTTGTTCAACAGAGTCAACAAACGCTTGACTTCATCTGGGAAGTCAGTGGGAGCTAAGTCTTTCTCCTCAACTGGTGGAACAGATTGATCCAGTGAAGTGGATGAGGTCTCCCCGGCAGAAATAGCACCGACCCACTGGTCAGGTGACAACTCATCCTCTACCTGAACAGGGTAAGGATAGTGAACAAGGTCAACAAGATTGGTATTTGCTCTGAGGCGAACACTGTGACCAGAAGTGTTGGCCAGGAAGAAATGGATCTTACTATCTCTTACAACATGTAAGGATGGTTCAACAAATAGTCCTTTTACTTTGCAGGAATCACTGTCAACTAGGACGTTATCACCATCTGGAACACTAGGAACAACAACAGACACTCTAGTGAGAGCACTAGCCGCAACAGAGACGTCTTTCTGCAGACGGCATGTGACATCAACAAGAGATGGCATTACTAGTTGCAAGTAATTGTTTTCCGACAAGGCGTCCCCTGTGGAGAAACTACTACTCGAACTAGCAGTCATTGCAGGGATAGGTTGTGCACTCAAGGCAATCTGAGTGTCCTCGGACACTTGAGGCATCGGACTATCCTGCAAGTCTGACGGTATAGGTGGAACACTGATGGGAGTGACCGAATTACCAGTGCCTGACCGCTTGGGTACGCTACTGGAGAATGTATTAGCTTGTAAGGACTTAATCCGTACATCATACTCTGCAGCAGTATAACAGATTTCTGATCCAAGCTGGTAACCCCAGAATGGAACGATCAAGTCGTCAATTTGGGCATGCCATCGATAAGGGTCGAGCACAATGCGTAAGTCTCGCATGGAAGCAAATCCCAGTAGAAGGTCACCAGGGAAAGTAATCTGGTCGACAACAAGGAAGGAAGCAGTGAAGTCTCTACCTTGGATAGAAAAGGTTAGGGAAGTCCGACCTCGGACACGCAGGTGAGAACCAGCTACTCCACTAAGGGAGGACACATGAGTCGGTTCTACGAGAAGGACATGTCGTAACTGCTTATCCTTAAACAAACTAGACCTAATAATATTGACTTGCGCACCAGAGTCCATGAACAAATGAACGGGCGCATTATGAACAGATGCTTGCACTATAGGGCCTATGGTTGCATTGGAAGTTATGTGCAAACAAAAAGGTGGATTGTCATCAGAAAAGACTTGTTCTACTTCATCCCCAAAATCATCTATGTCAGAGACATGTGAAGCAACATCATCAGCAGGATTGTCATTCTCGAGACTGCTTAAGGCTTCAAAGGAATTGTGAACGGGGATGGTGTACTCATTATCACCTACTGTCACCATGGGACGGTTTGACTGGGGCGCTCGAATTCCCCCGAATTGGAAGAACGAGCCTGGTTCTGGTTAGTTTGAGAATTGGAAGAATGAGCCTGGTTCTGGTTATTTTGAGAACCACGATATCTGTTTCCTCTACGGGTTCTGCGGTTGGAACGGCCAAAGAAAGACCTAGAGTACTGAAGGTTATAGAGAGCATTGCACTCAGATGTGTCATGTCCATGTATTCTATGATAAGTACAGTAGGGAAAATCTGGGTACTCATCATCAGTACGACGTCTCTTAGGGTAACTATCAGGACAATTAATTGCAATATGGCCACGGAAACCACAGTTGTAACAAGTCCGCCGACTATGGTTACTGAATGTACTATGAATACTACGAGGTGAATAACGACTCTGTACACTGGTTCTTGGTGATCTCTGAGATGGTTGACGACCACGATTTGTCTCTGTGGCGCAAACAAGAGGTGGTGCAGACTGAGGCATATGTGTGACATTACTTTTGATACAAGGGAAAGTACCCTGGGGGCACAAGGAACGTACATGATTTAAGGCTGTAAGTGGTTCCATCGTCACAGTTGGAGGATGAGCCTCATAAGCACACACAGAAGCAGGTGGCATTAGTTCTTTAATTGCTCCAAAAGCTGCTATTTTAGCAAACGGTTCTGTGAATGGTTTAACCTCTTCAGGGAGAAAAGATGATAATTGGACAGCATTGATAAATGATGATAAAAGTTTGTCTAATCTAACAGCAAATGCACTCAACGATTCATTACTCATGGGTGTAGCATTCACTAGTTCCCTAAGAACGACATATGGATCAGCTGTTTTTACTGGGACAAGGAAAGAACGAATCAGTTCCTCATATTGTGACCACTTAGTAAGATTCCTGAAGTCTCGCATATCAAGATCAACAACGTGAACAGCAGCAGGGGATCGATAAAGAGCTTCTTTAGCAAGTCTGATAAGACTTTCCTCAGAAGGAGGACCTTCAACTTGAGCACTAGCACGAGAACGAATGGCCGCAAACCATGCTTCAAGACTATGTACATGGCCATTGAATAAAGGTAACGCATCAAGGGAATCACGAGTATAACTATAGTATCTCGGTGTCTGGGTCGGTCTGTCAGTCGGTAAGGAACTGTGAGGACTGATGACAGGGGCAACAGTAGCCTGAGAGGTCTGAGTATCGACATTCACTAAAGTATCACTTGACGGTATGTGAGACATAATGGCAAAGTAGCACGAGAACAAATAAGGCAAAAATAATGAACAATAAAAATTATACAAAATGCTAGAATTGAAATAAAGAGATGCAACTAATTCTGCAGAAGGAATAAAAAAAAATGTCTAAGAAACACTGCAAGAGGAAGGACAACTCAATTTAAAGGACTATTGGCCAAGATAAAAATTTTACATTGAAATATACAAGTAAAAATATTACTGGAGACTGAATTAAATGCAAAATGAGCTGTCTTTACTCTTGCTAATAAAGAAATTAATTAATAAAATTTTAAATCAATTTAAAAAGTATAAAATAAAATTACTAAATTGTTAACTGGGAAATTTAAGTATTTTCTAAGAATGCATAGACAAAATTAAAATATAATTCATAAAAATATCAATAAAAGAAAATAATTCACTGCAGAACAAGTGCAACAAAATAATTCACTGCAGAACAAGTGCAACAAAATAAGGTGTAGAAATAATCACTGCAGTAATAAAGCGTCACTGGGAAAACTCAGATTAAATAATAAATTAAAATATGAAGAAAAACTGATTGAACACTTTAACTCTTAATTGTAAATTAGACAAAACAATTTACTCAAACAGAGTAAAGAAAACACTTTACGTTAAAAGTAATTGAAATTGCATCAAGAGTGAATTTGTTCAAAGAATTATAAAAATATGAATAAAATAAAACAAAGGAACAAAACGGGAAGTGTTACACTTACAGTGGCAGGGCCCACTTCACTATTATAATATATTCTTACAACAAAATCTTGCTGTGACTGATACGACAAAAATTTGCTGGCAAAAATAATGGTACACAGTCTGCGAAAAAAATTAGAGGAATGAGACACTGCTGGCATACGAAAAAAAGACACACATATAAATAAATGGATAATTTGGTATACTGGGGTGAATATCACTGCATGAAATACAATGACAATTACTGGAGAATACAACGCTGAAAGAATACAATAAAAAAAATGAATCACTTCACACAGAGTGACTGACTGGTACACTACACAATAATACTTACTACAGACAGGAGTAGCATAAAAAAAACACAGAATAAAAAAAAATATAAGATGAGCGAAAACACTGAAAAATATTGCAAAAATAACGAGTCAAAGAAAAACTGAGTCTACACTGAAAACACAAGGTTTAGAGTACACAAGAAATTTACTATAAATGTCTCACACACGCAAATGTCTTTAAATGCAAGAAAAATGTCTCTAAATTATCACTGAAGTCTGTAGTAGTCGGGTGATTACTGGTGATGAGGGTAGGTTGTAGGTTGTCCTGCGCAGTGATGACTGACGCCTCCTACACTCACTGTTGTCGGAAGAAAGGCACTTTCTCGGTGGACCCCCATAATTGGCTTTATCGTTGGCGCTCACTACATCTCTTGACCAATTATGTGAGCCAAAACAGTAATAGGACCCGGTACAAGGGTACAAACAACCACAGGTAGATGAGGTGGGTGGCTGGTGGTGGTTGTGGAGGGAGAGGGTGGTGGGTGAGATGCTGGCGCGCAACGCCCGCCACTCTACCCACGAAGGTGGCTTGATAAGCCACTCTATGCCACAGGAATGGTGAAAACCACTCTTAGCATCCAACAGGGAGCACAAAGCGATATAGACAATACTTCAGAGGAACTTGGCTTACTTCTTACTGCGTGGCTTACTTCTCTCTCTCAGCTGGGTTAGAAGCTGGGTTGGCTGACTGGAAGACGTGTAACGATGCACAAAGCACGGAGGTGCAAGTGGATGACAGGAGACAGGCTGGATGATAGGCTGACTGGCGTTCACTTCCACAGTCTGGCTTACTGACTGGCTTAATTGCAAAATCCGGGTCAACCCCTCGGAGATTGAAGCAATTAGCACACGAACTAAGCCAGGAAGCTTGAAACGGCTGCAACAGGCTTGCAGGCTGGAGGTGGTGAGTGAGGGTAAGCGGCTGGCTGGAGGTTCACCTTTGACCCGCCGGCTACTCAAAAACAGTCTTCTAACGTCTTGAATTACCCTTAAAACTTAAATCCACGCTCCACACCGCTGTCACCATTTATCATGTGGGAGTTCGACATGTGGATTAGGTAAAGAAATACTCACGTAGGCTGATAGTACGTATAATTACAGACAAGGTGAGTAGCGCCCTTACAGCCGTATCCTAGTCTCTCTGCTCTCTCTCGTACAACTGACTGACTGGCCGCCCACAGTACCCATATGTGAGAGGGTCTTTGAATACTGCCAGGTCAGCGCAATATGAATATACAGTGACTCAGGCAGAGACGGTTGGTCGTGAGTCAACTGGCACAGTGGTTACTGGTAACTGGTTACTACTACTGAGAACACCAATATCATAACAATGCTACACCAGTATCACAACAATGCTACACCAGTATCATAACAATGCTACACCAGTATCATAACAATGCTACACCAGTATCTTAACGATGCTACACCAGTATCATAACAATGCTACACCAGTATCACAACAATGCTACACCAGTATCATAACAATGCTACACCAGTATCATAACAATGCTACATCAGTATCATAACAATGCTACACCAGTATCATAACAATGCTACACCAGTATCACAACAATGCTACACCAGTATCATAACAATGCTACACCAGTATCATAACAATGCTACACCAGTATCACAACAATGCTACACCAGTATCATAACAATGCTACTCCAGTATCATAACAATGCTGCACCAGTTCCATAACAATTCTACACCAGTATCATAACAATGCTACACAATTACCATAACAATGCTACACCAGTATCATAACAAGGCTACACCAGTATCATAACAATGCTACACCAGTATCTTAACAATGCTACTCCAGTATCATAACAATGCTACACCAGTATCATAACAACGCTACGCCAGTATCACAACAATGCTACACCAGTATCATAACAATGCTACACCAGTATCATAACAATGCTACACCAGTATCACAACAATGCTACACAAGTATCATAACAATGCTACTCCAGTATCATAACAATGCTACACCAGTATCATAACAATTCTACACCAGTATCATAACAATGCTACACCAGTATCATAACAATGCTACACCAGTATCATAACAATGCTACACCAGTATCATAACAATGCTACACCAGTTTCACAACAATGCTACACCAGTATCATAACAATGCTACTCCAGTATCATAACAATGCTACACCAGTATCATAACAATGCTACACCAGTATCACAACAATGCTACTCCAGTATCATAACAATGCTACACCAGTATCATAACAATGCTACACCAGTATCATAACAATGCTACACCAGTATCATAACAATGCTACACCAGTATCATAACAATGCTACACCAGTATCATAACAATGCTACACCAGTATCATAACAATGCTACACCAGTATCATAACAATGCTACACCAGTATCACAACAATGCTACTCCAGTATCATAACAATGCTACACCAGTATCATAACAATGCTACACCAGTATCATAACAATGCTACACCAGTATCATAACAATGCTACACCAGCATCATAACAATGCTACACCAGTACCATAACAATGCTACACCAGTATCATAACAATGCTACACCAGTATCATAACAATGCTACGCCAGCATCATAACAATGCTACACCAGCATCATAACAATGCTACACCAGTACCATAACAATGCTACACCAGTATCATAACAATGCTACACCAGTATCATAACAATGCTACACCAGTATCATAACAATGCTACACCAGCATCATAACAATGCTACACCAGTACCATAACAATGCAACACCAGTATCATAACAATGCTACACCAGTATCATAACAATGCTACGCCAGCATCATAACAATGCTACACCAGCATCATAACAATGCTACACCAGTACCATAGCAATGCTACACCAGTATCATAACAATGCTACACCAGTATCATAACAATGCTACACCAGTATCATAACAATGCTACACCAGCATCATAACAATGCTACACCAGTACCATAACAATGCTACACCAGTATCATAACAATGCTACACCAGCATCATAACAATGCTACACCAGTACCATAACAATGCTACACCAGTATCATAACAATGCTACACCAGTATCATAACAATGCTACACCAGTATCATAACAATGCTACGCCAGCATCATAACAATGCTGCATCAGCATCACAATAATACTACATTCATGAGAATTATAACAATAATACAACAGTATCATCAAGCATCGCCTCTAGGTAAGTGGTTATCCCGGAGCAACTATGAGCTACACTAGTCACTGAGTAACTTTTTGCTAACGTAGAAGTCATTTAATATGCAGAAGTCTGCTATTATGGTCGTATTGTTTCACTTTGTATTATGACTTAAGTTCTTAGGAGAGGAAAAATGTTGACCAAAAAAGAAAAAATAGTTTATGTTGCTTCTGTGTCTTGTCTTATTTATCTCTTCCTTGTTCTCTTTTTCCTCATTTGATAAACCTTTTTTCTGTCAATTTTATTTTTCTCCTGTTTTCGTCTTCGTGATCGATATAACAGTTACAGGTCACTCTTCCGCCTTCTTGCCATCTCTCCATCCTCTGTCCTTGGTTCATCCATTTTTATTACAGCATGTAGAAGTAGACCGTCCACTCATACACTGGTGTGGATCCACTGGATAACGATACGTCACCAGTTTCAAGCTCAGATTTTACCATCCCTTCAATTTTAATACCTCTGTTCACTGTTGCAAATACTCTCTCTTTCTCGTTCTCTCACTTGCATTTCAATTACTTTACACCATTTTTCCTCTTGTTTCCTTTCACATCGTTCCATGTCGATGAAATCCGATTTCCGTACCCACTGCAGTGAGTCTCGCGTAGTGATACACACAAACACATGCACGCACAATCTCTCACAAAAAACTCCATACACACACACACACATAAACAAACGAAACACTCACACATACACACACACACACACACACGCACACACACACACACACACACACACACACACACACACACACACACACACACATACACACACAAACAAACAAACAAACAAACAAACATGTGAGGCAGTATCGTTAGTCAGTGCTTACAGCATTTAGTGTTCTACGTGCGGTGCTATGATGCTGTCACAGCGTATTGTGCGTCATAGAGTTATGGAATATACTACAAGAGTATAATAATGTTTCTAGAGTTTGATAAGTGTTATAAGATGAACAAAAATTCAAATTAAATTAACTCTGAATGTGGGCGTTTTTGCTGGAACTTGAGGGGGCAGTGTGTTGGTCAGCACTGCTGGCAGTGTGTTGGTCAGCACTGCTGGCAGTGTGTTGGTCAGCACTGCTGGCAGTGTGTTGGTCAGCACTGCTGGCAGTGTGTTGGTCAGTACTGTTGGCAGTGTGTTGGTCAGCACTGTTGGCAGTGTGTTGGTCAGCACTGCTGGCAGTGTGTTGGTTAGCACTGCTGGCAGTGTGTTGGTCAGCACTGCTGGCAGTGTGTTGGTCAGCACTGCTGGCAGTGTGTTGGTCAGCACTGCTGGCAGCGTGTTGGTCAGCACTGCTGGCAGTGTGTTGGTTAGCACTGCTGGCAGTGTGTTGGTCAGCACTGCTGGCAGTGTGTTGGTCAGCACTGCTGGCAGTGTGTTGGTCAGCACTGCTGGCAGTGTGTTGGTCAGCACTGTTGGCAGTGTGTTGGTCAGCACTGCTGGCAGCGTGTTGGTCAGCACTGCTGGCAGTGTGTTGGTTAGCACTGCTGGCAGTGTGTTGGTCAGCACTGCTGGCAGTGTGTTGGTCAGCACTGCTGGCAGCGTGTTGGTCAGCACTGCTGGCAGCGTGTTGGTCAGCACTGCTGGCAGTGTGTTGGTCAGCACTGCTGGCAGTGTGTTGGTCAGCACTGCTGGCAGAGTGTTGGTCAGCACTGCTGGCAGTGTGTTGGTTGGTCAGCACTGCTGGCAGTGTGTTGGTCAGCACTGCTGGCAGTGTGTTGGTCAGCACTGCTGGCAGTGTGTTGGTTAGCACTGCTGGCAGTGTGTTGGTCAGCACTGCTGGCAGTGTGTTGGTCAGCACTGCTGGCAGCGTGTTGGTCAGCACTGCTGGCAGTGTGTTGGTCAGCACTGCTGGCAGTGTGTTGGTCAGCACTGCTGGCAGTGTGTTGGTCAGCACTGCTGGCAGTGTGTTGGTCAGCACTGCTGGCAGTGTGTTGGGCAGCACTGCTGGCAGCGTGTTGGTCAGCACTGCTGGCAGTGTGTTGGTTAGCACTGCTGGCAGTGTGTTGGTCAGCACTGCTGGCAGCGTGTTGGTCAGCACTGCTGGCAGCGTGTTGGTCAGCACTGCTGGCAGTGTGTTGGTCAGCACTGCTGGCAGTGTGTTGGTCAGCACTGCTGGCAGCGTGTTGGTCAGCACTGCTGGCAGCGTGTTGGTCAGCACTGCTGGCATTGTGTTGGTTAGCACTGCTGGCAGTGTGTTGGTCAGCACTGCTGGCAGTGTGTTGGTCAGCACTGCTGGCAGTGTGTTGGTCAGCACTGCTGGCAGTGTGTTGGTCAGCACTGCTGGCAGTGTGTTAGTTAGCACTGCTGGCACTGTGTTGGTCAGCACTTCTGGCAGTGTGTTGGTTAGCACTGCTGGCACTGTGTTGGTCAGCACTGCTGGCAGTGTGTTGGTCAGCATTGCTGGCAGTGTGTTGGTCAGCACTGCTGGCAGTGTGTTGGTCAGCACTGCTGGCAGTTTGTTGGTTAGCACTGCTGGCAGTGTGTTGGTCAACCCTGTTGGCAGTGTGTTGGTTAGCACTGCTGGCAGTGTGTTGGTCAGCACTGCTGGCAGTGTGTTGGTTAGCACTGTTGGCAGTGTGTTGATCACCACTGCTGGTAGTGTGTTGGTCAGCACTGCTGGCAGTGTGTTGGTCAGCACTGCTGGCAGTGTGTTGGTCAGCACTGCTGGCAGTGTGTTGGTCAGCACTGCTGGCAGTGTGTTGATCACCACTGCTGGTAGTGTGTTTGTTCAGCACTGCTGGCAGTGTGTTGGTCAGCACTGCTGGCAGTGTGTTGGTCAGCACTGCTGGCAGTGTGTTGATCACCACTGCTGGCAGTGTGTTGGTCAGCACTGCTGGCAGTGTGTTGGTCAGCACTGCTGGCAGTGTGTTGATCACCACTGCTGGCAGTGTGTTGGTCAGCACTGTTGGCAGTGTGTTGTCAGCATTGCTGGCAGTGTGTTGGCCAGCACTGCTGGCAGTGTTGCTGCTCAGCATTGCTGGCAGTGTGTTGGTCAGCACTGCTGGCAGTGTGTTGGCCAGCACTGCTGGCAGTGTTGCTGCTCAGCATTGCTGGCAGTGTGTTGGTCACCACTGCTGGCAGTGTGTTGGTCAGCACTGCTGGCAGTGTGTTGGTCGGCACTGCTGGCAGTGTGTTGGTTAGCACTGCTGGCACTGTGTTGGTCAGCACTTTTGGCAGTGTGTTGTTCAGCACTGCTGGCAGTGTATTAATGAGCACTGCTGGCAGTGTGTTGGTCAGCACTGCTGGTAGTGTGTTGGTCAGCACTGCTGGCAGTGTGTTGGTCAGCACTTCTGGCAGTGTGTTGGTTAGCACTGCTGGCAGTGTGTTGGTCAGCACTGTTGGCAGTGTGTTGGTTAGCACTGCTGGCAGTGTGTTGGTCAGCCCTGTTGGCAGTGTGTTGGTCAGCACTGCTGGCATTGTGTTGGTCAGCACTGCTGGCAGTGCGTTGTTCAGTACTGTTGGCAGTGTGTTGGTCAGCACTGCTGGCAGTGTGTTGGTCAGCACTGCTGGCAGTGAGTTGGTCAGCACTGCTGGCAGTGTGTTGTTCAGCTCTGCTGGACTCGACTCGACTCAAGAAATCGTAATGACACTGCCAGCAGAGCTGGCAGTGTCATTACGATTTCTTGAGTATTAATGATCACTGCTGGCAGTGTGTTGGTCAGCACTGCTGGCAGTGTGTTGGTCAGCACTGCTGGCAGTGTGTTGGTCAGTACTGTTGGCAGTGTGTTGGTCAGCACTGCTGGCAGTGTGTTGGTCAGTACTGTTGGCAGTGTGTTGGTCAGCACTGCTGGCAGTGTGTTGGTCAGCACTGCTGGCAGTTAGTTGGTCAGCACTGCTGGCAGTGTGTTGTTCAGCTCTGCTGGCAGTGTATTAATGAGCACTGCTGGCAGTGTGTTGGTCAGCACTGCTGGCAGTGTGTTGGTCAGCACTGCTGGCAGTGTGTTGGTCAGTACTGTTGGCAGTGTGTTGGTCTGCACTGCTGGCAGTGTGTTGGTCAGCACTGCTGGCAGTGTGTTGGTGAGCACTGCTGGCAGTGAGTTGGTCAGCACTGCTGGCCGTGTGTTGTTTAGCTCTGCTGGCAGTGTATTAATGAGCACTGCTGGCAGTGTGTTGGTCAGCATTGCTGGCAGTGTGTTAGTCAGCATTGCTGGCAGTGTTGCTGCTCAGCATTGCTGGCAGTGTGTTGGTCAGCACTGCTGGCAGTGTGTTGGGCAGCACTGCTGGCAGTATGTTGGTCAGCACTGCTGGCAGTGTGTTGGTCAGCATTGCTGGCAGTATGTTGGTCAGCAGTGTGTTGGTCAGCAGTGTTGGCAGTGTGTTGGTCAGCACTGCTGGCAGTGTGTTGGTCAGCACTGCTGGCAGTGTGTTGGTCACCACTGCTGGTAGTGTGTTGGTCAGCACTGCTGGCAGTGTGTTGGTCAGCACTGCTGGCAGTGTGTTGGTCAGCACTGCTGGCAGTGTGTTGGTCAGCACTGCTGGCAGTGTGTTGATCACCACTGCTGGTAGTGTGTTTGTTCAGCACTGCTGGCAGTGTGTTGGTCAGCACTGCTGGCAGTGTGTTGGTCAGCACTGCTGGCAGTGTGTTGATCACCACTGCTGGCAGTGTGTTGGTCAGCACTGCTGGCAGTGTGTTGGTCAGCACTGCTGGCAGTGTGTTGATCACCACTGCTGGCAGTGTGTTGGTCAGCACTGTTGGCAGTGTGTTGTCAGCATTGCTGGCAGTGTGTTGGCCAGCACTGCTGGCAGTGTTGCTGCTCAGCATTGCTGGCAGTGTGTTGGTCAGCACTGCTGGCAGTGTGTTGGCCAGCACTGCTGGCAGTGTTGCTGCTCAGCATTGCTGGCAGTGTGTTTGTCACCACTGCTGGCAGTGTGTTGGTCAGCACTGCTGGCAGTGTGTTGGTCGGCACTGCTGGCAGTGTGTTGGTTAGCACTGCTGGCACTGTGTTGGTCAGCACTTTTGGCAGTGTGTTGTTCAGCACTGCTGGCAGTGTATTAATGAGCACTGCTGGCAGTGTGTTGGTCAGCACTGCTGGTAGTGTGTTGGTCAGCACTGCTGGCAGTGTGTTGGTCAGCACTTCTGGCAGTGTGTTGGTTAGCACTGCTGGCAGTGTGTTGGTCAGCACTGTTGGCAGTGTGTTGGTTAGCACTGCTGGCAGTGTGTTGGTCAGCCCTGTTGGCAGTGTGTTGGTCAGCACTGCTGGCATTGTGTTTGTCAGCACTGCTGGCAGTGCGTTGTTCAGTACTGTTGGCAGTGTGTTGGTCAGCACTGCTGGCAGTGTGTTGGTCAGCACTGCTGGCAGTGAGTTGGTCAGCACTGCTGGCAGTGTGTTGTTCAGCTCTGCTGGACTCGACTCGACTCAAGAAATCGTAATGACACTGCCAGCAGAGCTGGCAGTGTCATTACGATTTCTTGAGTATTAATGATCACTGCTGGCAGTGTGTTGGTCAGCACTGCTGGCAGTGTGTTGGTCAGCACTGCTGGCAGTGTGTTGGTCAGTACTGTTGGCAGTGTGTTGGTCAGCACTGCTGGCAGTGTGTTGGTCAGTACTGTTGGCAGTGTGTTGGTCAGCACTGCTGGCAGTGTGTTGGTCAGCACTGCTGGCAGTTAGTTGGTCAGCACTGCTGGCAGTGTGTTGTTCAGCTCTGCTGGCAGTGTATTAATGAGCACTGCTGGCAGTGTGTTGGTCAGCACTGCTGGCAGTGTGTTGGTCAGCACTGCTGGCAGTGTGTTGGTCAGTACTGTTGGCAGTGTGTTGGTCTGCACTGCTGGCAGTGTGTTGGTCAGCACTGCTGGCAGTGTGTTGGTGAGCACTGCTGGCAGTGAGTTGGTCAGCACTGCTGGCCGTGTGTTGTTTAGCTCTGCTGGCAGTGTATTAATGAGCACTGCTGGCAGTGTGTTGGTCAGCATTGCTGGCAGTGTGTTAGTCAGCATTGCTGGCAGTGTTGCTGCTCAGCATTGCTGGCAGTGTGTTGGTCAGCACTGCTGGCAGTGTGTTGGGCAGCACTGCTGGCAGTATGTTGGTCAGCACTGCTGGCAGTGTGTTGGTCAGGATTGCTGGCAGTATGTTGGTCAGCAGTGTGTTGGTCAGCAGTGTTGGCAGTGTGTTGGTCAGCACTGCTGGCAGTGTGTTGGTCAGCACTGCTGGCAGTGTGTTGGTCAGCACTGCTGGCAGTGTGTTGGTCAGCATTGCTGGCAGTGTGTTGGTCAGCAGTGTTGGCAGTGTGTTGGTTAGCAGTGCTGGCAGTATGTTGGTCAGCATTGCTGGCAGTATGTTGGTCAGCAGTGTTGGCAGTGTGTTGGTTCGCAATGCTGGCAGTGTGTTGGTCAGCATTGCTGGCAGTATGTTGGTCAGCAGTGTTGGCAGTATGTTGGTCAGCAGTGCTGGCAATGTGTTGCCAAAAGTGATCACAACCAAGAATTATTAACAAGAGGTCAAGAAAAGTGTAATTATCTAGTCAGCGATGGTGAAAATACAGTGATAAGGTCATTAATGATTGAATTAAAATAAAAAGATAATGCAAAATTGAGATACAAATTCTCCAGCAGTTGGCGTTGCTGTCAGCATAGTTGCTGATCCCCTTACATGTGTTGTATAGCTTATCTGAGTATCATAGTACCATCCATATGTTTTATATAGACGATCCCTTACTGGGCCTAGTGACTGTTTGTGTGAAGTCACGTGATGCGCATGTGTATATGAGTACCTCTGCAATTTCCTCAGTCCAAGCATAGGTCTACCAGGCAACGCACGGCAGTTTGGGCTCCCTTACCACAGTCTGACAATATATAGTGTTACCATCCACAAGTGTGTTTATCTTCAACCATCATATCTCCTTTCGAACCCCCACGACAAATGGTGGTAGGAATCGAATCACACCAGACCACATGGGATCTGTTCTTTCTTACTGGAGGAATGGACAAACTAGGTGGAGTGGATGACTTTCCCCGGTTGAAAAAAATAACGATATAACACGCAATATGAGCAAGGGAGAATGGATCTACTATCTCTCACTGCAAGCACAGTGGAAAAGAAATGAACACGGTCAACAATACAGATATTCAATCTGAGTCACACACAGTGACACGAGGTATCAACTATAAAGAAACTACACTTACTAACGTTAACAACATGCGAAAGTTACTCGAGAAATAACTTTTTACAATGCAACCTCCCATAGGCCCCCTAGCAGGGGCCTATGGGAGGCTGCAGTGGGGGTGGGGGCAGAGTTCATAGGGGGTTGCTGTAAGGGTGGGGTTCATGGTGTGGGGGTTGGGACAGAGGGATCAGTATGTGATTGTTGGTATAAATTGCTCATTTGCCTTGGGATTGTTGTGGTTGGAGTCCTTCTGTGGGTGTTTCTGCTTTTTCTGCAAGAATTTCCTCCCATTCCTCCTTTCGTTTTCGCACTCTCTCTTTCAGTATCATCCTTTCCTCTTGTGTTCTCTCTCGATCGAGGTACACACTCTGGAACTCCAGCTTGTCTCTCATTCGTGTTTTGTCCTGCAGGACCATGGTTCGAGTTGATTCTGTCTTGAAAATTACTTTGAGAGGCCTTTTACTTCTCCTTGCAAACCACCCAACTCTCCGAAAATTTGTCATCTGGGTCATGTCGCCCTCACCTATTGCCTTCATACCTTCAATCGCTTTTTTCTCCTCCTGTTTTCTTTTATCATAGATTTCCCTACAGCTTCCTGGAGTCCATAGACAAAAACTGATCTTTCCCTTTCTTCCTCCCACTGTGTCTCCCATTGCGTCCTCTGAGGTGATTTAGTTCCTTCCTGTGGAGCGTTCCTTCCTTCAATCCCTTCCCCAGCTGAGGACCCTTTTCTAATTGGTCTGTCTTTCCTGCTCAGCTGTTCCTGGCCCTTGCAGGTGTCTGGTAGAGTCTCTGCATATATCTTAGCTCCTTCAATGTCTTCAGACCTCTCATTTGTTCCTAGTGTGCATGTGTATGCGTGAGTGTGTGTTTGTGTGTACTCACCTATTTATACTCATCTATTTGTGGTTTCAGGGGTCGATTCATAGCTCCTGGCCCTGCCTCTTCACTGATTTCTACCAGGTCATCTCTCTCCCTGCTCCATGAGCTTTATCGAACCTCGTCTTAAAGCTATGTATGGTTCCTGCCTCCACTACGTCACTTTCTAGGTTATTCCACTGCCTGGTAACTCTATGACTGAACAAATGCTCACTAACGTCCCTTTGACTCATAGGAATCTTCAACTTCCAGCTGTGACCCCTTGTTTTTGTGTCACATCTCAGGAACATCCTGTCTTTGTCCACCTTGTCTATTCCACACAGCATTTTATATGTCATTATCATGTCTCCCCTGACCCTCCTGTCCTCCAGTGTCGTCAGGCCAATTTCCCTTAACCTTTCTTCGTAGGACAATTCCCTTATATCTGGGACTAGTCTTGTTGCAAACCTTTGGACTTTCCCTAATTTCTTGGCGTGCTTGGCCAGGTGTGGATTCCAAATTGGTGCTTTCATACTCCAATATGGGCCGGACTTATATGGTGTACAGAGTCTTGAACGATTCCTTACTGAGGTATCGGAATGCTATCCTTAGGTTTGCCAGACGCCTGTATGCTGCAGCAGTTATCTGATTGATGTGTGACTCAGAAGATGTGCTCGGTAATATACTCACCCCAAGATCTTTTACCTTGAGTAAGGTTTGCAGTCTTTGGCCACCTAGATTATACTCTGTCTGCGATCTTCTTTGCCCTTCCCCGATCTTCATAACTTTGCATTCGGCAGGGTTAAATTCAAGGAGCCAGTTGCTGGACCAGGCTTGTAGCCTGTCCAAGTCTCTTTGCAGTCCTGCCTGATCCTCGACCGATTTGATTCTCCTCATAAACTTCACATCACCTGCAAACAAGGACCTTTCTGTGTTTATCCCATCCGTTAAGTCATTCACATATACCATAAACAGTACAGGTCCACGGACTGACCCCTGTGGAACCCTGCTCCTTACAGGCGCCCACGCAGACACCTCGTCACGTACCATGACTCGTTGTTGCCTCGCTGTCAGATATTATCTGATTCACTGCAGTGTCTTTACTGTTATATGTGTCTGATCCTCTACCTTTGCATTAACCTCTTGTGAGGAATTGTGTCGAAGGCCTTCTTGCAGTCCAAGAAGATGAAATCAACCCACCCCTCTCTCTCGTTTCTTACCTCTGATACTTTATCGCAAAACTCCAATAGGTTTGTGACACAGGATTTGCCTTCCATAAATCTGTGCTGGTCGGCGTTTTTACTCTTGTTCCGCTCCAGGTGCTCCAACACTCTCTTCCTGATAATCTTCTCCATGACTTTTCATACTATACACGTCAGTGACACTGCCTCTTTTCTGTCTCCTTTTTTTAAATATGGGTACTACATTTGCCGTCTTCCATTCCTCAGGGAGTTGCCCAGTTTCAAGGGATGTGTTGAAGATTGTGCTTAGTGGCACACACAGCATTTCTACTGCCTCTCTAAGGACCCACAGGGAGATTTTGTCTGGTCCCATTGCTTTTGAGGTATCAAGATCCCTTAGCAGCTTCTTCACCTCCTCCTCCTCAGTTGTGTGTATGTCATTCAACACTTGGTATATTCCTTGTTGGCATCCCCCTCTGTTCTGTCCACCCAGAGGCCCTCCTGTCTGCACTGCAAATACTTCCTTAAATCTCATGCATGTGTGTGTGTGTATTTGTGTGTGTGTGTGTGTGTGTGTGTGTGTGTGTGTGTGTGTGTGTGTGTGTGTGTGTGTGTGTGTGTGTGTGTGTGTGTGTGTGTGTGTGTGTGTGTGTGTGAGAGAGTGTTTGTGGGATCAAATATAAATGTTTATACTTAATGAAATTTTTCAAAAAGTATTTTACCAGGAGACTTTCCATCTCTCAAAGTCGTTTTATTTAATCTATAAATATGTTAACACAATTTTATGGAAACTCAAAATCTAAACTCACACTTATTTACATTTCGTATATTGGTATGTCGTACTCATGTGGTGGGGCAAAATGACATGGCTTCGAATCCACGGCTAGTCGCAGTGTTGCTATTCAGAGCCAATCGTTCGTCGTTACAGTAATATAAATTACTGCTCGTGGAGGCTAGTACACCAGGAGAAGTGGTGTACTAGCGGTGTTGTGGGTGCCTCTGAGCTATATATATATATATATATATATATATATATATATATATATATATATATATATATATATATATATATATATATATATATATATATATATATATATATATATATATATATATATATATATATATATATATATATATATATATATATATATATATATATATATATATATATATATATATATATATATATATTTAATTCAGAGATTAGTTAATAAATTGGCACTAGCATAAATATCAAAGATTATAGAACTAAGACACGAGCTAAGTATGCGATAAGCTTATCCTCTCTGGATGGTCAGGCTGAAGCGCTGTAACATGAATGTGGCTGCCCATGGGTCCCTAATGGAGTCATTGAGTCTGTAGCGCAGTTCTTGGAGGAAATATGAAGGATCTAGGTGACAGCCAGAATTGACAGGCAGGTATAGTTCCATGGTTTGCAGAATTTTGAATATTCCTGGATGCTAGGAATCGTGGCTTGTCTCTCAGCCTGGTACTCAGCTGAAGCAAGTCTCGGCTTTATGATGTCGTTGACTTGATTGTGTCTCGGGTACTAACCCTTGGTTTTGGAGCAGTTTAGAGCATGAAGACCGTATTGATAGACTTGCACTTCACTGCAAATTCACGTATATTCCGTGTAAACTGGGGCAGTGAGTGGGAGAGACACTACAATACGGAGTGTCTGTTGGTCGAGGCGTGTTCCATTTGCCGATATGGGAACTGTTAGAAGTCCCTAGAGTGAGGTGTACTCACAGCTTAGAGACAGGTAATCTTCTTGTTAAACGTTGCGGCTCTGAGTAAGTTCCTGCGCCTAAACCATGTTCCTGTGCACCTTTTCAGCAATGGGGTCATTCCATCTAAACTTTTGTAGCCCTGTGCTGCACTGGGTTTTGGCACTGGAGCAGTGAGAGTCTCACATTTCATAATGGCCCTGGTGCAGCCTGGGTCCTGTATTCCTGCTAAATCACCACAGTTGTCTTGAATAATTTACTTTTTAACTCGTCCCTTGTAATCGAGGGGGATACGAAAACTGGTAGAGCAATCTGTGAAGATTTACGTACTCCTAGCCCCCTAAACCTGATTGGAAGTGAGGCTTGCGTCTACTGTCTATCTTCTGGAGAAAGATTCGGTACACTCTCCAGCATGGTCTTTAGAAGGTAGTCACATTCCTTGAATTCTGGACTGTCAAAGGCTTGGACAGTCATGTGTATCAGTGTCTTTCATCCTGCATTCCATTATCCTGAAGTCAGAGTTTTAATTTTTCTAGAATCAGATCCATAGCATTAGACCCGAGAAAATCACCAAGGAGAATGCTATTGGTTGGATAAATAGCTCGTGCTCTTAGTAAAGCAGCAATAATACCCTCAATAATCTGTCGGTCCACACACCCTCTACCCTTCCTAAAGCCTCCTTGTTCATCAGCTATCCTGCTCTCCGCCTTACTCTTAATTGTTTCAATAATAACTTTACCATACACTTGACCAGGTATACTCAACAGACTTATTCCCCTATATTTTTTAAACTCTCTTTTATCCCTTCTGCCTTTATACAAAGGAACAATACATGCTCTCTGCCAGTCCTTAGGTACCTTACCCTCTTCCATACATTTATTAAGTAAACGCATTAAGTACTCCAAAACTATATCCCCACCTGGTATTATTCCATCAATCCCAGCTGCTTTACCCCCTTTCATTCTGTCCACTGCCTCACGCAGTTCCACCACATGAACAGCTGGTTCTTCCTCACTCATACAAGATATTATTCCTCCTTGCCCTGTACAAGAAATCACAGCTTCCCTATCTTCATCAACATATAACAATTCCTCTGAATATTCGCTCCATCTTCCCAGTACCTCTAACTCTCCATTTAATAACTCTTCTCTTCTATTTTTAACTATCAAATTCATTCGTTCCTTAGGCTTTCTCAGCTTATTAATGTCATTCCTAAACTTTTTCTTATTTTCAGCAAAATTTGTTGATATCTTCACAACCATTCTTTCATTTGGTCTCTCTTTACATTGCTTCACCACTCTCTTAACCTGCCTTTTTCTCTCCATATACTCCTCTCTCCTTGCATCACTTCTACTTTGTAAAAATCTCTCATATGCTAACTTTTTATCTCTTACTACTCTCTTTACATCATCATTCCACCAATCGCTCTTCTTCCCTACCACACTCACTTTCCTGTAACCACAAACTGCTGAACACTTCAACACTACATTCTTAAACTATCCCCATTCACCTTCTACCCCCCACTGCCTATGCTCTCACTAGCCCATCTATCCATCAATAGTTGTTTATATCTTACCCTAACTGCATCTTCCTTTAGTTTATAAACCTTCTCCTCTCTCTTACTTGCTGCTTCCATTTTACTTGCATCAGATCTACCTTTACTGTCATTTTAGCTACAACTAAAAACTGATCTAATGTATCTATGGCCCCTCTATTAACATGTACATCCTGAAGTCTACCCAACTGTCACATATCTGTCAGTACGTTATCGATGAAACTACTGTCATGACGCCCTGTATCATATCTTGGATACTTATTTATCCTCTTTTTCTTAAAATATGTATTACCTCAAACCAAACCCCTTTCAGTACAAATTTTTATCAAAAGCTCCCCATTATCATTTACACCTGGCACCCCAAACTTACCTACCACACTCTCTCTAAACGTTTTTCCTACTTTAGCATTTAGGTCCCCTACCATAATTACTCTCTCACTTGGTTCAAAAGTTCCTACACACTTGCTTATCATCTCCCAAAATCTCTCTCGCTCTCCTCTACACTCCTTTCTAGTCCGAGTACATACACACTTATTATGACCAACTTTTCGCATCCAACCCTTATTTTAATCCACAAAATCCTTGAATTTATACATTTATATTCTCTCTTCTCTGGCTATAACTGATCCTTCAAAATTATTGCTGCCCCTTCCTTAGCTCTAGCTCTCTCCAATATTCCAAACTTAATCCTATTTATTTCTCCCCACTGAAACTTTTCTACCCCATTCAGCTTTGTTTCGCTTAGAGCCAGGACTTCCAGTTACCTTTCATTCGTAGGATTAGCAATCATTTGTTTTTTATCATCCGCATTACATCCACGCGACTTCAAACATCCTGGTTTTATAAAGTTTTCTTTTTCTCTTTTCTAGTAGTTTATTCAGAAGAAGGGGTTACTAGCCCATTCCTCCGATTCCTCCTTCCATCGCCTGTTACTGCAGAGGTACTGAAGTTTGCGATTGAATTTGATCTTCTGTACTAACAGTCGATGAAAGGAAAAGGGACGGGAATCCCTGATAACAACCAATCGTCACGCTCCTTAACTGACTACGAGAAACACGCACTGAGGCTGGGATTCAAATTTACCACTAACATACGCAAACCTAACTATCAACTCAACCTAGTTACCAGAAACCACAGACACAGTGACAGTAACTTCCAGAAGGGTTATATACAGGGCATTCTCACTGCAGCTTTATGTGAACCTTCTACTGATCTTCCTAGACGATATCTCACTGCCCAAAAGGACCTCGCTAACGACTCTAACATTATCGTCACCACCGCCGACAATGGAGGTGGAGTCGTCATACTCAACACCAGTAACTACAACACCAAAATGATGGACCTTTTGAATGATTAGTCTACATACGAACAGTGGGAGACATTCACCAAAGATTTTCTATACAAAACCAGACAAATACTCAAACGCACTAGAGAAATGAAGAAACTTCTGAACCTGTTATCCAGCAATCCTAAACCAACACACATGTATGGTTTACCCAAGACCCAGAAACATAATAGTCCTTTCAAACCAATCGCGTCAGGTATAGGCAGTGAACCACACAAACTAGCCGGAGTTCTTGCCAAACATCTTTCGTGCCTTCTGGAGATCATCAGACCCGCTCATCTTAAGCATTCAGGCGACCTTCTCTACCACATCCGAAACCTCTCCATCCGTTACAAGAAACTCAGCAGTTTGAACGTGACTTCCCTCTTCACTAAAGTACCTACCACAAAAGCCATCGAAGTTCTACGAGGTAAAGCCAATGAGTACCTTAATCTTCCTCTACCTCCCGGAGATTTTGTTGACTTGATTGAAGTCTGTTAATTTCAAATGTTTTTCTTTCAACAACAGGCTCTACAAACAAACCTATGGCTTGGGAATGGGGTTCCCCATCAGTGCCGTCCTAGCTAACTAGTACATGGAATACCTAGAGGTTGAACACTTCGCCAACATCATCCCTTCAAGTGTTACTTGTTTACGTTACGTGGACGACGTCCTCGTAATAACTCCCAAACGCTTTGATGTACGGAATCTACAGACAAGGCTCAACGCAGTTGAATCGTCGATCCGGTTTACCCTAGAAGAAGAGTCCTATGATAAGCTATCTTTTCTAGACGTCCTCTTTCACAAAGTAGATAACAACCTAAGATTTCAATTTTACCGGAAACCTTGAAATAAAAATGATCTCACACACTTCTATTCCAGTCAAGATACTAAGACCAAAAGAGGCATCATCATCGGATTTTTCCTAAGAGCATACCGAATTTGTAGTCCTGAGTTTCTTGACGAGGAATGTACATACATTCACCAAAACATTCGCTGATTTACATTTTCTTTCCTTTTTCAACAAAGACTGCAAGAAAAGACCTCTTCAGATCATTAATTTTCCACGCACCAACACCACTCATAACAAAGTTATAATACTTCCCAACAGCCAGGTTTCAATGAACGTTTCTAAAGTACTGTCACAAGCTACCACTAGAATCGCCATCGCTTCCAGCACTTCAGTAAAGGATCTAACCAGGACAAAATCCAAGCACCACAAACCAGTCAACACAAGGGTTTACACTATACCCTGTGGAGGCTGCGACAAGATTTATGTAGGTGAAACAACAAGAAACCTCGACACCCACCTCAATGAACACATTTATGCCTGTAGGAACGATAACTTGAATAACGCCTGCGTACAACACCGGAATTCCACCAATCATCTCATGAAATTCATGGACGCCCAATTAGTGATCAAAGAAGCTAATTTCTGCAGACGCAAGTGCCTTGACTCATCACTAATTGCTGTTTCTTATACAATTAAACAAAACAAAGGCAGCTTCACCATCTCTGAAGTCTTAGCAAGAATCTTCCTGAAAACAGGAAACCCTGCCATCACATAGTCTCTCCTGTTAATACTACACAAAGTACATTACAGAGAATGAACACTGAAACAGGTTTTCTCTAATTCAACCTCCAATATGCTACCCAAGTAATAGCTTTCATATCCTTCTACTCATGTGCAAATTAATTGCATTACTACTATTACTACGACTTATATCACTACTACTACTACTACTACTACCACTAGTATTACACCTCACTCTAAGCCTATATATACCATCTGTGTCCATGTATTGTTTGTACGTACAAGACCACATATCACAGAGGCTTCAGCTTCAGTACACACACATAAGTCAGACGTACGTGGACAGACACATGGCTTCTGCCGAAAGGAAGAGGTCACGATGTTCCAGAGGCACGACGGAGGACTCGGATTTAGAAATGGACGACTCGAATTTAGAAATGTGGGGCGCAATCCTAGTGAAGAAGTTGCGAGACCACTCCGTGTCATCAGAGGAAGAGTCTCCAGATCTGACAAGCCTAACCATGCAGCCAGCTAATACGGAAGGATGGATCAGTGAGAACAACATTAAGATACGCCGTCCCTCCAAGGAGCAGATAAACCAGCCACCCACTCCTCGATGCCCGAATTGCAGGCAGAAACACCATGCCGGGAACCCTCGATGCCCCTAGAGGCTCGCTAGAATTCGTGAGGCCTGGAAGACGCCAACACCGAAACAGCAGGCTATGGCACAGCATCACCCTCAGCAGACGATGGGTGCAGAGAATCCTGCCATACTGCCGAACTCTCATTAGGCAATCCAACTCAATGCCCAGGAATTTCCGACCCTTGAAGACTCAACTAGACGTCATGAACAGGAGCATCCTCCCCCACTACCGCAACAAAGAAACAAAAACATGAGGAACAAGCGGCGCCAACAGGAAACATCTGGGCAACGCAATCAGCAGACGATACTACACGAGCCCCCGCCGGCCATAACACGGCAACACAGGTACTCCTTGCCCGGCACAGCCAATATGCAGGCTGTGCCTACACCTCACCAGCAGATGCCGGCTACCCAACTTGGCATACAGCAATAGGCCACGGTGTGCACAGTGAAGAAATACAACCCTCAGCAGTCCCCACAGATTACAACAGCCCAGATAATATCCACTGCTTCGAACTCACTGACAACGCAGGCCCTCAACAGGGAAGATCTCTTAATTAACACTCATCAAGGCAGTCACGAATATTATCTGCAACACAATCACCTCCACGGAACAACAGAGCATGTTCCGGCAGATGGTCAGCACACTCCTGAGGGTATGGGTACTGACAGAGGAGGAGACAGTGGATACCATGAATCTGCAAATTATCAGAGCGGACAGAGCCCAGTCTCCAGCTCAGGAAACAGCTGAGATGGAGTAACCTCAGTACCAATCATGGTCGCTTATGAGGCACACTACTGTCGGGAACAGTGCTTGAGCAGCATATGCTGCAACAATGAAGAATCAATTCTCCTTCAGGAGCCAGAGATGGGTCATCTCATGATTAAGACCCGTGCCAAGACCCTGATCTTGGCGAACATTATACATACATATGTTGTTTGTAACTGCTTGACAAAGCTCCTTGAGAGCGAAATGTTGCCACAATAAAAATGTCACATTATTTGCAATTGTGTCCTTTTAATTTACACTCAGAAGTTTGGTATGGCAATGGAAAATCCTCTTTCACCTGTTCATAGTAACCTATACATGGATTTTTTTCAAACAAGACTGCTTAACACACTCCTCCCTAATAGAGCTAAATGGTTCAGATATGTTGATGATATTTTGTGTCTTTTGCCCTAGAATGTAGATATAAATCATATCCTTGCTAAATTAAATAGCTTAGCCGATTTTATAAACTTTACTGTTGAGTTTGAGGAAAATAACTCATTGCCTTTTCTAGATGTTTTAATTATTAAGGGTAATAATGAATTCAAATTTAAAATTTACAGAAAACCTACAAATAACTGTTCCTATGTACACTATTATTCTTTACATCAAGATAAACATAAACTGTCGGTTTTCTCATCAATGTTTTTGAGAACTTTGCGTATTTGTAGTCCAGAGTTCATAAATGAAGAAACATCCAAAATATATGAAAAAGCTAATGATCTGAAATACCCGAGAAACGTAACTGATAAATCTTTTAAAATTGCGAGAAATAATTTTTACAATCCAAAAAGGGACAGCCAACCTTATTCAACTAAAAATATGTTGGTTCTCCCTTATCATGAAAACTTGGTTGATATGCCTTCTCTTCTTAAGACTTTTAATATTAAAGTTGTATTTAAAAATCTTGATACAGTAAAAAAACTTTAGATAAAGAATTCCCCCCAAAATGCTGACAGATGTGTCTATAAAATTCTTTGTAAAATTTGCGATAAAGTTTATTACGGTCAAACTGGTAAAAGTCTCGAACTTAAATTAAAACAACATAAATATAGCATTAGAACTGGACAAGATTCCAATGCTCTATTTATTCATGTGAGAGACTATAACCATCCAATTGATTTTCAAAAATTTGAGAAAGTTGTATCAAGCAAGTCCATGGTTGACAGAAATATAATTGAATCTTGTTTCATAAAAAGCAGTTTTGAAAATAATATGAATATTTCCTTACGTTTGTATAAATTAGATTTATTTATAATTAATAAAATTTGGTTAGAGTTTAATAATACATTGGACAAATAATAAACCTTATTTCTTGGGTAGAATAATTTGTTAGTGGGATGTCGTGAGGACCTGTCTAGTTGGACCAGCGGACCTACTGCAGTGTTCCTCTTTTCTTATGAGTCCGGTATTGTCTCGCGTCAGGTGTTTCTTTGTTGTGGGAGTTGACTGTGAGGTGTGGTCTAAGCCCTTTAATTGCCTTCCTTTGATGTTTTACTTTCATAGTTCCTTGACAATGTGAGTAGTCACGAAAGCGCTTGGAAATTCACTACTTTTTCACAGTGGTTGTTTTGCATAATTTAAAATCACCTGTTTACTGTGATCTTATTGCATATATATATATATATATATATATATATATATATATATATATATATATATATATATATATATATATATATATATATATATATATATATATATATATATATATATATATATATATATATATATATATATATATATATATATATATATATATATATATATATATATATATATATATATATATATATATATATATATATATATATATATAGATAGATAGATAGATAGATATATATGCAACTACTGTGAAAAGAGTAGTGAACTTCCAGGCCCTTTCATTATTTCTCACTAAAGCGCTTGAAAGTTCACTATGTGGCAACAGCGTCTGGGTTATGAATGAGGTTCATGTGTGCGCTATTTATATGCATCGGCAGTTTTTTTTTTTCTTTTGTTCTGGCCTAACTCTGGCTTACATTATATATGTGGCCATTACTGTGTAGTTAAGCCTTCACCATTACTGAGTAGTTAAGCCATTATCATTATTTTAAATAACGGCAAAACAATTCCCTGAAAACTTTGCGTGTCTGCAGCTTAAGTAATGTTTGTAAATATATTAAAAGCATGAAGCACGTTGAAGGCTGATGGCTGTGTGTCGTGTTACAGATAAACATAATGGTTGTATTTTGTTGGAGTAGACCTTGATGACTGTGCCCTGTTGCAGCTGACCTTGTTAATTATGTGCTGTACTGCAGCTGACCTTGATGGCTACGTGTTGAAGTATTTCTGCTGACATTGATACTTGTGTTTGTGTTGGATCTGACAATAATGGCAGTGTGCTGTCGTGTTACAGTTTACCTTTATGGTTGTGAGTCATGTCATGAGACTGTGTGTTGTCGTGTTTAAAGTGGCCTTGATGATTGTATGTAGTGTCGCAGACATCCTTGATGTCTAAGTGTTGTCATGATGCAGCTGACATTTATAGAATCGTGTTGTCATTTTTGTAGCTTGTGGAGAAATTTTCTCCAGGAGGGGGGTATCAGCCCCCTTCAGCCCCTTCAGCCCCTTTCAGCCCTGAGGGGCCCAGCCCTCTCAGAAGGGGCAAGCCTCTTGTTTACTGCTACAGCGAGTAATTGATCCCAGATGCAGTACCAGTATGCGACGTGGCTCGACGCTCCTTACGGTCCTGTGATGCAAAGTGTAGCTTAATAAAAGACAGTTCATCTCTTACCTTAGCAGGACAATTAAGGAAAATCCTACTCCCACTTTATTACCATGGTAAAGATAGTGTACATTGTTGTCTATGCTTAAGACAGCAAGAAACAAACATTCTGCTTTGCTTCATCGAGGAAGTGGCAAGGAAGCAAAAGGTACTAGGTCAGCTTTTCCTTCATGCTAGGGGCAGTGACGGCGTGGGGCGTTGTGGCGTCTTGAGATTACTTTTGACTCTACTGAGAGTGACACTGACGCCAGGATAACCAACAAAGAACGATCTGTGCGCGTTAGTGTGAACAAAGTGTCTCACAAAACACGATAAACACTTACAGAGATGTGTGATCAACTTCTTAGTGATATTGTGTGAACAATTATTGATGAACAGTGTAACAACGAGTGTTGCGATCCAACAGAGTGTAGTGCGACATTCTTCAAAGAACACTATTCTTCAATCAACTCAACGGATATCCGGGCATAAATTTACGGGTCAGATACATATACGCAGGTAAGTGTTCTAACTCGTGATGTACTACTATTGACTGCACAGTTCAGTATAAAGTCGTGAGTTAGTCACTTATCATAAATCCCGATGATATGCGGACCTTTGGGTCCACACACGTAAGTTTGTCAGCAATCAGTGAATGAAGTATGCTGACATAACACCCCCTAGGGGTAATTTATTGTTTACAAATTATAACTCATTTCAGCCCGTTGAGGAAGGACTTCCACATCTTCTCAAGACCTCGTCTGCAGGGGCGACTGTGCAGGCGATGAGCTGTCTAAGTTAAGTTTTCCCTATACAAAATATATAAGCTTAGCTGGTAATCCCATATCTCAACATAGCTGACCTCTATTGATATGTGTCTTATTTCAGCTGAAATTGTTGGCTGAAAGTCGTGTTCCAGCCGATTTTCACCGCTTGGTGTCCTGTTGCTGCTAATGTTGATTAAAGCTGACCTTGATAGTATTTTCTTGCATTACAGTGATCTTGATATCTGTTTATTGTCATGTTGCAGCTGGCATTAATTGCTGATTGTTGTAGCTTTGCAACCGAATTTGAATACAGTGGCAGGCTGCAGTAGAGGTTGATATTTAAGTGCAGGTGACCATGATGCGTTTGCGTTGTGGTGCAGTTGGCCTTGATGAAAATAATGACGTGGTGCAACTGCTCTCTGAACGTACGTGTCGGTTTGCAATGGACCTGGATGCCTATAGGTTATATTGCAGCAGACCTTGATGGTTGCGTTTCGTGTTGCACATGACCAAGGCATCTGTGTGTCGTGTTGAACATGGTCTTGGCAGCTTTGTATCATGTTCCAAGTGTCTTTGATATTATTGTGTCGTGTTGAAGCTGCCATTGGTTGCTTCTTGTTGCGTTTTAGGTGACCTTGATTAATATTTTGACATTTTGTAGCCTACCTTGATTGACGTGTGTGTTTTGCAGCTGCCCTTGATAACTGCATCTCAAGTTGCAGCTATTCTTAATAACCTTAAAGTTATGTTGCAGCTAACCTATATAACAGCGTGTTGCAATTGCTCTTGGGAACTGTGTCTTGTCGTTTTACGTCAGACTTTGATATCTGTCATGCTGCAGTAGACCTTGGTAGTTACATGTTGACATGCTGTGTTGTTACCGTTGACCCTGTTGGCTGTGAGACGTGTTACAGTGGACTTTGATGGCCGTATTTAGTGTTACAGGGGACCTTGAAGATCGTTTGTTACAGCTAGCCTTGATGGCCGTATGTCATGTTGCAACACTCCGTGCTAGTTGAATCATGCGTTGCAACTGACCTGAGAGGCTGTGTCACTTCGCAAACTGCCCGTGATTGATGCATGTCGTGATACAGCTGACCTTTTTAGCTAGGAGTCGTCTTCCAGCTGACTTTGACTGCTGTAAATCGTGTTTCAGCTGTGTGTTGTTAAGTTGCAGCTGAATTTCGTGACTGAGTGTTTTCCTGTTGCAGCTGACCTACATGGCTCCATGTTGTCGTGTCATAGCTGATCTTGATGGATGAGTGTTATCGTACTGAAGTTGATTATGAAAGTTGCGCTCTGCAGCTGAGTTTCTCTACTGAGTATAGTGGTAACGCTGACATTAATGGCTGTGTGTTGTGTAATATCTAACATTTATTGTTCGATGTCAAGTTACAGGTGTTCTAAATTTCTTCGCATCACCTTGAAGTTGTCCTTGATACTTACATGTCGTGGTTTAGCTGATGTGTGGTGTTGTCGTGTCGCAGCTGATGTGTGGTGTTGTCGTGTCGCAGCTGACCTCCATGTCTGTGTATCATCTTGCAGCACATTTTGATAGTTGTGTGTTGAGTGGAACTGACCGTGATCACTATATGTTGTTTTGCAGCTGACTTTGACTGAGGGGTCTTGTTACGTAAGACCTTGTTCGTGTTGCAGCTGACCTTGATGGTTGTGTCGTCATGCAGCTGACCTTATTAGCTGCATGTTGCGTTCCTTCTAACCTTGACAGCTGTAAGTCTTCTTTCACCAGACTTTGGTGGTTATGTGTGGCGTTGCAACTGACCTTGATGAATATATTTAGTGCTACATCCGATCTTGATAGCTGCTCTCTAAACTGCATCATGAAATACGTGGTTGAACAATTACATTTGCAAAATGCTGGCAAAAGAAACCATGTTTCATGCAACAGCATCCATTGGAAAATGTTCTTTTTTTATATTCGTGTTGCACGAGCTCCTGACACCCAGCTGCATCTGCATGAACTGTGATTCAGTCTAGGAAAAGCATATTACTCTCTCTCTTTTCCAGCCACGAAGACATGGGCTCTTGACATATTCGCTCATGGATATACGTTCATTCACTAGCCTGATACTCTGTTCTCCGACAATGCTTGAGATGGTGACATTAGTTCCCATACTTGCTAAAAAATTTAAAAAATAAAAAACAAAACTTTCTCGCTTCATCGCTCATAATCAACAAATTTAAATATGTAAGTCGTCTAAAAAATACTTAAAGCTTTGAACTTCTAGCTGTTAAGTTCTAGGTGATCCCATGTATGATTCATTATATTAACAACTGGATCCAGGACATATGTTGGGGCACATTGCATGCACTTTCCTTCTGAGCGTCCCTTCATATCTGATGGGGCCTCACATCCAGTGAGAGCAACAATGAGGCGAAGAGCTGCACTTCCCTCAGGTTCGAGGTCATTTTCCAGTTCTCTGAAGTAGAGATTTTTGTGTTTCTTCGATCGGCCCACCTTCCAGACTCTTAATGCAATATACTCATACATTTTTCTGAAGTGAGAGACGTGTTTTGTTTACTTTAAGCACACATAGTTTCAGCGGTTGAATCTTCCAGGGCTTTGTAGCTTTAACTTAAAGGTTAAAGCTGCAAAGCCCTGGAAGATTAATTACTCCCATGACGAACAAGTCACACTGCACATTCTCTCTTTTGGGGATTGCTCCAGCATTCTACTCTTCACTGATTTTTTTCATACAAGTTAAAGAGGGCTTCACCGACCTTCAAGAATAAGGTTTCCCAGTTTTATGATGATGTCCAACAGATAAAATTCTCTTTTGGTTTTGGCTTTAGTTACGGTATAAGTATTAGTGGCATTAATCGTCTTTGAAGTTTAAGAAAAGTTTATTCACAAGAGACCATCTGATGATCAACTGAGGATCATATGCGAGCCAAAACAAACCACCTGTTCCCTTCAAGAATTTCTTAATCAGTCTGCAATGGATGAAAATAATTCCTAAGACTTAGTTTCTTCACCTCGAGAGCTTCGCAACTCCTTCAATTCGTTGAATATGAATGTGAATACACATTGGGTAATTAAAATTAGCTGTTCCTAAAATGATCGATCCAAAGACTTGTAGATTTTTCACATAGAACGGGAAATTCTCCTCTCGAAGTGCACGGATGAAAATGATTCAGAACATAAAATTCACAATATTGTGACTGCAATAATTCTCCATAGATCCTCGGAAAGGATTAAGATTAAAACATTTCTTTGGTCAAAAGAGAGGCATATGTAGGCGTATCAAAAGAGGGGAAGTGAAGTTAAGAAATCAATATATTTAATTAAAGAGAAAAACAAAAAAGAGAAAGAAGAAAAGCAGAAAGGGATAATGAGGCTAAAGTCGCGAGGGATTCGAAGACTAACCCAAAAGGGTTCTTTCAGGTATACAAAAGTAAGATTAGCTACAAGATTGGCCCACTTAAGAGTAACTCCGGTCAGATGACTGACAGTGATAAGGAAATGTGTGAACTTTCAATACCTACTTCCTCTCAGTTTTACTCAGGAAGATACTAGCGAAATTCCAGAAATAATAAATTATGCAGAACAGGACGATAATAAACTATGCACGATTAGGGTAACTAGTGACATGGTCATCAGAAAAAATAGAGAAATTAAAACCTAACAAATCCCCAGGCCCTGATGAACCGTTTGGAAGGGTGTCAAAGGAATGCAAAGAGGAACTTAGCATACCTTTGGCAAATTTTTTTAACATATCACTACAAACTGGCATAGTGCCGGACTATAGACCAATAAGCCTTACTTTCATAGTTGGTAAATTTATGGAATCAATAAATGCCGAAGCAATTCATAGCCATCTTCAAAGGCATATATTGATTAAGGAATCTCAGCACGGTTTTACAAAGGGGCTTTCCTGTCTTACGAATTTACTATCTTTCTTCACTAAGGTATTTGAGGAGGTAGATCATGGTAATGAATATGATATTGTGTATATGGGCTTCAGTAAGGCTTTCGATAGAGTTCCACATCAGAGGCTATTGAGGAAACTTAAGGCACACGGAATAGGAGGAGAATTTTTTTCCTGGGTAGAGGCATGGCTGACAAACAGACAGCAGAGAGCTTGAATAAATGGCGAGAAATCAGAATGAAGACACGTCAAAAGCAGTGTTGGGCCCCTTGCCGTTCACAGTCTACATAAAGGACATAAATGAGGGAGTAAATAGCGACATAAGAAAATTTGCTAGTGACACCAAAATAGGCCGTCCGATTCATTCTAATGAGGACATCAGAGCATTACAGGATGATTTGAATAGACTGATGCAATGGTCGGAGAAGTGACAGATGGAGTTTAATATAGACAAATACAAAGTTCTAAATGTTGGACAGGAAAATAACCATGTCACATATAAACTAAATAATGTAGATCTTAAATAATATTACGGATTGCGAAAAGGATTTAGGAGTTCTGGTTAGCAGTAACCTGAAACGAAGACAACAGTGCATAAGTGTTCTCAATAAATCTAACAGAATTTTTGGCTTCATAGCAAGAAGAATTAATAACAGAAGTCCACAGGTTGTTCTTCAACTCTTTATGTCTTTGGTTAGGCCTCATTTATATTATGCTGCACAGTTCTGGTCACCGTATTACAGAATAGATATAAATGCACTGGGAAACGTACATAAGAGGATGACAAAATTGATCCCATGTATCAGAAATCTTCCTTATGAGGATAGGCTGAGGGCCCTGAATCTGCACTCTCTAGAAAGGCGTAGAATTAAGAGGGATATAATTGAGGTGTATAAATGGAAAACAGGAATTAATAAAGGGGATGTAAATTGCGTGCTAAAAATATCTAACATGGAAAGGACTCGCATCAATGGTTTTAAATTGGAAAAATTCAGATTCAGGAAGGATATAGGAAACCCCTGGTTTGGTAATAGAGTTGTGGATGAGTAAAACAAACTCCCGAGTACCGTCAAAGAAGCTAAGACGTGTGATTTTAAAAATAGGTTGGATAAATACATGAGTGGGTGTGGGTGGGTGTGCGTTGGACCTAACTAGCTTGCGCTGCTAGGTCGGATGCTGTGCTCCTCCTTAAAGTGACATGTCTGACCTCACTATGTCAGTTAGGTCAGACGGTCAGTGAGTTTAAGCCGGTAGGAGAATTGTATCTGCCTCGCATAGTCCAGTAGACCTGTTGTAGTATTCATTCTTTCTTATGTTCTTATGTTCTTAAGGAGAGGATCATTATGATGACATTTCGGTCTCTCCTGGATCATTAAATCAAATGTGCGAACTGACGCTGGTCAAGGGAGGACCGAAATATCCTCATAAGATTGTTATAAGGAGAGGAGGAGTTGAGGTAATCATTCCCTCAATCCTCCTGCTTTGTATTGGACCGATGAAGCCACTGTGTGGCGAAACGTTTCTTCAATAAAGATTCCCTTATGTTGCATAAATGTCTCAGTTCTTCAGGAGTGAGGTGACATAATCCATCAAAGTAGAGATGGTGATCAGTATTCCCTACCTTCTGATGCTCACTTCCTATTTCAAATCTCGAAGCCTGTCGAGAAGAATCCTCTTTAGTCATGTACGATTGAAGTAACTGAATTCCTCCAACTGCTCTTTTCCCTGGGACTCTTTCCAGAATTTTCGGCAATAACTTTGGTGTCATTTACCTTTCTTTTCTAATAGTCTGTAAGTAGTCAATCTCTCGTCGAGATAAATTTTCACTTTTCCGTCACCACAAGTTATTGAGTATTCCCTTAAGAATAGATCCCCAACCGTCTCTGACACCTACCTGGAGTTTACCCGGAGAGGGTTTCGGGGGTCAACGCCCCCGCGGTTCTGTCTGAGACCAGGCCTACGCATAACTTCTGTCCTCATTGTTTTTGCTGAGAGCTTGATACCTCAGCATTTATTCAGAAATTTCACGGCAGATGATGCAATTGGGCCAATTTAGCTCTGTAGTAATTATAGGGAAATACATTTAGAAAAATTAAGGGTAACAAAAGATAATGAAAAGACGAACGAGAAAAATTAAAATGTAATGTGAAACTTAGAAAACATTTGCCAGACATGAGAACATTTAGCCTAGAATGTTCCTGACGTTTCTGGCCCTCCATCTCCTTTCTTACTTTTAGAAACTATTTCCTGTTTCATCATTTTGTGTACCAATTTGCATTTATTTATAACCTGTCGCACACGAACGGTCAACTATTGAATATCAAACACTTGGTGGGAGGTTGACAAGAGGTAGGTTTCAAGACGGTCGTCTTACATCAGGAATTGGTGGAAACAGGATTTGTTAGTTTATTAATTAGAATACCTATCCACAGAGGTTTTAATCATGAAAACCGAGTGAGAAACAAGGAAGATACTGCAGAATAAGATACTGGTGCAACATTTGGGAATCTTCACTACGAATTTATTTCGCCAGATAATGTCAGTACAGAGAAGAACGGTGGAAGATGAGGAGGAATCTGAGGTAATCAATCGCTTAATCTGAAGTCCATGTGTTCAGTCCATCAGTCTTGAGAACAGTACAGCATATGCGGCTTATATAATATAGACAGGAGAGTTCAACTATATAAGTCAATTCTCCGTGCATATTCTGTACTTTCCTCAAGACTGGTGGACTGAACACATCGACTCCAGACTGATGGACTGATTACCTCAAACTTCTCCTCATCTTCCATTATTTTTATGTGTGCTGCATTGAAGAAGCCACTGGGTGGCGAAATGTTTCCCTGATAAAGATTCCCACATGTTGTACAAGTGTCGGATTTCTTAACCATTTACATCAAGGAAGATATTACCATTATTCATCTAACATATTAACTTGTAGAGTTCTCCGGTGGAGCCTCACTTCTGTCATTCTTCCAGACTGAGTTACGGGACCACAAGAAACAGCAGAAGACTCTTAGTAAATTATTTCTAGACAAGTAGCCCCTTACTATTACTGTTGTTAATGGAATTATTTTTATTATTATAATTCTTCTTCTTCTTCTTCTTCTTCTTCTTCTTCTTCTTCTTCTTCTTCTTCTTCTTCTTCTTCTTCTTCTTCTTCTTCTTCTTCTTCTTCTTCTTATATTATTATTATTATTATTATTATTATTATTATTATTATTATTATTATTATTATTATTATTATTATTATTATTATTGTTATTATTATTATTCCTCCATTATTATTGTTATTATTATTCCTCCATTATTATTATTATTATTATTATTATTATTATTATTATTATTATTATTATTATTTCATTATTATTATCATTATTATTATTCCTCTCATTATTATTATTATTATTATTATTATTCATCTCATTATTATTATTATTATTATTATTATTATTATTATTATTATTATTATTATTATTATTATTATTATTATTATTATTATTATTATTATTATTATTATTATTCCATTATTATTATTATTATTATTATTATTATTATTATTATTATTATTATTATTATTATTATTATTCCATTATTATTATTATTATTATTATTATTATTATTATTATTATTATTATTATTATTATTATTATTATTATTATTATTATTATTATTATTATTATTAATATTATTATTATTACTATTATTATTATTATTATTATTATTATTATTATTATTATTATTATTATTATTATTATTATTACTGAGAAACATTACACCCACAGAAGTTATACATTACCAGCAGAATGGTAAATAATCATATTTGATCCTCCTAGGAGAATGGCTGTTCCAGTTCCTTTTAACATCACTTCCATCAAGCAACCTTTTTCTGCTCCTCCTTAACCAAACTGAATCATCTTATAGTGCAAATATTGTCAACATTTTTACGAGGCGTATTATCGATATAATGCACTGTCGCATTTTCCAGACAACTAATTTTCTTGGGGAAGTGTAGGACAAGAGTCACCAGCGTTATCAAGGTGAAAATTTTCATACATATTTCTCTCATGCATTCCAGGAAGTACTAAATAGGTCATTTAGCAATTTATATATTTTGTTTTAATGGCAGTTAAATATCTTTGCACATTCAGGAAGTTAGTAATTAAGTCGTGTAAAAAAGAGCCTCTTAGTTGACTGTTAATCTTATGCAACACATACATTCTTGGTAAAACTATTATTGTCTCTCGTACGTAAGATCTTCCTACATGGGTATCTCTATGTCCCACACATTTCTTTCACTCCCAGCTAAGTGGATTGATTGTTGCTTGTAGTGTATGTAAGCTGCATGTCTTCATCTTCTCTAAGTGAGTACATACGAAGTGTGAAGAAAAATCTCCAGTAAAAGGGGCGAGAGGTTATCTCTCAGCCCTCAGCCCCCTTCAGCTCTCTGAGGGACTCACCCATCCCGGAAGGGGCTAGAAGACTCTTCCTTCCTTGCACAATAACTTTAATGAGAGACACATGTATGTACCACGTCTCTCTCACCATGGTAGAATTTCAGAACTACAAAATGAAGATTAAAGGAGAGTAAATACTCTTTTCCCATGCAGGAATGTTAAGAACAATCCTGTGCCTCACTTGGTCTACAAGTCAGGAACATTATGACTTCTAATTACAGCTAAATACCAAGAAACCTACTTCTTGTGTTAATTCTCGTAGCACAGACTAGCAACCAATGTATAATGAGCTGAGTTCAGCTTATTTCTTTGTGCGGACGAGAAATGAGGGCGAAGGAGGATGGCAGGGCTCAGACTGCTTCAAGGAACGGACGAGACGTCACGAAGGCATTGCTTCCTTATCATTAAAAGACAAAGGGATAGTAGTGACCGTGCGTTCTTGACTCATGTTCATTCCGATAATCTCAGGAATCTAGGAAATTTAGACAAGTTCCCTCATATGAGTCAAGAAATTCGCGGTAGAACATATCACGAAGTGTTTATAGCGTCTCTGTGTGACTTTCTTGATTGAACATTGAAAGTGCTGAAATATGCAGTGTCATTCAGTGTTCTCCCTGCTGTGGATAATTCCACGAAACTGTGAACAAATGGTGGTTCTGAATGACGTAGTGTACAACCAGTATTGCGAGTGATTGCAAAGAACATTCCCAACGTTTGTGGTGAACATTAGTGCAACATTCCCCGAGACACTCAAGTCTTCATTGAGGTCACATGTCGACCTGGTGTCAGCACCAATGACACAGGACTCTAGCTATGAGTTAGGCAGGTTTTATTCCCTTTTCATTTGCTCCAGACACTGCATTGTTAAGGTATATGTAAGTAGAATATTGCCTTTCCCCCTTTAGAGACAATGATGGGAAAAGCATTCACACAAATCCAGTGAGTACCACTACGCATTTCAAATAATTTTGCAATGCTGGATATACGCTTATTTGGGGCAAATTATATGTCAATCAACAGCCTCCGTGGACCCTGAAACAGCATCCTGAAGGGATTTCCAGGGAGCGGCTGCTGGAAATCGTGCTGTTAAAAGATAAGTAAACCTTGTCTTATGTTTATTTTCATGCAGGAAAGTGTGCTTAACTAATGTGGAGGCAATTCTCCAGAAAGGGGATCTCAGCCCCTTCAGGACTCAGCCCTCCAGAGGGGCTGATAGTCACTCTTGCTTCGTCTTAAACGGTTTAATTAAATCCATATGCAACTAGCGGCATCACCAGTTCACGGCACTTCACGTTGCAACATAGTGTTTGTAATACGAGTGACAGTGAAATGAGAAAAATGACTCTCTTCACCTTTGCAGGAAAATTACAGGAAAACATTGCACCACTTTACTTACAATGTAAGACAATAATGATCTGGCGTCGATAGTTAGTTAATAAGAAATCGATTGTTTGTAATGAATACTGTGATAATGTTAAGCAAGGAGGGAAATTATGCTGAAGTCAGCAATTAGGAGTACATCTAGGGGGAAGTGTACAGATGAGCTCAGTTTGACGTCAGGAGATGAACGGGAAATGTGTTTCGCACGAGCATTGCCCTAAACAAAGGAACAATAGTGTGCGTTTGACTCTTGTACAATCTCAGAAATTCGCGGAAGAACTAATGACACAGTGAAATGTAACAGGTCTTCCTGTTGTGGAATACCATGTAGCAAAGAACAAATCTTGATTTAGTGTAGTGTAACAGTGTACGTTGCGGAACATTCCCGATTGAGTGAAAGACAGTGCAACAGTTCGAGAGACACTACTGCTCCAATCAAGTCACCTATTTTTATCATACAATGGTGCTGTCAACACTAGCTCATGCTACAAAGAGCAAGGTAGGTCTCAATCTCTCTCGTTAAACCTAGAAACTGCAGTATTGTGTAGACACAAGGTGACTGAGACTATCCTATAGACGACAGTGAGGTGCAGGCTTTTGAGCCCAAACAAGTAAGCGAAAATCCATTCAGAATTAAGTTACCAGTGTCAGAAATGCTGAAATTTATGCTCCTTTGGGGATATTTACTCGTCACTTGAACTCCCATAGGTCAGGGTTGGGGTTTCCTGATCACATCGGGGAGGCCACCCGGATGCAGCTGCGAGAAGGCCGGATCAGCATTGAAGCTAAGTAGCTTTCATTTATGTGAACTTAGCTTAGTAATATTCCCCAGAGGCCCTAATGGTTGTAATCGAACCGGATATTGGCCACATAATGGTCCAAAAACTTGAAAGACAGTTTACAGGTAATGAAGAACTTAAGTTCCTTCGAAAAATTCTTGAAGACTGGAGTCTTTACAAATATTTGAGTTACTGCACTAAATCAAAGAGAACGGTGAGCTAGAGTGAGCTGCCGCTGCCTCTGGGAAACGGGAATCTGGGTGCTGCATCTTGAGCTGCCATGTGCAGCACAGAAAACGGGGCTCCGAGCATTGCTCGCTCACAAATAACAAAAAGGCACAATACTGTGACTGGAACAATACACAAATAAGAACATAAGAACATAAGAACGAAGGAACACTGCAGAAGGCCTACTGGCCCATGCGAGGCAGGTCCAAGTCTCCTACCGGCTTAAGCCAATGCACCCAACCTAGTCAGGTCAGGTCACATTGACTTAAGAGAGGAACACGGCAACCGACCTGGTAGCACAAGCTATGAGGTCCAACTCACACCCACCCACATCCACTCATGTATTTATCCAACCTATTTTTAAAGCTACACAACGTTCTGGCCTCTATAACTGTACTCGGGAGTTTGTTCCACTCATCCACAACTCTATTACCAAACCAGTACTTTCCTATATCCTTCCTGAATCTGAATTTTTCCAACTTAAAACCATTGCTGCGAGTCCTGTCTAGGCTAGATATTTTCAGCACACTATTTACATCCCCTTTATTTATTCCTGTCTTCCATTTATACACCTCAATCATATCCCCCCTAATTCTACGTCTTTCTAGAGAGTGCAGATTCAGGGCCCTTAGTCTATCCTCATAGGGAAGGTTTCTGATACATGGGATCAACTTTGTCATCCTCCTTTGTACATTTTCCAGAGAATTTATATTTATAACCTGCACATAGGAGAGAGGAGCTTACGACGACGTTTTGATCCGACTTGGACCATTTACAAAGTCACACCTGCTTTCACCCACCAACTCAAGTGCGGCGACTCACCAACAGAGTTGCTGAATGTGAAACTCACTACACACAGTGTTTATAGACATAAATTCTCTTATATATTTTAAGAAAGTTTATATTAAATTTAAGCTTTCATATACATTAACAGTGACACTTACATGAATGTATATGTTTGATGTATAATGATTACTCATGTGTGGTGTGTATAGCTTCATTACTCAGCAGCATCCCAAGTTGAGACAGTATCAACAACCCAGCATCAACAGCCGGCTTCAATCTCCACCGAGATGTACCCTTCAGGGTTGCGGTCACTGGGTCAGTAAGGCACATACAACTGTTCACTGTGGTGGTACATTTCAACATTCGAAATGTTTAAATTTTCCAGTTGAAGATGGCGTCATTCCAAATGCAGTTTCAAGCTTTGCAAACAAAAATTACACAGAAAATGTGTTTGCTGTCTGTGATGGGTTGACTTAAAATGCAAATATTGATTTTGACATGTTAGAAAATAAACTTGATCTACTTTCAAATCGTCTGAAGATCATTAGTTCAGATTATTCATATTACAAAAACGAATTCCTACAGTCAAATCCATCTGAGGATGTACTTCAATAGGTTTTGGGCGCATTTAGTGCTCAACAGGAAATGTGGGGAGAAAGAGATTGCACCTGCCGCAAAATTCTTTCAGAAAGACCTACTGTATTTAGTGGTCAGACACCTTTCACACTTGCCACAACTGGCATACTGCTACGTAGTCTTCCTACACTCTCATTACCTATATTTGAAGATCATGATTATGAAGAATTCATTAATGGTTTACAGTCTTTGGTATATACAAGTACTGATATTGACGACATAGCTAAGTTAAAATATTTCCGGAGGTCAAAGGCAATTATCAACAAGCTTTACGGGTCTTGGCACGCATTACTTTGATGCTGTTAAAACCAGGGTTAGACATGCAGTCAGAAACTCGAGCTTGAAGCCACCGAGACATTATTTTTCAGGTTTACAGGTATTCAGGATCATACTAGACAGTAATCTCAGATATCTAGAGACTCAATATGACATAAATCAATGTGATTGGTTTATCAGTGGTTTTGAACAGGATAAGCTGTCACCACAAACCATTGAACGATTAAATATTATGTTCAATATGCTCGGCAATCGCTATTTCACTTGTGAAGGAATTAGCATGAAAGCAACTAGAAATGGTGATAAACCTACAAATCCTACTGTGGATAACAAACCTTCAGCTCATCATAAAAAGAGTATACCTACTCCCACTAAATCAAAGAATGGGAAATCCCATGTAGGCACTTATCAAGCTGTGAATGCATCAGACAGTAAAAAGACTGTCACACATAAACGTACTCCAAAATGTATACTTTGTGATGGATCACATTGGGCACAGTATTGTAGTCAATACACAACAAAGGAGACATGGAAACAACGTACTCAACAGCTGAAACGGTGTTTTAAGTGTTTAGGTGAACACGAGGGTGGTAAATGCTCACTGAAGAAGTGTTTTAAATGCAAGGGTATGCAGCGTACAGGTTTATGCCCAAGCACTTGTGCTGAACAACAGACAACTTCCACAGAAACAGGAAGTCAACAAACATCAGCATTAAACGTGAGAGATAAGTCTACATCGACTGCTCTCCTAATAGCTCGAGTTGAATTATCTAATAAATTATACAAAACCAATGTGCTAACACTATTTGATCAAGGCTCACAAAGGTCCTTCATAAGACAAACAGTGTTGCAGAAACTGAATAAACAACCCTATTCCAAAGTACAGTTAGATATATCTGTTTTTTTTTTCCAAAGTTCTGGGAAACACACATATGATCTAGCCAGAATCACTGTCGGTCTAAGAAACAGAAAAAAGACAGTAGAAATTGTGGTAGTAGATGATTTGCCTAAGTCTGTGCAGATCCAGGGATTAAAAGAAACAGTTGCAGCACTTAAAGCAGCTAAGGTCAAGTCAGTCTGTCCAGACATACAGACGGACAGAGTTAGTCCAATTGAGTTAATCATTGGAAGTGATTATTATCACTGTTTTGTGCAAAATATAGCAAATAAATATGATGTTCACTTGCTAAAAACAACAGGAGGCCACATGATATGTGGTCCAATTCCCTCTCAAAGTGGGACAGAAGAAACCATACCACAGTTGGGGTTTGAACCCGCGGTCAGTGGGATTTGAACCGCGGGTTCAAACCTCACCCATGGTATATATGGTTTGTTTGAAATCGTGTCATTACGATTTCGTGAGTCATGGGATAGAAACTGATATTGATTCAGTGGAAAATGTACTAGTTACGAGAATAACCATTGATCATGTACCACAGCAAAAATTATCATTACTGAAAGAAACGAATGAACCAGTTGATAAATTGTGGAATTTAGATGCGATAGGCGTTGATGTAAATAAACCAAGCCCACAAGAGTCTCAGACTTATAACCAATATTTGGACACTGTCATATATGAAGATAGGCAGTACTGGTTTAGGTTACCATGGAAATTAAATCCACATCTGCCTTGCTAGTATCTCATGATTTTCGGACAAATTAAAGCACAAAAACACGAGCTCAGGAAGAATCCAGGGCTGCTCTCTGTCTATGATAATATCATACAAGAACAGTTGGACAATAACTTCATTGAGGAAGTAGTCGAAGACAAGTCGAAGACAGAAGCTCATTATCTCTTGCATCACTGTGTGAGAAAAGATTATGAAACCACTCCACTACGTGTTGTATATAATTGCAGCGCACGTGCTAATAAAGACGTAGTAAGTCTTAATGACTATCTGATAACCGGACCCTCACTAACCGAGAAGCTTGGAGACGTGCTTATGAAATTTCGCACAAACCCATATCCCTACACGGCTCATATTTCCAAAGCTTTTTTAAGAGTAGGACTACAAGAAATAGACAGAGATTATACTCGATTGTTGTGGCCCGAAAATCCACATGCTCGTCAAAGTCCTGTGAAAACTTATCGTTTTAAGTCAGTTTTGTTTGGTGCAACATCCTCTCCATTTTTGTTAGAAGCTACTCTAAATACACGTTTGAAGAAATCTGAAAGTCCCTCCAAAGAAACGTTTAATAAAAGTTTTTATGTGGACAGTCTTTACGGTACTGAGAATAAAGAGAAGGATTTGAAATCCTTATGCAGAGAAGTTAGCAAGGAGATAATAATAACAAATATGGCTCTCAGGATGAGGAATATTAATTCAGCTCATTTAAGGGAACTTATCAAAGAAGATTTCCCTGAAGCTGAAATTCCTGATTGCAACAACATGCTGGGACTTAATTGGAACACACAAAAAGACACTTTGAGCCTCAAAAGAATAAACAATAAACCATGAAATAGACTAATCAAACGTAGTTTACTGTCAGAGGTATCACAATGTTTTGATCCTCTAGGACTGGTCTCATCAATTACCTTAAATGGTAAAATACTTATGCAAGATGCATGGAGGCTAAAAATAGGTTGGAATGACATTTTGCCTCTAGAAATGAGTCAAGCATTGGATGAAATATCCATAGAGTTTAAACAACTTCATCAAAGTAAATTTCCCAGACTTATAGGTCAAGAGGAAAGCATGTACACATTACATGTGTTCTGTGATACGTCAACCAGAGGTTATGGCGCTGTAGCTTACATGAGTAATGCTGAAGGAAGTACACTAATTTCTTCGAAGACCTGGGTAGCACCCTTGAAGGTCAGAACAGTACCACAATTAGAACTGACAGCACCCTATGTAGGTACAATATTAGCTGTTTATCTCAATAAAATGCTTGATCATCTCACTACTGAAAAAAACGTGATCTGGAGTGATAGTGAAGCAGTTCTCTGGTGGTTACAAAATAACAAGAGTAAGTTGGTCTGTGTACAAAATAGAGTAGCAGAAATATGAGAGATGCAGAGAGACTATCTCTTTCTTCACCTCTCTATCCAAGAGAAACCAGCTGACATGTCATGTGGTGTCCCACGACTGGCTCTCAAATGAAAATAATTGGCCTCAGCAAAAAGCTTACATTATGCCAGAAGAAACAGTCTGCTTGAAATCAGCAGAAATAATCATTTTAAATACAGCAGGCACACCAGAAATATTCATTGATGGGTCTAAATATACATCTCTTTGGGTAAACTCTTAAGACATACAGCTCTTGTCTTTAATTCATTAAAGGGACAAAACCTAATTATGAATTTCCTTAACCTATTAAATACTGGGTAAATCATATACAGAAACATGTCTTCTGTACAGAGTATATATTTCTGGAAACGCAGGAAAAATCCCCAAAGAAACTTAATATTATCAATTCTTTCGGTCTTTATCTTGACTCAGAAAAGATTATAAAATGTCGAGGAAGAATTCATAATTCTTCACTACATAAAGAAGCCATACCTCCAATATTGACCCATAAGAATCACTGGATAACAATCCTGATCGTTAATAATGTCCGCAGTAACTTGTTACATGGTGGAGTAGCTGACACACTCTGTCACATACGACAATCATGTTGGATAGCTCAAGGTCGACAAAGTGTGAAAAACATATAAAGGGACTGAATTACTTTTCTTCACTATGATATGCGAGTATATCAGTATCCAGGTCCACCTCCGTGTCCATTCCCCGCTGAGTATGTCATGTCACTCCATTTGAGGTGACAAGTGCATATTTTCAAAAGTGTCACTGATTTCCTACGTAATTACTTGAGTGATATATGTAGATAGTACCAGCTATATTATATATAGGCTCCTTGTTCAGTTAGGCTCCATGGCTAGCTGTGACGTCACAAGCCACTCTCATCAGTACGCTGAGGTCAGTGATCACGTGTGGTCATACCTGTCCTAAGCTGTCTGGAACTAGCGTGGGATGTTACCTAGCACCATGGCTTGTTGTAGTGTTTTAAAATCTCATGTTAAAGTGTTGAAAAAGGAGATTCTACTTGTTCAGGAGGAAAATAAGAGGCTGAAGCCTCATCTAGATGGGTTTGGGAGTGATTGTGAGATGGTGGTAGCTGGTGAGGAGGAAAAAGTTACCAGCAGTGACTGGGAGAGAGGCAGCTGCTTTAAGTGGCAAGTGGTTCACAATTCAGGAAGAAGGATGATAAGGAAGGTTAATAGAGAAGATGTGAAGGTAGGAAATAGATTCTTTGTTCTCCAGAACGAGTGTACTTCAGTGATTAGTGAGGTTAAAGGTACCACTGACTTCTCTGCTTATCAAGGTAAGAATATTTTGATCGTGGGAGATTCTCAGGTAAGATATATGGACAGAGCTTTTTGTAACAGAAATAGAAAGGTCAGACAGAGGGCGTCTCTCCCAGGAGCTGGTGTTGGTGACATAGTCAGCAGGTTGGATATTATGTCAGGCAATGGGAACAAGCCCATTATCTGTCTTAGTGCTGGTGGATATGACATTGGGAAGGGCAGGAGACAGGAGCTGCTGGATATGTATAGGTCAGTCATAGAAGTTGTCAGGTCTGAGGGGGGGATCCCACTCATATGTAGCATCTTGCTTAGAAAGGGAGTGGGCAATGAATGGATGTCTAGGGCTATTGGTATAAAATGCTGGCCAGACAGGTACTGCAAGGAACATGCTCTTCCATTCATTGATAACTGAGGCATATTCTATGGCAAGCATGATATGTATGCAAAGGATGGGGTTCATCTCTCTGGGGCTGGAGTGGTTGCATTAGCCACTGCGATTGAGGGGGGGTCATTGATAACTTGTCTAGGACTTTCGATTGATAGATTATAGAGGCATGGGTGTCTACGGGAAACAATGAGGCTGCAGTACTTGGGTTGAAAACAGCAAATATAACCAGGATACCTCAGGGATATGTTTAAAAGACAATATTCAAAATAAAGTTGCTAGTAAAAGCAAATCAATTCATCAACAAACAAAGAGAGATAGAAGAGGGCAACGAGTGATTAGCTCCCTTAAGGTTTACTATACAAACAGTAGGAGTCTAAGAAATAAAATAGATGAGCTAAGATTACTTGCAAGTGTAGGTAATATAGATGTTGTTGCTATAACAGAGATCTGGTTCAACTTGAAACATAGAGAAATGCCCTCTGAATGCAACATAAATGGTTATAAACTATTCTATACAGATAGGGTCAACAGGAAGGGTGGTGGAGAGGCGATGTATGTCATGTATGTATGCATGAGACAATTTAAATTGTTGTCTTAGACAAGATATACGATTAGAAACATCGGACAAAGAATCTGTTTGGCTACAGTTTCTCGAGGGTCGTGAAAAGTTAATTTTGGGTGTGACTTATAGGCCCCCAAACCTTGATAGAGAGTTCAGTAAGCTGCTATAGGACGAAATTCATAAGGCATCTAGATACGAAAATGTTGTGTTAATGGGAGATTTTAACTTACACAAATTGATTGGAACAATGTGACAGGAAATCCTGAATCTAGTGACTTTCTTGATACGGCTCAGGATTGCTTTTTAAAACGGTTTGCGACAGATTCAACTAGAGGAAAGAATCTACTTAACTTGGTTCTTTCCAACAAAGAATCACTAGTTAATAATCTTGAGGTTAATGATGAGCTAGAGGAAAGTGAGCACAAATCACTTAGTTTCAATATATCATGGAATTACCCAGATAACTGCAATCAAGTCTCTGTCCCAGACTTTTGCTTGGCCGATTTCATGGGACTAAAAAATTACCTGGGTGGGCTAAATTGGGATGTAATGACTATGGGTCAGGTAGGTGGTCTTGGTTGCAATATGACGTATTTCAGAGCATAGTTCTAGCTGCCCAGACAACCTTTGTTCCGAGTAGGGAAATTAGATCTAACAAAAATTATCCCAAATGGATGAACAGTAGATTAAAACATCTCACTGGTCAAAAGAGAGGCATATATAGGCGTATGAAAAGAGGGGAGGGGCAGTTAAGAAATCAGTAAATTAAAAAGAGAAATAAAAAAAAGGAATACGAAAAGCAAAAGAGATTATAAGGCTAAGGTCACAAAGGATTCGAAGACTAGCCCAAAAGGGTTCTTTCAGGTATACAGAAGTAAGATTAGGGACAAGATTGGCCCACTTAAGAGTAACTCCTGTCAGATCACTGACAGTGATAAGGATATGTGTGAAATTCTCAGTTCTTACTTCCTCTCAGTTTTTACTCAGGAAGATACTAGCGAAATTCCAGAAATCATAGATTACGTGGAACAAGACGATAATAAACTATGCACAATTGTGGTAACTAGTGACATGGCCCTCAGACAAATAAAGAAATTAAAAGCTAACAAATCCCCAGGCCCTGATGAACTGTTTGCAAAGGTGTTAAAGGAATGTCAAGAGGAACTTAGCATACCTTTGGCTAATCTTTTCAACATATCACTACAAACTGACATAGTGCCTGACAAGTTGAAAATGGCAAATGTAATACCTATTTACTACGCAGGTGACAGGTCCTTAACTTCGAGCTATAGACCAATAAGCCTTACCTACATAGCAGGAAAAATTATGGAATCAATAATTGCCGAAGCAATTCGTACCCAGCTCGAAAGGCATAAATTGATTAATGAAACTCAGCATGATTTTACAAAGGGGCGTTCCTGTCTTATGAATTTACTAACTTGCTTCACTAAGGTATTTGGGGAGGTAGATCATGGTATTGAATATGATATTGTGTATATGGACTTCAGTAAGGCTTTTGATAGGGTTCCACATCAGAGGCTATTGAAGAAACTTAAGGCACACGTAATAGGAGGAGAATTTTTTCCAGGGTAGAGGCATGGTTGACGAATAGGCAGCAGAGAGTTTGCATAAATGGGGAGAAATCAGAATGGGGGCACTTCACAAGCTGTGTTCCACAGGAGTCAGTGTTGGACCCCATGTTGTTTACAATCTACATAAACGACATAGATGAGGGAATAAATAGCGACATAAGCAAATTTGCTGATGACACTAAAATAGGCCGTCCGATTCATTGTAATGAGGACATTAGAGCACTCTAGGATGATTTGAATAGACTCATGCAGTGTTTGGAGAAGTGGCAGATGCTGTTTAATACAGACAAATGCAATGTTCTAAATGTTGGACAGGAAAACAACCCTGCCACATATAAACTAAATAATGTAGAGCTTAATATTACGGATTGCGAAAAGGATTTAGGAGTTCTGGTTAGTATTAATCTAAAACCAAGCAAACAGTGCATTAGAATTTGCAATGAAGCTAACAGAATCCTTGGCTTCATAGCAAGAAGTATAAACAATAGAAGCCCTCAGGTTGTTCTTCAACTCTATATATCTTTGGTTAGGCCTCATTTAGATTATTCTGTGCAGTTTTGGTCACTGTATTACAGAATGGATATAAATGCACTGGAAAACGTACAAAGGAGGATGAGAAAGTTGATCCCATGTCTCAGAAATCTTGTTGAGAAATGGTTTACCAGCTAAGGTTAAAGATTAAATATAGGGGAACTTAGCTTGATAAGACAGCTTTCGCCCACACAGCTGCCCCTGTAGGCGAGGTCTTGAGAAGCTGTCGTAGCCATTTCTCAACGGGCTGAAAAACATATATATTGAAAATAAATTTCCCATAGGGGGTATTATGTCAGCATATTTCCAAAACTGATTGCTGACTGGAAAACTTACTATTGTAGGCTCGATGGCCTGTAATTTACCGAGTATTGGTTGTTTAATCAACGTAACATGATATCCGCTGCACAGCTGACCAATCAATGTTACGATCATTAAACGTATCTGGGTATTTGTAGCTGACCCATAGTTGCACCCGGTTATCCGTTGACTTGACTGAAGAATAGTGTTCCTTGAAGAATGTCGCACTACACTCTGTTGGATTGCAACACTTGTTGTTACACTGTTCATCAAGATTTGTTCATTTATTCACAATCTGTTTACTAAAGAACCTGATCACACTTCTATGTAAGTGTTTATTGTGTTTACTGAGACACTTTGTTCACACTAACACACAGATCAGTGTTCTTTGTGGGTTATACCGGCATCAGTGTGATTCCCAGTAGGATCAAAACTAATCTGACCTCACAGCTTCCTATGCCACCGCAATGCCCCTAACACATAAAGGAAAAGCTGACCTAGTACCTTTCGCTTCCTTGCCAAATTTCCACTATGAAGCAAAGCAAAATGCTTGATTCTTGCGTGTTTAAGCATAGACAACAATGTACACTATCTTTACCATGGTAATAAAGTGGGAGCAAGATTTTCCTTAATTGTCCTCCTAAGGTAAGAGATGGACTGTCTCTTTAAACTAAACTATTTGCAACACCGGACTGTTGCAAGGAGCCGCGGCTGCGTGACCACGTCACATACTCGTACTGCATCTGGGATCAATTACTTGATATAGCAGCAAACAAGATGATTGCCCCTTCTGAGAGGGCTGGGGCCCTCAGGGCTGAAAGGGCTGGAGGGGGCTGATGCCCCCCTCCTGGAGAAAATTTCTCCACAATCTTCCCTACGAGGATAGACTGAGGGCCCTGAATCTGCACTCTCTAGAAAGGCGTAGAATTAGGGAGGATATGATTGAGGTGTATAAATGGAAGACAGGAATAAATATAGTGGATGTAAATAGTATGCTATAAATGTGTAACATAGACAGGACTCGCAGCAATGGCTTTAAACTGGAAAAATTCAGATTCAGGAAGGATATAGGAAAGCACTGGTTTGGTAATAGAATTGTGGATGAGTTACATACCGTCATATACACTAAGACCTTGTGTAGTTTTAAAAATAGGTTGGATAAATACATGAGTGGGTGTTGGTGGGTTTGAGTTGGACCTGACTAGCTTGTGCTACTAGCTCGGATGCACTGCTCCTCCCTTAAGTGACGTGTCTGACCTCACTAGGTCAAGGCATTCCTTTAAGAAGGTGGGAGAATTGGAGCTGCCTCGCATAGGCCAGTAGGCCTGTTACAATGTTTCTTCTTTCTTTCTTCTTCTTATGTGAGCGGCTAGCCAGAGGCATACCTCCGCAGAACCCGACTAGACGTAGACTCAATAAGACAGGCCTGGGCTTCTCCCCTCAAGACTCTCTCAATATATATGTTACCAACCAACCTAGTGTGTATTTCTTCAACCGTTTAATATCTCTAGAACACTCACCCAACAATATTAAAATGGACTAATAGTTTTAACTAAAAGTTCCTATCAAGGTATACACCTGTTTTTCACCTAATATACGACTAGAGCAGTACATCTAGAAGTAGCCACTGACATGTCTGCTGAAACCTTTATTAAAATATTCAGAAGGTTTGCATGCAGAAGGGCATGTCCCAGACTGATGATTTCAGACAATGCAACAAACTTTGTTTCCGTTGCTGCTTATATAAGCAAGATCTTTGATCAACCAGAGGTGCAACTGATGCTGAATCAGAGCAGTTCTAGGTAGAGACACATTCCTCCCAAGGCTACATGGCAAGTCAGATTTTATGAAAGAATGATAGGCATCATAAAATGTTGTTTAAGGAAGACTCTTCACCATCAGCGAATCGACTTGCAAGAATTTCGAACAGTCGTAACTGATCTAGAAAATAGATTCAACAACAGACCTCTAACTTAAGTTACCGATGATCTGGACAATTTGAAAGTGTTCAGACCGTCTCAGTTACTCTCTGCAAAGTCTCGAACCAGTTCCTATCATGAATGAAAAAGAAATCATGGAGGATCCTACTTATCTCGAATCAGAGAAACCCAGACGTAAACTGAAACATCTCAATAAAGTGATTGAACATTGGGAGAAAATTTGTCGAAAAGACACTGAGGGAATGCTTCTATGGACCTGGAGTTCCTGAAAATCGTACGTCCTTAAGATCTGGTGACATAGTGATCATTGACATTGAGGGTCCAAGGTCTCAATGACCAATTGGAAAAATAGTGACCATACATCCTGATGCAAATGGAACCATCAAGACAGTTGAAGATTTAAGCAAAGGTATAATGAATAAGCGAACAATAGATAAACTAATGGCATTAGAATTGCACAGTGACGGAAACAAACATTGTGATTTTCCAGAAACCCCACAGACTAAAGTTTTTAGGAAAGACAATCAGCAGTGGTGGCAAGTGAGAAAATCAAAATGATGCTAAAAGATGAATATTTCTTCTATGGCGAACTTTCGTCTCCCCCCCCCACCAGTATGGAGAAAATCTCCAGTAAAATGGGAGATATATCTCATCCCTGAGCCCCTTTCGGCTCTCTGAGGGACTTAGCCCTCCCGGAAGGGGCTAGTGTACTCTTCCTTCCTCACACAACAACTTTAATGAAAGACACTAGTATGCACCACATCTCTCTCTCCTTGCTAGAATTTCTTATCAACTACACAATGAGGGTTAAGGGAGAGTAGTTACTCTTTTCCCCATTCAGGAAAATTAAGAGAATACCTGCACTCCACTTGGTCTACAAGTCGGGAACAGCATGACTTCTAGTTACAGCTAAATACCAAGAAACCTACCCTCTCGTGTTAATTCTGATAGCACAGACTAGCAATGACTGTATATAAAGCCGAGTTCAGTATATTCCTTTGTGCAAACGAAAAACGAGAGCGAAGGAGAGCAGCGGGGCATAGATTTCTTCAAGGAACGCACCATACGTGTGTATCACAAGGGCATTGCCTCCTTATTGTTAAAAGACAAAGGGACAGTAGCGACCAATGCGTTCTTGACTCTTGTTCATTCTGACAATCTCAAGAGACTAGAAGAGTTTGACTAGTTCCCTTATACGAGTCAGGAAAGTCGTGATAGAGTGAATCACATAATGTTTACAGCGTCTCCATATGACTTTCCTGACTGAGCATTGGGAGTGCTGAAATATACTGTGTTAATCAGTGCTCTCCCTGCTGTGGATAATTCCACGAAACTTTGAACAAATAATGGTACTGAAGGATGTAGTGTACAACATTCCCGACATTTGTGCGAACGTTAGTGCAACAGTCCCCGAGACACTCGAATATTGTCAAATTACCAATATCGGCCTGGTTTCAACACCACTGACACAGGAATCCAGCTATGAGTAGAATATTGTAAGTAGAATATTTGCCCCCTTATTGACCATGATAGGAAAAATCATCCATAAAAAGTCAGTGAGTACCACAACGCATTTCAGATAATAGTGACACGTTGGATATACTCTCCTTTGGGGCAAATTGTATGACTAATTCACTTTTCAATCAACCACTGTGGGCCCTGAAACAGCATCCTGAAGGGATTTCCAGGGAGCGGCTGCTGAAAATCGTGCTGTTAAAAGATAAGTAATGCTTGTCTTACGTTTATGTTCATGCAGGAAAGTGTACTTATCTAACCAGTTTTCCACACGAAGTGTCTGTCTCGCGGTGATGCACACGGAAGATCAAGCCTTCACCACGTGTTCTGCTAAATGACCCACATGGGTTTAGCACATAAAATGAATAATTATTAGTTTTTAACAAGTTGGCGGTCTCCCACCCAGGCAGGATGACCCAAAAAGAAAGAAAATCCCCCAAAAGAAAATACTTTCATCATCATTCAACACTTTCACCTCACTCACACATAATCACTGTTTTTGCAGCGGTGCTCAGAATACAACAGTTTAGAAGTATATACGTATAAAGATACACAATATATCCCTCCAAACTGCCAATATCCCAAACCCCTCCTCAAGGACTCAAGTCCGGCTATATAAAAATAACCAGTTTCCCTGAATACCTTCACTAAATATTACCCTGCTCACACTCCAACAGCTCGTCAGGTCCCAAATACCATTCGTCTCCATTCACTCCTATCTAACACGCTCACGCACGCTTGCTGGAAGTCCAAGCCCCTCGCCCACAAAACCTCCTTACCCCCTCCCTCCAACTTTTTTGTGTACGACCCCTTAGCCGCCCTCCTTCACCTACAGATTTATACGCTCTCAGTGTCATTCTACTTTGATCCAATCTCTCTAAATGACCAAACCACCTCAACAACCCCTCTTCAGCCCTCTGACTAATACTTTCATTAACTCCACACCTTCTCCTAATTTCCACACTCCGAATTTTCTGCATAATATTTACACCACACATTGCCCTTTAGACAGGACATCTCCACTGCCTCCAACCGTCTCCTCGCTGCATCATTTGCAACCCAAGCTTCACACTCATATAAGAGTGTTGGTACTACTATACTTTCGAACATTCCTTTCTTTGCCTTCATAGATAACGTTTTTTGTCTCCACATATACCTCATCGCACCACTCGCCTTTTTTTCTTCATCAATTCTATGATTAACCTCATCCTTCATAAATCCATCCACTGACACGCCAACTCCGAAATATCTGAAAACATTCACTTCTTCCATACTCCTCTTCCCCAATTTGATATCCATTTTTTGTTTATCTAAATCATTTGATACTCTCATCACCTTACTCTTTTCTATGTTCACTTTCAACTTTCTACCTTTACACACATTCCCAAACTCGTCCACTAACCTTTGCAATTTTTCTTTAGAATCTCCCACCCCTCTCCCGAACACCCTAGCATTTACTTCTTTGACAACCCCATCTATAAATATATTAAACAACCACGGTGACATTACACATCACTGTCTAAGACCTACTTTTATTGGGAAGTAGTCTCCTAATCTGAGCCTCACTATCCTCATAAAAACTCTTTACAGCATTTAGTAACTTACCACCTATTCCATATACTTGCAACATCTGCCACATTGCTCCCCTATCCACTCTATCATATGCCTTTTCTAAATCCATAAATGCAATAAAAACTTCCCTGCCTTTATCTAAATACTGCTCACATATATGCTTCAAGGTAAACACTTGATCTACACATCCCCTACCCACTCTGAAGCCTCCTTGCTCATCCGCAATCCTACATTCTATCTTACCTCTAATTCTTTCAATAATAACCCTACCGTACACTTTTCCTGGTATACTCAGTAAACTTATTCCTCTATAGTTTTTACAATCTCTTTTGTCCCACTTCTCTTTATATAAAGGGAATATACATGCTCTCTGCCAATCCCTAGGTACCCCTCCCTCTTCCATACATTCATTAAACAAAAATACCAACCACTCCAACACTATATCCCCCTCTCTTTGCTGTATAATCCTCCGGGTTTAGCGCTTCCCCCTTGATTATAATAATAATATATCCCCCTCTGCCTTTAACATTTCTGTCATGATCCCATCAGTTCCAGATGCTTTACCCCCTTTCATTCTATGTAATGCCTCATGCACCTCCCCCACACTCACATCCTGCTCTTCTTCACTCCTACAAGATGGTACATCTCTCTGGCCAGTGTATGAAATTACCGCCTCCCTTTCTTCGTCGACATTTAAAAGTTCCTCAAAATATTCTCATCTACCCAATACCTCCATCTCCCCATCTACTAACTCCCCTACTCTGTTTTTAACTGACAAATCCATTCGTTCCCTAGGTGTTAGTACATAACATATGTGTTAGTGTAGTTTTTTTTTATATTTTATTTAAAACATTTCAGTACAGTTACGTAATAATACATAAAAGTGATTTTCAACAAGCACAAAACAAAATACCTAATCACACCACACAACGGCGGGGTGAAAACTGCCCATCCCTACAACACCACCCCATCCTGCATCCTGCACTAAAAACAACATGGTTTATAAGACGTACAACATTAATGGCACAATTAGCAAGCATCAGATGTATGTTAACAAATCATCACACATTTGACAATAACAGACTGCCACTCTCTCAGCTTTCTCGATCTCCCCCCCCCCCCATCTCATGGCAGAACACAAACACCCCACCGGTAAGCGGATACACCCTCCGCCTTTACAAGAATTAGAATGTATATGGTACATTGCTTCAGTGACTGGACAGAGCATGTAGAACATGCAGGCATGTCCAAAAATTGCCCAAAAATGTCACTAACCCGCCACCCCAACCCACACAGCTATGGGTGGACAGTATCCACAACCCTGCCACCCTACTCCATACAGCTGCTGGTGGCCAGTACCCGCCCCCACACACAGCTGCTGGTGGGCAGTACCCACCCCCAAACACACCCCACCCATCACTCTACTCCTAGCCAAAATATTAGAATCAAAGATGCACAATCCATTACAAATGGCATCGTACAGTGTGTCATACATACATCCTAGGAAGTCCCACTGGGCTTGCACCCATCTACGGCCACCGAGACCTGAATATTCAATATAGCAACAAGCAAAACTTAACATTACACAACATATTAGAATATTATGCAACATAACATAACAGGCCAAAATTCATGCATACATACCAGCGGCATACGCCATCCTCAACCACACCAGTGTACCTCTGGCGCACGCAGGCACAGGCAGCAACAACTCGATGCAGGAACTAACACATCTCGTATGCCACAGTTTGCAGACACATCTGAACAGCACATTATATTATTATAATCAGAAAGAAGAGCTAAACTACAAGGGTTTCTATAGCTGAATAGCACACTGGGCACCCATGCCCCACCCTCCAGGTGCATGCTAACTGGCGCCCCAGACACGCTCACTATAAACTGGCGCTGCCATCATGTAGCAGACCTCAACACATCTGCCACGACGTGTCCCACCCCTACCTAAACCCCGCTCTCACCTGGCTAAGGTTTCCGTCCTCGCTGCCCCACTCCTCCTGTTGCATGCCCACCTGGGCCCTGGGGACCACGTTTGTCATTCTCTCCACGCACGACACCCGTCCCACCTGGCACCACCTGCTGCCGCTGCTCACCTCCACTCGCACAACCTCCTTCTACTGATGCCTTCTTCCCTGTATGTTGAGCTGGCGTCAGGACGTCGTCAGAGTCCGACATTGCTGTCGCCCTCTTCCTAGTCCCAACTTCCTCCTCCTCCTCCATGCTTGTGACCGGGGTGTCCACACGATGAACCTCCACCACAACCGTCGACGAGGCCTCCTGACCAGGGGTCATCACGTCCCCGCCAGCCTCACCAGCACCAATAACCGCCTCCTGCTGCTCGACCGCCACGGACACGAGCTCCAGACTGGCCAACGGCACAGCCGGGGAGACCACATCCGTAGACGGGAACATGGTGTGCAGTACAGACGCTATTGTTGCATCGAATTCCATGACTTCTGCCGTCACCTGGTCCTCCCCAAAAGCCTGCTATACCACCATCGGTGCAGGCAACTCAGTAGACATCAGCTCCACTTCCGACTCCACTACTGGCACTTCAGTCTCCTCACTCCAAAGGCGACCACGCCCACCATCTCCTTGTCATCCAGGTACGGGAGTTTCCTGCTTATTGAGATTTGTTGCTCCACCATCCGGCTCGTGGCCTGCCCACACTGCCCATATTCTGCCGCCATATGCTCAAAGTCTGCGCAGAGGCGGTACGTCCGTCGTTGTCCAGCACACGACACCATGACCTGCATGCAGATGTCATCAAGGTGCACATATGATGGTATGGCCTGGCATAGAGACATCTTAAGGTGAAACGTGCCTTCGGGAAGACCAGCATACGCCCCAGCCACCCACATGCCTTGTCGTGCGAAGTGTACCACCCCGTATCTGCTGAAAACACGGCGGAGATCCATTGTGTCGGCCTAGAAGGGCACATTCCGCACTTTCACCCACGTGTATTGTCGTGAGACATCCACCATACGCACACGGACTGCAGGGGACACATCTATGCAGATATCTTGGAATTGTTCAACCAGCCCCTCATACACTGGCCCCTTGAGTAGTTTCACAAATATCCGGTAGGCTCCATTTTAGAGCTACACCATACAAATCCATGTCCTCAATACCATAAGTGTCACGGATAAACTTGGGTAGCAACACTTGTGCAGTCTCAGGCGTAATCGCCCCTCATATAAGTTCTATACCGACGGTATTCACCCGCCTCCTCAAGCTAAGAACCATGACGTCACTGGATAGCTTGCTAGACTGTCAGTAGAGGAGTGTGAGGCACGTCCACACTCCCTGGCAGCTAGGTCGCGAATGTTAGTGTAGGAGTTAGTGAATATGGTGAGGTATTAGTATAGAGCATAGGTGTTAGTGTATGGTGTAGGTGTTGGTAAATACTATAGGTGTTAGTGTATGGTGTAGGTGTTGGTAAATGCTATAGGTGTTAGTGTATGGTGTAGGTGTTGGTAAATACTATAGGTGTTAGTGTACAGTGTAGGTGTTAGTACATTAGCCAGCATTGAAATTTTGGTCAAAGCTGCACTCTTCAGGCATTGTGAGGAAAAAATTCAGTATAGGAGTATGGAATTTTTTTTATGAATGTATGGTGATGGTAGTTTGTTGGCAGTCTGCTAGTTAAGGCACGTGGTGTCTATCCCCCCCTCTTTTCATCTGGTGGGAGGTGATGTGTGAGTCTCCATCCTGTGGAGAAATCACTTGACTAGCTGCTTCCATCAAAAATGTAAGTATGCGTTCCACTCTGGTACTGTTTATTTTATTTCTTTGTTTGTCTTAAGAGCTTCACTCTTATTTAGGGCTGTACATTTGTTTATTCCTGCCTTGCTTTAAATTTAACGTCACTTTTTAATCCTCTCCATTTCTTTTAAAGGCTGTATGCTTACCGTGTGAGTGATTTAGCAAGCAGGTTGTAACTTTATTTTTCATTTATAGCCTTGAATTGTCGGCGTGGGTCATCTGACGTGGGCGAGGTGAAGATAAGGACAGCAGAGATCTGGCTAAGATCTAGTGAGCTAACTGCACATACCTACGATCCAACCGCCCCCTTTCACTCATAACCGATCACCCTAGCCAGCTTCACACCCAGCGTAATTACATGTCTTGTGGGGCTACTGAACACTGTGGTGATTAGCGTGGCTGTACAACATTTTCAGCACTGTGGTGATCAGAGGATAAGTTCACCTTGGCAGAATTGTATTGTGGAAACAGTCTTGTGTCATGAACAACATTGACCCCCCCCCTCCTCCTCTTCAACAACGGCTCCAGAATTTCTACAATGCGCTGTGTCAACAACATCGACACGCCCTTCTACAACTACATCTGTACAAATTAGATTTAAATTCAAGTATCATTTTTATATTCCATTTTTCTTTAAAATAGGATTAATTCTCATGTTTAATTGTTTTACATTTATGCTTGAAATCATGTAATAAAAATGTTTATCTTCTTGTGTTATGTTTTCCATCATTTTTTACATAAGGAGGAGCCAGCATTTTTAATTCCTTACTTAGGAGCTGACAGGACTAAGCCTTCACAGGCATTGTTCTTTATATACTTCTTACATTCAGTACCAAATATGGAGTTGATTGGTTGAGGTTTAGCCTACAGCATTTGTGAGTGAAATTTTGGAATATGTCTATATTACTGAGTAGCGCACAGCAGTGTTTTCAAATTGTATCTATGTACTCTGTAGTATTTATAAACATTAACTTTCTCAGTGATTATGCTGTAGATGTCATTGTTACCGCCATCTTAACTGACTATAGTATTATCACCAAAGACGACAAAAGTCAAGTTATTTGACCACAGAAGTTACGAGATGCCAGACACATATGGAATGGAGAGGTAAGAGAACGAGCTAGCAAACCTGGAAAATATCATATCGCACTATTTTCATGGTAAGAAGACCTCTACTCGTGTAATGGCAAAGAATGAGAAGATCAATAAATAGATTCCAAAAGATAGTGGTGAAAGATCATTACGTCATCATGGTGGAGCTCAGCACTGAATATCTCAGTCATGTGACTCTGAAGTCAGGCCATGGAAATGAGATTGCCAAGACTATCTATACATTTCTGGTGAAACAGAAACTAACTCGGCAGCCTGTTGTATGTGTTGGTTATGATTGAACCAACATAAATTTCAGAGCTGACAATGGAGCCATTCATCATCTTTAAATGTTTCTTGGTCATCCAGTCCATTATTTTATCAGCTTCATGGAGATAAACTGCCATTCCAGGCTGTTTTCTACCACTATGATGGTAAGCCAAGTGGTCCTGAGTATTGAAAAGGTCTCATTGCAAAGTAAATCAACGTTCCTCTGTCTGAGTTGCCATTTGTTCCTTTCCAGACAGTCAGTTTCACTGATTTCCGTGTTTTGAATGAGGTGGCAGAGGATCTGTCCTGGGACCAGAAATACTTGTATAGGTGTGGTTGACGATGCCTTGGCTGCTCTTGAATCAGGTCCACCCTGTGTGTTAAGGTGGAATACATTATGGAGTAGGATCCTTAGGCTGTTTGTGGCAACATCGAAACCCAACCAGGAGCTGAAAAGAGTCGTCATTATGATTTTGAAGTTCAGTGTTCCAATGTGGTTCCACATCAAGCTGTACCCTTATGTCAGACACTGTCCAAAGAACGTTTTCCAGTCACTGCAATTTATGAGACATCTGAACAGTGAAGAAAAGAAGATAGTAAAGAAGGCTGTCCAAAGAAATTTCTACTTTGCTCACACAGATCGGCTGCTTCTAGGTATGTGCGCTGATGAAGACATAACTGTGAGAGACAAAGCTGTCTCAATGATAAGAGAAATTAGAGAAGAGAATCAGCAGACAGAAGAAAGTACTGAGAGCTCTGATGAGGATGGAGAAGATTCTGCTGATGCTGTTGACGAGGACTTGCTAATCTACTAATGACAGTGAAGATGAAGAGAATGACAATGTGGCTCCTGTTGTCAACTCAAGGAAAGTAGAGATTCCCAGACTAAAGTGGCAAGCAAAGAACTATCATTCCATGATTGACTGGAAGGCTGAACTCAAAACTGAGCCTCCCTTCATTGCCTCTCTATAAGATCAACAGATTCTGAAAATTATTGAGACTCCTCTGGAACTGTCCAAGTTGCCAAACAACACTCAAGCTGTTGAGAGAGGGATAAAATTGATGACTGAAGCTTGAACTAAAGTGACTGGACAGAAGGCAAAAGATGGATATATCAAGCTAAGAATATTTTCCAGGAAAGTGATGCCCAAATTCGGCTTCATGAAAGACTTCACTTATAACTTGCAAAAGTTAAAATTAAATAGTTTATGATTGATATAACCCATGTACATTAGATTATACAATCTTCACAATCAAAAATGATATGAACACTTGATATTAAGACTTGATTATTATCCTGACAACCAATAAATTATAACTAGTTGCTTTCAGTGGTGTATAATTTGACGAAAAGTCGATAGCGATGCTGAAATTTTGCACAGAAGTTTGTTGTGATAATACAAAAAATGTGTGAAAAGTGTAGCTTGTATCTCAATTTTTATTTTTCCAATCCTTCCTATAGTACATAGTTTTGGTGTTAGTGAATAGTGTAGTAGTTAATATGTAATGAAAGTTTTAGTGTATCGTACTGGTATTAATGAATAGTGCAGGTGATAATGAAGAGTGTAGGTGTTAGTATGTAGGTTTGGTATAACTCTTATAGTGTTGAGAGGGTACATTGAGGGAGTGAATAGCGTTGGTGTTAGTGTATATGTCAGGTGTTGGTGTATAGTGAAAGTGTTAATGCATAGTAAAAATGTGAGTGTAGAGTGTAGGTGTTAGTGTAGAGCGTAGGTGTTAGTGTATAGTTTAGGCGTTAGTGTATAGTGTAGGTACACAAATACCCGCACATAAAAGAGAGAAGCTTACGACTACGTTTCGGTCCGACTTGGACCATTGACAAAGTCACACTAACAGAGGTGGAGCAGGACGGCTATATATAGGCAGGAAGAGGTGTGACTTTGTCAATGGTCCAAGTCGGACCGAAACGTCGTCGTAAGCTTCTCTCTTTTATGTGCGGGTTGTTTGTGTATCGTTCCAGTCACGGTATTGTGCCTTTTTGTTATTTATAGTGTAGGTGTTAGTGCAGTATAGTGTAGGTGTTAGTGTTGAGTGTAGGCGTTAGTGTACAATATAGGTGTTAGTGTACAGAGTAAGCGTTAGTGCATAGTGTAGGTGTTAGTGTAGAGTGTAAGTGTTAGATTATGGTACATTTGTTAGTGAATAGCTTAAGTGTTAGCGTAGAAGTTAATGAATATGGTGGAGGTGTTAGTGTATGGTGCAGATGTCGTTTAACAGTATAGGTGTTAGTGTATAGTGTAGGTGTTATTATGTAGTTTTGGTGTTACTGAGGAGTGTGGGTGTTAGTGAATAGTGTAAAAATTAGAATGTAGGTTTGGTGTTGTTCTGTTCTTTTGTTAGTGTATATTGAAGTAGTGTTTGTACAGCGCTGGTGTTGGTGTGTAGTGAAAGTGTTAGTGCATAGTGAAGGTGTTAGTGTATACTGAAGGTGTTAGTGTATAGTGAAGTGTTAGTTTATAATGAAGGCGTTAGTTTATAGTGAAGGTGTTAGTGGATAGTGATGGTATGAATGTACAGGGAAGGTATTAGTGTATAGTGAAGGTGTTAGTGTAATGCAGACGTCAGTTTTTATTTGTTTTCCTTTAGGTAAACTATTAAAATTCCCAATATATTATTTGTCGTAATAAAGCAAAATTAGCATCGTTATTATTCTGACACGCGAACTGAAGCACCTGTCACTGCCAGGGGATGAGGGCCAGATGTATATATAGTGGGAATTTCACTAGCTGGCTCCAGAGTATTATGCTGAGTGAAATCGTATTAATGATAATAATAATAACAATAATAATAATAATAATATTATTATTATTATTATTTAAACTTTATTCCTTATTTTAGATAATAAAATTTGTAATCGGTGAAATATGTGTGGAATATAGCTTTAAATTAAGCAATGGAATATACTATATTTTCTCAAATACAATTGCACTTACCATATCGAAGTGCCGCTACAGCTATGCTTGCTTACCTGGAGTATACCTGGAGATGGTTTCGGGTATCAGCGCCCCCACGGCTCGGTCTGTGACCAGTCCCCGTGGTGGACCAAGGCCTAATCAACTGCTGACTGCACGTAAATCGACGTACGAACCACAGCTCTGCTGGTCAGGTACTGACTTTAGGTGCCTGTCCAGCACCTTCATGAAGAAAGCCAAGGGTCTATTGGTAATATCCCTTATGTAGGTGCTGTTAGTGTACAGCAATATTCCAACCTAAAGAGAACAAGCGATTTGAAGAGAATCATCATGGGCTTGACATCCCTGGTTTTGAAGGTTCTCATTTTCCATCAAATTATTTTTCTAGCAGATTTGACAGATACATTGTTGTGGTCTTTGAAAGTGAAATCCTCTGATATTATCACTCCCAAGTCTTTCACATTAATTTTTTGCTCTATTGTGTGGTTGAAATATGCTTCATACTCCGATACAGTTTAAATTTCCTCAAGTTTTCCATATCAGATTGAGGACACAGTTATGCAAATTCGGGTTTCATCCGCAAAGGAAGACACGATGCTGTGACTTAAATCCCTGTCCATATCAGATATGATAATGAGAAACAGAATGGGGGCTAGTACTGTGCCTTGTGGAGCAGAGTTTTTCACTGTAGCCGCCTCAGACTCTACTCAGTTTACTGTTACTCTTCGTCTTGTACTTGTTAGGGCGTTATAGATCCATCTATCTTTTCCTGTTATTCTTTTGTCACATATTTTGTATGCTATTACACCGTAGTCGCACTTGTCTATGGCTTTCGTAAAGTCTGTGTGTACTATATCTCCATTTTGTTTGTCTTCTAGAACATCCAGGACCTTGCCATAGTCGTCCAGTAGTTGGGAAAGGCAGGAGAGGCCTGCTCTGAAGCCATGTTGCCCTGGGTTGTGCAACTCATGGGTATCTAGATGGGTGACGATCTTGCTTCTCACAACCTTTTCAAAGTTTTTTTTATGATATGGGACGTTAGTGCTACCGGTCTGTAATTCTTTTCTATTGCTTTACTGCCCCCTTTGTGGAGTGGGTCTATGTCAATTGTTTTTAGTGATGGTGAGATGACCCCCTGTGTCCACGCTCCCTCTTCATAGAATAATAAAGGCTCGTGAAAGGGGTCGTTTGCAGTTCTTGATGAACACGAAGTTCGACGAGTCTGGGCCTGGGGCAGAGTGCATGGGCATGTCATTTATTGCCTTTTCGAAGTCATGTGGTATTAGGATAATACCTAAGTCTGAGTCTCTGTCATAAAAAAATCATTTATGTCGTCTACTCTTAGTCTGGTCTTCGGCTCACTAAGCACCGAGTCATACTGGGACTTCAGTAGCTCACTCAGATCCTTGCTGTCTTCCGTGTAAGTCCCATCTCGTCTAAGCAGGGGTCCAATATTGGATGCTGTTTTTGCTTAGATCTGGCATAGGAAAAAAATATTTGGAGTTTCTTTCAAATTCATTTATGGCTCACAGTTCTTAGTGTGCTTCTTGTTTCCTGTAACATTCCTTAAGTTTAAGGTCGATATTTGTTATTTTTCTAAGGAGTGCCTCCCTTCCTATATCAGACATCCTGGTCCCTTTCAGTAATCTGTATTTCTTCCCCTTCGCCTGTATAGAGAGTATCTCTCTCTTTCTAGTCTGCATCTCCTTTTTCTTATAGGAATATGCCTTGAGCATACCTCAAATGCCGTACAGTTAATTCTTTCTAGGCAGGGGTTCGGATCCATGTTTTTTAGGATATCTTCCCAGCTTGTTTCATTTAGGGTATGGTTATCTTGATCTCACCGTATGTTTTTCTAACTGAAGTTGAATTTGATGAAGGCACCCTCATGACATCATATTTTGCTGGTCTGAGTTTTGCACATACATGTCCGTACCTCTATCATTTTGTGATATGAACTTATTTTCTTTGATACGATTATATTTCTTATCAGATCATCATTGTTAGTGATGAGGTCATATGTATCATCCAGTCTGCTGGCTCTATTATTTGCTGGTTTAAGGTGAATTTGGTCAGAGATTTAAAAGTTTATGTGTGTGAATTTTCGTATGAACTTCCTCCTGGGGTTATTTCTGCTGCAACATAATTTGCAACATTCCTCCAATTTAGGTGTCTTAAGTTGATATTCCCAAGCAGCAAGATGTTTGGGTCAGGAGCTGGAAGATTTTTCCAGGCAGTGGTCGATTTTCAAACGCTGTTCCTGGAAATCTTATGAAGTTGCATATGGAGGCTTGTATACAACCACAAGGACAAGGTTTTGGTTTTCAGTCTTTACTGCCAAACCTTCAACTACATTATTTTAAGTGTTTAGTAGTTCCTAACGCATGAGCGACTCTGTGACGTACAGGATAACCCTTTCCCCTTTTTTGCCTGTTCAGTCTGTCGCATCTGTATAAGTTATGACCTGAAATCCATATTTTGTTATCAACGTGATCCTTTATGTGAGTCTCTGTGAAGGCTACATTGTGTCTGACTCTGTGAGCAGTCCACTGATGAAAGATATTTTGTTGTTCCATGCTGGCTTTAGACCCTGTATACTTGCAAAGATGAATGTCATTGTATTGATGGTATGTGGGAGACTTTGTTGTTTTGGAGTGGAGGCCACTGACTGTGCCTCCGCTTCAGAAATAATTTGAGTTGGTGTATGATTTCTGTAATTTTTTGCCAGCTTTTTTTTCTTCCTAGCACTAAAACACCTCCGTCTCTGGAGTGGCTGTGGCTACCCTGGTTTTCCTATGGTCTGGGAGATTAATTTATTTTTATTTATATATTTTATGTCTTTGCAAACAGTACATTGAGATTTTGTATTTACAATAGTGGGTTGCAATGCAAAGAGAGCCTCTATTATGCCTAGGCATTATGGGCCAGCTTAACATTATTGGCTTACAGACTACTTAATACTAAGGAGCATATCATAGTTGTACAGTAGAATAGTAATTATTTCATAGTTGAACAGTAGAATAGTAATTATTTCATAGTTGTACAGTACAATATTAATTATAAATGACTCAAAATTTATGTAATTCAAAGAAATATTTATGTTCGAAAATGCTTTTTATGAAAACAATGATTCAATTATATGCCTGTCAACAATGGATAAAAGGTTCAATGTGATTGTTTCACTTATGATGTGGGAGTACATAGGTGAATAAGTGTGTACCGAGTATTTAGCATTTAGTCTAGGGTGATTAAGTGGCTTTTGAGAAGAGTCTTAAATTGATTTTCAGACTGGGTTACTTTAATATCTTCTGGTAATGAATTCCATATTTTGGGGCCCTTTATCTGCATAGAGTTTTTACACAGTGTGATGTGGACAAGAGGTATATCAAAAAGAGATCTGTGTCTTGTGTTGTGGTCATGTGTCCTGTTTAGGTTGGTGAGGAGAAGTTTGAGTGGGGGGTTATATTTGCGTGTATTGTTCTGTGTATATAGTAGGCACATGAATAAGTATGGATATTCTTAACCCTTAAACTGTCCAAACAAATTTACATTTACATGCGTAGTGCTCCAAAAGTAGATCTATGTTTTTTTACATATTTTCAAATATAACAAAAAAATAGATTTAAGTTTTTTTACACGTTTTCAAATGTAAAAAAAGAAAGAAAAGATCTACTTTTTTTTTTACATACTTTCAAATATTGAAAAAAACGTAGATCTACGTTTGGACAGTTTAAGGGTTAATGATGAGCAGATTCAGACTTCTGAAAATTGGTGGAGTATGCTGGCGGGAGTGGGAATTTGTTAACATTCTTACTGCTGCCTTTTGCTGGGTTATTAGGGGTTTTAGGTGATTGGATGTTGATGATCCTCATGCACAAATTCCATATGTAGGATAAGGGTATATGAGTGTATGGTACAGTGCCAGGAGAGCTGATTGTGGAACGTAGTACCTCATCTTTGATAGTATGTCTGCAGTCTTGGGGATTTTCTTGGTGCTTTGTTGTATGTGTGTCGGGAACTTAAGGCTACTGTCAAGGTGGATACCTAGGAATTTTCCCTCTGTGAGTCTTGTGACTGATGATCCATTTAGCGTTATGTTAATTGGATCACTTGCAGCTTTGTTTCCAAACTGAATGAAATAGGCTTTATCAGTGTTCAAGGTAAGTTTGTTAGTCATCATCCAGGCAGATATTTTCTGTAATTCAGCATTGACTCTCTTTGCTAGTAATATGGGTTTGAGTAGCTGTGATGCATTCGGTAGATCATTGATGTAGATTTGTATCTTTTTATCCCCTTCTAGTGATGTGCCTGACAATATAGGTTGTAGCACTGTCTTTCCTGATCTGAAAAGCGACACATTTCAGGGTGAGCTGCATTCTCCTGGTGTCACGTGGGTATGGCTCTTTCTGGAAGGGTCAAAGTCGCACATCCCACCTGTTTATCCAGATATTCCATGCCTGCAGATACCCAAGGAATAGAATTTGCATAGGTTTGATTTGTGTTTTCCAAGGGTTTCCGTGGCTGCCATCCCTAATGGTGCGTTTTTTTTTTCTGACTCCCCATTAGCTACAGCACGATGTCTCTGGCAGCTTTTATCGGCAGTGTATCTACACTATTCCTTTGAGCAACATCCCTTTGTTTGTCATCTCTAGCGGTGTTACTACTTTGTAACTTTGGAGTTTGCATATCTTTATCTACGCCTGTTTCCCCAGCACTTGGATCCCTGTCCTCCTCCGGTGCACCGGCAGCCATTTCTGAATTCTTTCAGGTTCTGTCCTCTTCGAAAGCACCAGCACCAGGGTTGACAGCACCACATGGCTCCCTCCTTTTATTTTCTCGACTGTTATACAAGACCTTCAAGTTTTATAAGAAGGGTATTATGGTGTTTGTCTTTTAGCACAGATGTAATTTTTTTTTCAGCTGTTGGCTACCATTTGGGCAGACCCAGAAACATCTACTTGATTTAATATCCTCTGGTGGGAAACTCCTAAATGTTTACATATGATGCATGAGACCATTTTTTACAAACGTTGCATACAATCCAGACAGAAGCCCGCTTGTGACTACACAGAGTTTCATGATGTAGTTTATTGTTGCTATACTGTGGTTTTGTATGTGCTTCCAGTGATTGATATATATTCCTTTATAGATTATTTATATACTATTTTAGATTATTTATATATATATATATATATATATATATATATATATATATATATATATATATATATATATATATATATATATATATATATATATATATATATATATATATATATGTCGTGCCGTATAGGCAGAACTTGCGATCTTGGCTTAAATAGCAACGCTCATCTTGCCATATAGGACAAGCGAAAATTTGTGTATGCAATAATTTCGCCAAAATCATTCTTAACCTATCGAAAAAAATATATTTCACTGTGTTTGTTTAGTATTAAATTATTGTAAGGAAATCTAAAATATATTTAGTTGGGTTAGGCTAAAATAAATTACTCTTGTTATAATAAGGTTAGGTAAGTTTTCTAAGATTCTTTTAGTGCAAAATTATAAATTTTTACATTAACATTAGTGAAAAAAATATATCTTTAAGCGTATAAGAGAAAATTTTAGAAAGAGCTTAATTTTAAATGAGTTCTTGCTAATTGACCAGTTTTACATATTCGGCACGACATATATATATATATATATATATATATATATATATATATATATATATATATATATATATATATATATATATATATATATATATATATATATATATATATATATATATATATATAAAATCCTTGAACATACATGTGCCACGAGTGTTGTATGTTGGATCGATTGCTCATATGGCCACTTGAGGCGGGACAATATGACGTGAAGTCGTATCCTTGCCTGCTGCAGTTTGAAAAATTATATATATATATATATATATATATATATATATATATATATATATATATATCTATATATATATATATATATATATATATATATATATATATATATATATGTATATATATATATATATATATATGTCGTGCCGAATAGGCAGAACTTGCGATCTTGGCTTAAATAGCAACGCTCATCTTGCCATATAGGACAAGTGAAAATTTGTGTAAGCAATAATTTCGCCAAAATCATTCTGAAACTAACGAAAAAAATATATTTCACTGTGTTTGTTTAGTAGTAAATTATTGTAAACAAATCTAAAATATATTTAGTTGGGTTAGGCTAAAATAAATTGCTCTTGTTATAATAAGGTTAGGTAAGTTTTCTAAGATTCTTTTGGAGCAAAATTATATACTTTTACATTAACATTAATGAAAAAAAATATCTTGAAATGCATTAGAGAAAATTTCAGAGAGGACTTAATTTTAAATAAGTTCTTGCTAATTGACGAGTTTTACAAATTCGGCAAGACATATATATATATATATATATATATATATATATATATATATATATATATATATATATATATATATATATATATATATATATATATATATATATATATATATATATATATATATATACAGTGGAAGGAACCTCAAATTTCGAACATATCGCTTATCAAACTCTTCGAAAATAGAACCCTTTTTTAAAAGCAACTTTGTCCCTATCATCGAACTCGCCCCTATTTTCGAACCGCCGGGTACTGGTCCTGTCCGGCAGCCTGCTCTGTCCACGTCCCCACGCAGGCGCCATGAGCCAGTCTGGTTTTGTTGATGCTTGAGAGAACACTAACCTGTGCTCTCATTCAAACATTTTACGATTATTTCATTGTGTTTAATGTTTATGGGACTGAGAAATAGGCTACAATGGGCCCAAAGAAACTTGCTAGTGGTACCCATGTGGTAAAGAAAGTGAGAAACAACATAGATGTGAAGAAGGAAATAATACAGAAGTGGAATGATGTCCAATTGTTTGTGGAGAAGTGCCACCCTGAGCAAGCTGAAACAAGCAATCTTTGTATCAAGTTCAGTGACAGAACCATGTCTCATTTTAGGGAAATCTTAAAGAGGCACCAGAAACAGTGCACTGTGGACAGTTATTTTGTGAGACAGGGGTCCAGTGACTCTCAAGCTGGTCCTAGTGGCATTAAATGACAGAGAAGTGAAGTAACCCCAGAGAGGGCTTTGATACCTGAAGTCCTCATAGAGGGGGTTTCTCCTTCCAAACACTAACCCCAACTCCCTCTCTCCTCCTCCCTTTCTTCCAGATGCCATCACCAATCTTCAGTAAAGGTAAGTAAAATGTTATTTTATATGTTTATTTAAATTTATTAATACATAATTGAACACTATATTTGTTGTGTGTATGTAAAAGTATAATTAATCTCTATAAAATGTTTTTTTTTTGTGATGAATATTTTTGGTTATCTGGAACAGATTAATTGTATTACAGTTATTTCTTATGGGAAATATTGCTTCGCTTTTCAGACATTTCGAATTTAGACCTAACTCCTGGAACGAATAATGTTCGATATTTAAGGTTCCACTGTATATATATATATATATATATATATATATATATATATATATATATATATATATATATATATATATATATATATATATATATGCCAGGTGAGTGTAAAACTGAAGCCTTTAATTGTTATACACGATGGTAGGATTGCTGGTTTCTTTTTTTTTCTGTCTCATACACATGCAAGATTTCAGGTACGTCTTGCTACTTCTACTTACACTTAGGTCACACTAACATACATGTACAAGCATATATATACACACCCCTTTGGGTTTTCTTCTATTTTCTTTCTAGTTCTTGTTCTTGTTTATTTCCTCTTACCTCCATAGGGAAGTGGAACAGAATTCTTCCTCCGTAAGCCATGCGTGTTGTAAGAGGCGACTAAAATGCCGGGAGCAAGGGACTAGTAATCCCTCCTCCTGTATATATTACTAAATGTAAAAGGAGAAACTTTCGATTTTCCTTTTGGGCCACCCCGCCTCAGTGGGATACAGCCAGTGTGTTGAAAGTAAGATATATATATATATATATATATATATATATATATATATATATATATATATATATATATATATATATATATATATATATATATATATATATATATATATATATATATTTCTCCGTGGTTGTTTAATATATTTATAGATGGGGTTGTAAGAGAAGTAAATGCGAGGGTATTGGCAAGAGGCGTGGAGTTAAAAGATAAAGAATCACACATAAAGTGGGAGTTGTCACAGTTGCTCTTTGCTGACGACACTGTGCTCTTGGGAGATTCTGAAGAGAAGTTGCAGAGATTGGTGCATGAATATTGTAGGGTATGCAAAAGAAGAAAATTAAAAGTGAATACAGGAAAGAGTAAGGTTATGAGGTTAACGAAAAGATTAGGTGATGAAAGATTGGATATCAGATTGGAGGGAGAGAGTATGGAGGAGGTGAATGTATTCAGATATTTGGGAGTGGACGTGTCAGCGGATGGGTCTATGAAAGATGAGGTAAATCATAGAATTGATGAGGGGAAAAGAGTGAGTGGTGCACTTAGGAGTCTGTGGAGACAAAGAACTTTGTCCTTGGAGGCAAAGAGGGGAATGTATGAGAGAATAGTTTTACCAACGCTTTTATATGGGTGTGAAGCATGGGTGATGAATGTTGCAGCGAGGAGAAGGCTGGAGGCAGTGGAGACGTCATGTCTGAGGGCAATGTGTGGTGTGAATATAATGCAGAGAATTCGTAGTTTGGAAGTTAGGAGGAGGTGCGGGATTACCAAAACTGTTGTCCAGAGGGCTGAGGAAGGGTTGTTGAGGTGGTTCGGACATGTAGAGAGAATGGAGCGAGACAGAATGACTTCAAGAGTGTATCAGTCTTTAGTGGAAGGAAGGCGGGGTAGGGGTCGGCCTAGGAAAGGTTGGAGGGAGGGGGTAAAGGAGGTTTTGTGTGCGAGGGGCTTGGACTTCCAGCAGGCATGATTGAGCGTGTTTGATAGGAGTGGAGACAAATGGTTTTTAATACTTGACGTGCTGTTGGAGTGTGAGCAAAGTAACATTTATTAAGGGGTTCAGGGAAACCGGCAGGCCGGACTTGAGTCCTGGAGATGGGAAGTACAGTGCCTGCACTCTGAAGGACGGGTGTTAATGTTGCAGTTTAAAAACTGTAGTGTAAAGCACCCTTCTGGCAAGACAGTGATGGAGTGAATGATGGTGAAAGTTTTTCATTTTCGGGCCACCCTGCCTTGGTGGGAATCGGCCAGTGTGATAATAAATATATATATATATATATATATATATATATATATATATATATATATATATATATATATATATATATATATATATATATATATATATATATATATATATATATCTATATATATATATATATATATATATATATATATATATATATATATATATATATATATATATATATATATATATATGTCGTGCAGAATATGTAAAACTGGTCAATTAGCAAGAACTCATTTAAAATTAAGTCATTTCTAAAATTTTCTCTTATACGTTTAAAGATATATTTTTTTCATTAATGTTGATGTAAAAAATTATAATTTTGCACCAAAAGAATCTTAGAAAACTTACCTAACCTTATTATAACAAGAACAATTTATTTTAGCCTAACCCAACTAAATATATTTTAGATTTATTTACAGTAATACTTAATACTCAGAAAACGAAATTAAACACAATGTCCTATATGGCAAAATGATATATTTTTTTCGAAAAACTTTCACCATCATTCACTCCATCACTGTCTTGCCAGAAGGGTGCTTTACACTACAGTTTTTTAGGAATCCCTTCATAAATGTTACTTTGCTCACACTCCAACAGCACGTCAAGTATTAAAAACCATTTGTCTCCATTCACTCCTATCAAACACGCTCACGCATGCCTGCTCAGCTCCATTCTCTCTACATGTCCGAACCACCTCAACAACCCTTCCTCAGCCCTCTGGACAACAGTTTTGGTAAATGATCAGACATTTGACGAAATCCCAAATATCTGAATATTGCACCTTTATTTTCTTCTTTTGCACACCCTACCAAATTCATCCACCAATCTCTGCACAAATTTTCACTTGTCCTATATGGCAAGATGAGCGTTGCTATTTAAGCCAAGATCGCAAGTTCTGCCTATTCGGCACGACATATATATATATATATATATATATATATATATATATACCAGGTAATCAACAGATATATATATATATACATATATATATATATATATATATATATATATATATATATATATGTCGTGCCGAATATGTAAAATTGGTCAATTAGCAAGAACTCATTTAAAATTAAGACTTTTCTAAAATTTTCTCTTATACGTTTAAAGATATATTTTTTTCATTAATGTTATTGTAAAAAATTTTAATTTTGCTCCAAAAGAATCTTAGAAAACTTACCTAACCTTACTATAACAAGAACAATTTATTTTAGCCTAACCCAACTAAATATATTTTAGATTTGTTTACAATAATTTAATAATAAAAAAACACAGTGAAATATATGTTTTTCGTTGGGTTCAGAATGATTTTGGCGAAATTATTGCATACACAAATTTTCGCTTGTCCTATATGGCAAGATGAGCGTTGCTATTTAAGCCAAGATCGCAAGTTCTGCCTATTCGGCACAACATATATATATATATATATATATATATATATATATATATATATATATATATATATATATATATATATATATATATATATATATATATATATATATATATATATATATATATATATATATATATATATATATATATATATATATATGCAATAAGATCACAGTAAACAGGTAATTTCAGAATATGCAAAATAACCACTCTGAAAGAATAGAGAAATTCCAAGCGCTTTCGTGACTACTCACATTATCAAAGAACTATGAAAGTAAATCATCCAAGGAAGCTATATAAGGGGTCTGGCCAGCACCTCACTATCAGATCCCACAAAGATTAAACACCTGACGCGCGCCGACCCAACTTGGATAGGTCCTTTGCACAACTCACCCCACAAACTATTCTACCCAAGAAAATTTAAAAATTATTTGTCCAGTGTATTATTAAATTCTTCCCAAATTCTATTAATTATAAATGGATCTAATTTATATAAACCAAAGGAAATATTCATATTATTGTCAAAACTGCTTTCTATGAAACAAGATTCAATTATATTCCTGTAGACCATGGACTTGCTTGATACTACTTTCTCAACTTTTTGAAAATCAATTGGATGGTTAAAATCTCTTACATGAATATATAGAGCATTGGAATCTTGTCCAGTTCTAATGCTATATTTATGTTGTTTTAATATTAGTTCGAGATTTTTACCAGTTTGACCGTAATAAACTTTATCGCAAATTTTACAAGGAATCTTATAGACACATCCATCAGCATTTTGGGGGGAATTCTTTATCAAAAGTTTTTTTACTGTATCAAGATTTTTGAATACAACTTTAATATTAAAAGTCTTAAGAAGAGAAGGCATATCAACAAAGTTTTCATGGTAAGGGAGAACCAACATATTTTTAGTTGAATAAGGCTGATTGTCCCTTTTTGGATTGTAAAAAGTATTTCTAGCAACTTTAAAAGATTTATCAATTACATTTCTTGGGTATTTTAAATCATTACCTATTTCATAAATTTTGGATATTTCCTCATCTATGAACTCAGGACTACAAATTCGTAAAGCTCTCAAAAACATTGATGAGAAAACAGACAGTTTGACTCTATCTTGATGCGAGGAATAATAGTGGACATAGGAACAGTTATTTGTAGGTTTTCTGTAAATTTTAAATTTGAATTCATTATTACCCTTAATAATTAAAACATCTAGAAAAGGCAACTCAACAGTAAAGTTTATAGAATGGGCTAAGCTAGTAAATTTTCCTAGGAAATGGAGTATATCTACATTTTTGGGCATAAGACACAAAATATCATCAACATATCTGAACCATTTAGCTCTATTAGGGAGGATTGTGTTAAGTAACCTTGTTTCAAAAAATTCCATGTATAGGATACTAAGAACAGGTGAAAGAGGATTTCCCATTGCCATACCAAACTTCTGAGTGTAAAACTTATCATTAAATACAAATTTTGCATCAACAATGCAAAGTTTAATAAGTTTAATGATAGTAGGAACTGGCAATGGTAAATCATAGTTAACGAGTTCTTCAGATAAGAAACTTAATAAATCATCAACAGGAACTTTCGTAAACAAGGAAGTAACATCAAAACTAACCATGTTAAAATCATTTAAGTCAGTCAAGGAGCTTAATTTATCAACCAAGTCTATGTTGTTTTTAACATTAAAGTTAGAAATTTTGCCAACAATAGGGCTCAAAATATCAACAAGCCATTTGGATAATTTATATGAAACTGACCCTATGGAGCTAATAATTGGTCTGACTGGATTCCCTGGTTTGTGTGTTTTTGTTAGTCCATACATGTAAGGCAAAGATGGATTAGTGTAAGTAAATTGTTTGACTAATTCATCTTTGCCTTTCAGTAGAAGTTTTATTGTTTTATTGAAATTGCTGTTAACGGTTTCTAGGGGATTTTTCCTAAGATTATTAATTATTGTTATTAATTGTTTTAATTATTAAGGGTAATAATGAATTCAAATTTAAAATTTACAGAAAACCTACAAATAACTGTTCCTATGTCCACTATTATTCCTCGCATCAAGATAGAGTCAAACTGTCTGTTTTCTCATCAATGTTTTTGAGAGCTTTACGAATTTGTAGTCCTGAGTTCATAGATGAGGAAATATCCAAAATTTATGAAATAGGTAATGATTTAAAATACCCAAGAAATGTAATTGATAAATCTTTTAAAGTTGCTAGAAATACTTTTTACAATCCAAAAAGGGACAACCAGCCTTATTCAACTAAAAATATGTTGGTTCTCCCTTACCATGAAAACTTTGTTGATATGCCTTCTCTTCTTAAGACTTTTAATATTAAAGTTGTATTCAAAAATCTTGATACAGTAAAAAAAACTTTTGATAAAGAATTCCCCCCAAAATGCTGATGGATGTGTCTATAAGATTCCTTGTAAAATTTGCGATAAAGTTTATTACGGTCAAACTGGTAAAAATCTCGAACTAAGATTAAAACAACATAAATATAGCATTAGAACTGGACAAGATTCCAATGCTCTATTTATTCATGTAAGAGATTTTAACCATCCAATTGATTTTCAAAAAGTTGAGAAAGTAGTATCAAGCAAGTCCATGGTCGACAGGAATATAATTGAATCTTGTTTCATAAAAAGCAGTTTTGACAATAATATGAATATTTCCTTTGGTTTATATAAATTAGATCCATTTATAATTAATAGAATTTGGGAAGAATTTAATAATAATACACTGGACAAATAATTTTTAAATTTTCTTGGGTAGAATAGTTTGTTGGGTGAGTTGTGCAAAGGACCTATCCAAGTTGGGTCGGCACGCGTCAGGTGTTTAACTGTTGTGGGATCTGATAGTGAGGTGCTGGCCAGACCCCTTATATAGCTTCCTTGGATGCTTTACTTTCATAGTTCCTTGATAATGTGAGTAGTCACGAAAACGCTTGGAATTTCTCTATTCTTTCATAGTGGTTGTTTTGCATATATGCATTATATATATATATATATATATATATATATATATATATATATATACATATATATATATATATATATATATATATATATATATATATATATATATATTATATATATATATATATATATATATATATATATATATATATATATATACATATATATATATATATATATATATATATATATATATATATATATATATATATATATATATATATATATATATATATATATATATGGGACAAAAGGAAAAGGGCAACAGTAAGAGAGAGGTGAAAGTTTATAAACTAAAGGTGGAGGAAGTTAGGGTGAGAAATAAGCAACTATTGGCAGAAAGGTGAGCTAGTACAAGTATGGGTAGTATGGGGGCGGTGTTGAAGTATTAGATTGTGGGGCAGAAGTTTTTGACTATAGGAGGGTTCCTGCAGGAGGAAAGAGGAGTGATTGATGGATTGATGAGGTAAAGGGTGTGATAAAAGAAAAAAAGGTAGCTTAAGAGATATTTTTTCATAACAGAAGTGATACAAGGAGAGCAGAGTATATGGAGAGTAAAAGAAAGATGAAGAGAATGGTGAGAGAGTGCAAAAGGAAAGCAAATGATAGAGTGGGAGAGGGACTGTCAAGAAATGTTGCTGAGAATAAGAAAAATTTTTGGAGTGAGATAAACAAGTTAAGAAATCCTAGGGAACGAATGGATTTGTCAGTTAAAAAGAGAGTAAGGGAATTTGTAGTTGGGGAGCTGAAGGGAATATTATGAGGGACTTTTAAATGTCGATGAAAAAAGAGAGGCAATAATTTCATGCACTGGCCAGGGAGGTATAACATCTTTTAAGAGTGAAGAAGAGCAGGATGTGAGTGTGGGGGAGGTGGGTGAGGCATTACGTAGAATGAAAGGGGTAAAGCAGTTGGAACTGACGGGATCATAAGAGAAATGTTAAAAGCAGGGGGAGATATAGTGTTGGAGTGGTTGGTATTTTTGTTTAATAAATGTATGAAAGACTGAAAGGTACCTGTGGATTAACGCAAAGCGTGTATAATTCCTTTATATAAAGGGAAAGGGGACGAAAGAGATTGTAAAAATTATAGGGAAATAAGTTTACTGAGTGTGCCAGGCAAAATGTATTCAAGGGTTGTAATTGAAAGAATTAGAGGAAAGACAGAGGGCAAGATTGCGATGAGCAAGGAGGCTTTAGATTGTTAGGGGATGTGTAGATCAGGTGTTTACATTGATGCATATATATGGTCAACATTTATGGATTTAGAAAAGGCGCATGACAAAGTGGATAGGGAAGGAATGTGGCAGATGTTGCAAGTGTATGGAATAGGTAGTAAGTTACTAAATGCGGTAAGAAGTTTTTATGAAGATAGTGAGGCTCAGGTTAGAGTCTGTAGGAGAGGGAGAGAGATTACTTCCTGATAAAAGTAGTTCTTAGACAAGGATGTGTGATGCCACCATGGTTGTTTTTTTTTTAATTATAGATTGGGTTTTAAAAGAAATAAATGCTAGGGTGTTGTGCTGAGGGGTGGGTTTAAATTATGGGGAATCAAATACAAAAGGAAAATTGGCACAGGTACTTTTTGCTGATGATACTGTGCTTATGGGAGATATTAAAGAAAAGTTGCAGAGATTAGTGGACAAGTTTGGAAGGGTCTGTAAAGTTAGAAAGTTGAAAGTGAACATAGATAAGAGCAAGGTGAAGAGGGTTTAAAACGATTTAGATACAGGAAAATTGGATATCACATGGCAGGGACGGAGTATGGATGAAGTGAATGTTTTCAGATATTTGGGAGATGACTTGTCAGCACATTGGTTTATGAAGGATCAGGTTAACCATAAAATTGATGAAGAAAAAAAAGTGATTGGTGCGTTGAGGTATTTGTGGAAACAAAGAATATTAACTATGGAGGCAAAGACGGGAATGCACTAGAGAACAGTGGTACCAACACTCTTATGTGGGTGTGAAGCATAGGTTGTAAATGCTGCAGCGAGGAGGCGACTGGAGTACGTGGAGATGTAGTGTCTAAGGACAATGTGTGGTGTAAATATTGTGCAGAGAATTCGTAGTATGGAAATTAGAAGGAGGTGTGGAGCTACAAAAAGTATTAGTCAGAGGGCTGAAGAGGGGCTGTTGAGATGGTTTGGTCATTTAGAGAGAATAGAACAAAGTAGAATGACTTGGAGAGCTTATAAACCTGTAGGGGAAAGAAGGGGGGCACGGGTCGTCCCTCATAAGGTTGGATGGAGGGGGTGAAGAAGGTTTTGTGGGCGAGGGACTTGGACTTCGAGTGAGCGTGATAGGAGTGAATGGAGATGAATGGTTTTTGGGACCTGACGAGCTTTTGTAGAGTGCTCAGGGTAATACTTTGTGAATGGATTCAGGGAAAACGGTTAGCTGGACTTGAAATGGGAAGTACAATGCCTGCACTGTAAAGGAGGGGTTTGGGATATTGGCAGCTTGGAGGGACATCTAAACTGTCATATCTGAGCGCCTCTGCAATGACAGTGATTATGTATGAGTGTTGGTGAAAGTGTTGAATTATGATAGTTCTTATTTCTATCTCTTTGGGTCCCCCTGCCTCAGTGGATAACTGCCGACGTATTAAATATATATATATATATATATATATATATATATATATATATATATATATATATATATATATATATATATATATTATAGGTAGTAGGTTGGTAGACAGCAACCGCCCAGGGAGGTACTACCGTCCTGCCAAGTGAGTGTAAAACGAAAGCCTGTAATTGTTTTACATGATGGTAGGATTGCTGGTGTCCTTTTTTCTGTCTCATGAACATGCAAGATTTCAGGTATGTCTTGCTACTTCTACTTACACTTAGGTCACACTACACATACATGTACAAGCACATATATACACACCCCTCTGGGTTTTCTTCTATTTTCTTTCTAGTTCTTATTCTTGTTTATTTCCTCTTATCTCCATGGGGAAGTGGAACAGAATTCTTCCTCCGTAAGCCATGCGTGTTGTAAGAGGCAACTAAAATGCCGGGAGCAAGGGGCTAGTAACCTCTTCTCCTGTATATATTACTAAATGTAAAAGGAGAAACTTTCGTTTTTCCTTTTGGGCCACCCCGCCTCGGTGGGATACGGCCGGTGTGTTGAAAGAAAGAAAGATATATATATATATATATATATATATATATATATATATATATATATATATATATATATATATATATATATATATATATATCGTGCCGAATATGCAAAACTGGTCAATTAGCAAGAACTCATTTAAAATTAAGTCCTTTCTAAAATTTTCTCTGATACGTTTAAAGATATATTTTTGTCATTAATGTTAATGTAAAAATTTATAATTTTGCACCAAAAGGAACTTAGAAAACTTACCTAACCTTATTATAACAAGCGCAACTTATTTTAGCCTAACCCAACTAAATATATTTTAGATTTGTTTACAGTCATTTAATACTAAACAAACACAGTGAAATATATTTTTTTCGTTACATTCAAAATGATTTTGGCGAAATTATTGCATACACAAATTTTCACTTGTCCTATATGGCAAGATGAGCGTTGCTATTTAAGCCAAGATCGCAAGTTCTGCCTATTCGGCACGACATATATATATATAAATATATATAAATATATATATCTATATATATATATATATATATATATATATATATATATATATATATATATATATATATATATATATATATATATATATATATATATATATATATATATATATATATATATATATATATGTATATATATATATATTTATTATTATTATTATTATTATTATTATTATTATTATTATCAGTAATAACACTGCGACTAGTCAAGGACTCGAACCCATGTTATTTTGGCCCCGCCTCATAGTGAGCGAAAACCACATGATGCTCTTACACGCAGGTCCACTAAATCCTACAAGAATCACGCACCTAGCAGAGCTAGGTATTTTTCCGTGATCCAAGGACATTCGGTGGTGTGAGTGCCTCTGAGCTAATTTCATTCTACTCCCCGTTTGGTGTACTACCTTCAACAAGCCGTATTTAATATTATTGTTTCCACGAACAAGTGGTACTGGTCAATAACAACACTGTAACTAGCCAAGGACTCGAACCTATGTTGTTTTGGCCTCCCCTCATAGTAAGCGTAAACCACATCATGGTCTAACCCACAGGACCATCAAATCCTAAAAGAATCACACACCCAGCAGAGCTAGGTGTTTTACCTACTTTAACTGGGAAATAACCACCCCTCTCTCCTACATACTGAATCCTGAGCCTCATTGTCCATGTAAAAACTCTTCACTGCTTTCAGTAATCTACCTCCTATTCCATACATTTTAAAAATCTGTGACATTGGCCCCCTATCATGTGCCTTTTCCATATCCATGATTGCCATAAAAACCTCTTTACCCTTATCTAAATATTGTTCACCTATATGTTTCACTGTAAACACATGTTCTAAGCACTCCGTACCCTTCCTAAAGCTTCCTTGCTCATCTGCTATCCTGTTCTCCATCTTACTTTTAAGTCTTTCGATAATTCTACCATATACTTTACCAGGTATATTCATTAGGCCTATTTCCCTATAATTTTTACACTCTTTTGTCCCCTTTGCCTATATACAAAGGAACTATACATGCTCTTTGCCAGACCCTATGTACCTTACCCTCTTCCATACATATATTAAATAAAACACTAACCACTCCAAAACTATATCCCCACGTGCTTTTACCATTTTTGTCTTTATCCCATTAATCCCAGCTTCTTTACTCGTTTTATTCTACCCTAACGCACTTCCCCAACATTCACAACTGGCTCTTCTTCATCACCACGTTATACCTCCCTGCCCAATACACGAAATCACAGCTTTCCTATCTTCATCAACATTTAACAGTTCCTCACCATTTTCCCTCCATCTTCCCGATACCTCTAACTCTCCATTTAATAACTATCCTCTCCATTTGTTCCATAGGCTTTCTCAACTAACTGATCTCACTCCATAACATTTTCTTATTCTCAACAAAATTTGTTGATAGCATCTCAACCAGTCTCACATTTACAGTCTTTCACTATTCTCTTAACCTCTCTTTTTCTCTCCATATACTCATCCTTCTCTGTATTTCTTCCATTTTTTAAACACCTCCCATGCTAACTTTTTCTCTCCTACTACTCTCTTTACCTCATCATTCCACCAATTGCTCTTCTTCCCTCCCTCACCCATTTTCCAGTAATGATACACTTCTGATGAACACTCTAACACTACATTCTAAAATCTACTCCATACCTCTTCAACTTCATTGCCTATGCTCTCACTAGCCCATCTTCATTGATTGTTTATATCTTACCCTAATTACCTCCTCCTTTAGTAAATAAACCTTCACATCTCTCTTACGTACTGCTTCCATTCTCCTTATATCCCATCTACTTTTTGCTCTCATTGTAGCTACTAATATAATGTGATCTGATGTATCTGTGGCCCCTTTACAAACATGCACATCCTGAAGTCTGCCATCAGTCTTTTAACTATCAATACATAGTCCAACAAACTACTCTCATTACACTCTATAAAATACCTTGTATTCTTATTTATCCTTTTTTCACCTATCATTTACATCTATTTGTGTGCGAAATGAGCTTCTTTAAGTATTCATTTCTCTAACTCTTTACCATCATAAACAACACAGTCAAACGATTCTCACTCGATCTGGGAAATACAAAGCAAATCTAAATGATAGATAAATATTATTCAGTAATACAATATCAATCATTCCAATACTGAAAGAACTTTACTTAGCTAAAAACTCCCATGATGCTGCGCACTTTGGCTACTATCGTACACTTCCCATCATTCAAATGTCTTAAACGATCATCAGAAGTGGACGTGATAATTACTCTTAAAGTATTCACTAAAACTACCTAGAAAAAATTAAACGTATAATTTTATTTTTAATTGTACTTAGTTTACATAAGTTCATTGTAGTACTATAAAAGTTGTTGGAGGAGAGAAACAGAAAGATTGGACACTTTAAACGAGAATCTGCATTGATTAATTATTAAATCATTCATTAGTTATTGAAATCATCAAGTGTTTGTCTCTAAACTGATATTGTGATACACTTTCTCCCTCATTCACCAAAGCGGGTTACAAGAAAGATAAAATGCAAAGGACCACTGAGTTAATGAAATTCATCTCTTGTGTGATTAATCATGAGAACCCAAAGCTCGGAGAAGTGAAGTAAACCATACCCCCGGCCGGGATTGAACCCGCGGTCATAGAGTCTCAAAACTCCAGCCCGTCGCGCTAGCCACTAGACCAGCAATCGTGTCATTACGATTTCTTAAGTCATGTTGGCGGCAGTGAAGGGACTTGAGCTAGAGTTCGTCACGGCCACGCTAGCTGGAGATTCGTCTGTAAAAACTTGCATTTGTGGTCACAGAGGTGCCTGTGCTAACTTTCCTATGGTGTAGAAATATACCTAGTTGGATGAATCTTATTGTGGCTAGCTGGTCTAGTGGCTAGCGCGACGGGCTGGAGTTTTGAGACTCTATGACCGCGGGTTCAATCCCGGCCGGGGGTATGGTTTATTTGCAATCGTGTCATTACGATTTCTTAAGTCAAGTGAAGTAAATAAAACAACTTCGAATAGATATTTTACGATTTATTCTAGATACAGATAAATGTGCGTCTACCATGCCCACTTTTTATTAGTTTACTTTGCATTGTTGACAGCACCTATTAGTATTACTCACGAGGGATAGCTGTAGCACTGCTGTTGTTATTTAATATTGGGAGGCGTTAGTTCCGCTTCTCCTCATGCTATCACAGGAAGGGGGAAGTATGGATGAAGTATGGGGAAACTATGTTTTGTAAGCGTGGTTGATAAGATAGTCTTGGAGGCGAACTCGGGTTTATTGGGTCGAATGAGTTACACAATGAGTTTAGTTGGTGCTAGCCACACGCCAAGGCCGTAGACCAGCGAGAGTGAGAGGAGGAACATTTGTCATGTACTGTGACTGACCACTTAGTAAGAGAGAATCGAGATCTGCTGCACTGTGTTCTTGGTTGAATGAGGCCACCACATGGCAGCACAAGGACTAGAGGAGACACTACCCCACAATACCACAAAAATCTCACCACTGGCTACTTTAGTTAAATAATCATGCTAGGAGGTTTTAAAAAAACTTCAGGGGTGACTCACAGGCGGGTGTAGGGTGACACATGTGTGTATCAAGGTGTGTCCAGCTTTGGCCAGAAATACGCAAGGAATTCGCCGAGACAGCATAGAGGGAATGCATGAGCATGGTGGCGGGAGCTGCTGATTGTCCACTCGGTGTATCAAGACGACAATCTGCAGCCACTACACCCACGCACATGTGATCTAGGATGGATCTGACCACATGGGACACTTCGACGGCAAAAACGGACAAACCTCACCACTGATAAGCTGTAACTAGCAGTGGTGAAGCTGTAGCAGCAGGTAAGGAGTGACAAACTGTACGTGTACTAAAAACAATAAACATGTGAGTGGGACAGCATGGGAGGCTGAGAGAACCCAGATCACATCACTGGGATTTCTCAGGAAAATTAAGTATGTTTGGAAATAAATCCTGGGTATACCTGCATCTCAGCACTGTGGTTTGCATATAAGATGTCAGTATAAACCACTGGCAGTTGGGTGCTGTTGGGATAGGGCGATGAAGTGATATGTGACTTCTGTCTTCCATCCTTCTCTGTTTGTCCTTTTTGGACTTGGTACAAACTGCTGGGACCACCGCTGGCACAATATTTATCACATGTTTAGTAGGTGTGTTTGGTATGGTAGCGTGGTTAGTAGAATGTGTTGTGGAGGCGAGCATTAGATATATTGGGGCATATTTTTTACACAGCTAGTTTCGTTAGTGCAGCTCCATCCCAAGGCTGTAGGCCTACAAGGGAGTTGGAGGAGGAACTCGTGACTGTACTGTGGCTGGCCAGTTAGTAAGAGAGAATCAGGGTCTGCTGTGCTGAGCTGATAAATTAAACACATTAATCTATATTCCTGTCTGGCACAGCAACATCTTGAGATCTTAATACAGGGAATTCTTCACTTGCCTAATCCTTGGGCATGACCTACTTCCACACTGGACAAATGTGATACCACCTACGACTGCTGCACCTCTCCTGCCTACAGTATATAAGCCACTTCTTCGCACATACGCTGTATACTTTCCAAGATTGATGGACTGACTATATCGACTCAAGGTTGAGGGACTGATTACCTCAAACTCCTCCTGCTCTTCATCATTCTCCTTTGTACGGACTGATGACGCCACTGTGTGGGGAAACGTTTCCTCATTAAAGATACCCAAGAGTTGCACATGTGTCTAATTTATCAACTTGTCGGTTCTCTGAACCGACATTCCTGTGCTGAGATGTAGAATGAACGAGGAGCACCAGATGGCAGCACAAGAGCTAGGGGCAAGTAGCGATATACAAAGGCTTAAAATACAAGCTCCTTGAAGTTCGCAAAGAGACAGAGAAGATGGAAGTACTGAATGCAAGGAATACTGCTGAGGAGAAGAAAAGAAGATACACAGCCAGGGAGATCTCAGAAAGTTTTCGATAGAACTATGGGAGATGAAGAGAAGGATGTATAAGTTACAAACATAACCAAATACAGTAATTGAACAGACAGGTGGAAAAGCAGAAGTGAAAGAAAGACAGAGCCTTTTCAGGAATATACTTTGGCAACCAGGACGTGAAGGGAATGATTTTGGGAAACAGCAGAGGCACTAATAACAAAAGACAATAAAATCTTGAGGGAAAGGATACGGAAGGAGGAAAGAAGGAAGTCGCTGATTATCCATGGCATTGTGGAGGCTAAAGGGACTGCAACGGATGAGATGCAGGCACTGGATGAAAGTGAGATTTGTAATATCATTAAACATACAGTTGGCGATATTTGAGTGCGCACAATAACAAATTTTAGGAGATTTTGGAAGCAAACATGGGGTAAAATACGACCAATCAAATTAACCTTTGAATCAGAAATGGCAAGAGATCAGAAACCTCTGATGAGGAGGACGGACAGGTATCATGGTTTATACCTCGATCGAGACTTAATAAACCTGGAGTGAGAATAGTCAGTTAGGTTAACCAGAGAACAAAACAACAAATGAAGGTTCACATCCTGGGGGACATCAAACACAGCTCCACCATGTAGAAGTTTTGTTTCAAAGAAAACATCACACCCGGGTTCAATCTCCCAAACTTTACTCATGTTACCACTCGACTCATCCGTGCCGCCAGTTAGTGTTCATTCCTAGTCCTTATCAGTGCAAAATTCTTGCTCACAACCAACACACACTCCATCCTCTCATCCTCACTCAGGCCTATGGTGTTATACCTTCCTTAGAGAAGATACACGACCAAAGCCAACCATTATTATCTTTACGCAAAACCTCTCAGAGAGACAAAACCCAAAATCAAAATATTAAAATAGAAAATGAAAGCTGGACAGCGAACAGGAGTGATGAATGGAAACATGAATAGCTGAGGTTGAAGCTGACAGAAGTGATACCAGATACTGTCTTCCAAGATGGATATCAACTAATGAGAAAGGACAGAGGAAACAGAGGAGATATAAGAGTGACATTGCTTGTTGGTCGGCTTCTCAAAGAATGAGTGGAATAAACATTGGGGGTCAGATGACAACATAATGGGGATACTAAGAATAGCAGGAGACCAAGTCAGGAACAGGATGACAACAACACAGTGATGCGAATATGACTGCAGAGGTGGCTAGAAGAGCCCTCATGGTTAATACAAAACTATTGATCATGGAAAAATTCATTAATTAAGAAATAGACTAGGAAAGTTTGGAGTAGCACTAGGGGGACAGAAACATGGAGCACTATGTTGCTGGATGTTTGGATAGAACAATACATGAGTCAGAATGTCAGGTACACAATTAGAGATAGGAGGCAACGAACCTTAGAGGCTGGTCCATGTGTTCTCCCCAAGTGACCTTCGATGTAGGGGACATTGAGAGGTTTTCCTTGGTGATACTGACCAAGAAGTGCTGAGGTTCGATTTTCTTGAGAAAGTGAATGTGGAGAGAAATGCAGAACATAAAAGAATGGACAAGCCTGGTTTTAAAATTGGCGAGTATAAGTAGATGGGTACAAAACTCATTCAAACTAAGTAGACCGCTGAGCTGGAAGACTGTAGACACTTGTCTATTGATGGTATGACAGAATATGCAAGCATCATTTTAAATTATTATAATCAAAGCTAATCGCTAAACAACCAGGATTATACAGCACTGCAGGGTAGAGGTTGTGAGGTCGGTGAACAGTGCTATTGGAAGTATAATCATAGGATGTATAATAAATCTGTTGCTGTCAAAAAATCAAAGGTGGGGCCGTCAGCGAGGAGGGAAGATAAAGTAAGTGTTAGAGAGGTGACAACATCGAAGGTAAATTTTGCGTGCTCGTTAATAGATCGGATAGTCTAACAGAATATGGCAAACTGAAATTAGTACCTGACAGTTCGCAGAGAGTGGAACTGGGCGCCTGTTCATGAGATACCAATGAGTGAGACGTATCCCGATGCGAAGACGGGAAAACGTAGTCTCCCTACCACGACATCGATGATAAGACGACCAGGATCTTAAACTCGGCTTGATAGAGTGTAATTTGTTATGAATCAATTCAGACCAACGTTATTGCCAACGGTTGCGAAGGTGGCTAGATATCACAGCACAATAATTTGAGAATGGAATACCTCTATATGAAAGGTCGTGGACCGCTGATTGCGCAGCAGAGTCTGTCTGCTCGTTGCCCTGAACATCAACAAGCCCAGATACCCAGCAGAAAACGATTTTTTATTATTGCTAGAAATGCGGTGATGTCAAAGCTATATACATAGAACTAGGGGACGAGGCGAATTAAATTTTTTGAAAGCTTGTAAACCACTAAAGGAGTCCGAAATTACCACAAACGATGAAGAAGGCCTGGACGCAGTATGGACATTGGTTATGAGAACTGTATACAGTTTATCTGCGAAGATGCTAGCTGAGTCTAATAAATGACCTCGTACAACACTGTCTGGGAACACTGCTGCAAACCCGAAACAGTCAGAGGATTTAGAACCATCAGCGTATACTGCAGCAGCCCGAGAATGAGACTGCAGTTGGTTACGAAAAATGGAGGGAGAAGCCACTGCAGGCATTTAAGCTTTCCCACACTGCAGTGGGGAAGAGCAGACACGAACTGTCAGAACTTACCAAGGTGGAAGAGAAAACTTAGACGCTACATGAACATGTAAACGGGGGAACTGAAGAGAAGTCAAGAGCGAGCGAAAACAAAGAGAAAGGGGCGGAGTAAACAGAAGCCGCGAACAAATAATGGACCTTTACTAACGGCCGTTACTATCCTGTATATAGAAGTATCATAAAGTCGTGAGACGGGATAAAATAACGGAGGCAATGGACATCACGCCGATCGTTCAAGGATGGAACATTTGCCTCTGCATATAGGCTCTCGACAGGGGAGGGACGAAAAGCATCTAGACATAAACATAATCCCTGATGATGGATGGGATGAAGTTTAGAAAAAGTTGCGGGAGAGGCCACAGAATATATCTGGCCACCATAGTCTAGTTTCGATAAAATTAGGACCGAATGCAGTCGAAGGAGGGTTCGACGATCTGCCCCTCACGAAAGATGAGCGAGGGTTTTAAGGAGGTTCAGCCGGCTATAGCAAGTTGCTTTCAGGAAGGCAAAGTGAGGTCTCCAGGACAGCCGGCGATCAAACAGAAGGCCTTATCACGTTCAGGGATACCGGAGCCATGCAAGTACAATCGAGTATCAGAGACAGCAGAACGTATGTTGAAAGTAATTTGTTACGTTTTAGTATCAGGTAATTTAAACCCATACCTAGTGGCCCAATGGAAAACATGGTTGACAGCATTCTGTACGATCCTGCTACTAGGTGACTGTCAGCGCTTGTCCAAGCGCCTGTCCAAGCGCTGACAGTCACCTAGTAGCAGGATCGTACAGAATGCTGTCAACCATGTTTTCCATTGGGCCACTAGGTATGGGTTTAAATTACCTGATACTAAAACGTAACAAATTACTTTCAACATACGTTCTGCTGTCTCTGATACTCGATTGTACTTGCATGGCTCCGGTATCCCTGTCCATTATAGCAAACTCATCGAGATCAAGTGATGAGCAAATATTAGATAGGAGAACAAAGGCCAGCTCATTTATGGCAAGTAGAAAAATATTGGTGATAAGGACACATCCATGCCAGGCACTAGCTTGGATAAAGTCCGGGAAAAATAAATTATTAACCCGAACACTGAAATATCTCTCAAGATGTTATATGTCAAGTTGTGTCATATGCCTCTTTAAGATAAAAAAAAAGACTACAGTGACCGAGTAGTTACTAGCCAAGGCATTTTAAACATAGGTATCTAAGCGGAGTACGAGGTGAATAATGGAGCAGTCTTTACGAAAGCCAAATTTACTAGTGGAGAGGTTGTACTAAAGTTGGTAGAATTACCGACAATATGTAAAGTAAAAGGACACAAGTGCAACTAATGTGACATTTATTGTGGCAACGTTTCGCTCTCCAGGAGCTTTATCAAGCCATTACCCGTAATGGCTTGATAAAGCTCCTGGAGAGCGAAACGTTGCCACAATAAATGTCACATTAGTTGCACTTGTGTCCTTTTACTTTACATAGTGGAGAGGTTATTGTGTCTCTAAATACCACACCAAACTTTTGTTTACTAGACGTTCCATCAAGTTGCAAACTGCACTGGTAAGAATAATGGGACGATAGTGTGAACCATCATGGCTCGTAGTACCTGGTTTACGAAAAAACAACAACGGTATCTTTGCGACTAAATAAGATTAACAAGACGTACGAAGACTGAGGGCTCATGAATGTAAATACTGAAGCATACGAATATGAATACAATCAGGCCCATCTGCCGACGATTGGCAAACGGAAAGTGTTGAATATAGTTCTAGAAGCGTAAAAGGCACATTACAAGACTCTTCCCTGCTAGAAGAAAAGCCTAAAGGCAGTAACTCCGGCAGGACTGGAGGAAAGAAACCAGGGTATAGATGGAGCCCCCTGTTGCAACTTTAAGAGTTCTTGTTATGCTGACACCGGCAACCCTAAGAACCGGAGCCGAGTCTGGAGAGTCATTAAATTTCCGTATTTTTGTCCAAACTGCACTCATTGAATAAGTCTAAGTGACGGTAGAAATATAATCCTGTCAACAAGTGCGTTTAGCTACTCAGAGAGCACATCGGGCAACCGACCTCGCCCGTTTAAATACAAGGAGACGCTCTGTGGTCCTATTATAACGATATCGGCCCCATGCAGCAAGTTTCAAACGCAGTGCACGAGCACAAGTAGGACACCACCAAGGCACACATGTCTGAGAGTTCCTACCTGAGGTCTGAGGTTGCAGTTAACAACGATGATAAAAATAGTTATAAAAGTTCAGCAGTTGAGGATAAAGGAGAAGGTTTTGCACTAAAAACAGTTTGACTCGAGTAAATGACCCAATCCACCGTTTCAAACTGCCAATGTGGACGACGAGGAGGTCGAGAACAAGTATGAGAAGTACGTAAGATAGGAAAATGTTCTCTGCCGTGTAAATCAGGGAGCACTGAGTGTAGTTAAGGAGGAGTAAACATAAAGATCTATGCAAAAGAGAGAGAGAGTTTGAGTGCCTGGGTCGAAATGAATGGAAATACCTGTGTTTAAAACATAGAGGAAACAGAAGTGAGAAAAGCCTCTGATCACGAATCACAAGTGAGACCCTTCCTAGAGGAAATGTTAATAATTAAAATCTCCTAATAAAAGGAGAGGATGAGGTAGGGAAGAAAGCAGAGATGCCACATCCAGAATAGATAATGGGCGGGAAAGAGAAAGATATAAAGAGAAGACTGTATACCACTTGTCCAAGTAGATGCTGGCTGCGATGCAATACAGAGAAGTATGGACACGGACCCATGATTAAGAGGATCCGATAAATGTAATATGATATAGCCCGAGATGGGACAGAAAACAGTAGAGCGCAGTTTTGGTTATTGTAAATAAACACAAACAGGGAAAGCCTGGGAGAGAAACACCTGAAGCTCTCCCTGATTACCCCTGACGCCTCAAATATTCCACTGTTAATAAGCGATGATCTGCTAAGAGAGTGTAACAGTAACATTTTGCAGGTGTTTACGGACCAGGAAGGTCAGTAAAGTAGGCAATGGGAAACTAGTATTGGAATGACGTGAAGAAAGGCGATGCGAAGAAAGGCGCAGAAAGTGAGAATGCAAAGTATCAAGGGGTGGACGGTGTCCATCATAGGTGTTGTCTCCTCAATAAAAGCGTGGATGGCTTCAATAGTCTTAAATGAAGGAGAAGGCAGAGAGGGCTTAGCTTTTAAGAGAGATGTAATTTGGGTAAAAAAGTGGAGAAACGACGGAAGACACCAAAGAGCGGGTAGAGGTGTCTTGGCATGCAGAAATTTCTGACGGAACCTGCGAAGGAGCAACTGTACTTGGAGGTGGATGAACCTCCACAACAGTATCAGATGAATCTTGATGGAGATTTGGACGTAAATGAAGATGGAGTCTTTGGAGAAGAAGGGATATATGGCGTCGAGTGGGAAGGTGAAGAAGCAGGGACAGTAAAAGATGATGAGGATGGAACCTCAGAGCCTAGGACCGTAAAAGGGTTGGACACTGAGCTGCTGCAGAAGGAAGGGACACAGAAGCAATTGGGAAGTAAGCGCTACCGAAGCCTGGGGCTGTGCAGAGACTTGGAATGAGAAATCCATGGCGTAGGAGGAGCCCTCTTTCTCTTTAAAACAACGGATCTCCCTTTCTTTTAAGAAAATCAGACAACCACATACAGAGCATTCTGCCTCTGACCAGCAATATTTCGATATTGTTGCGGGGTAGAGATCATCATCTGCACTTGTAGTGTTGTCCCACTACGTAAACTGATGCTGGTAGTTCACGGCTGTTAAAATTTAGCCTTGCTATATTGCAAAGATAACGCCTTCGCCTGAGGGGGATGAAGTATATATAAATCAACTTTAATGATCGAGAGATTCTGGAGCTCGAGTTGCTCCAGAATGGTTTACGATCCTGTGTGGAAGTATGATAGAACAACAAGATTTTAGGGAGATGTGCTTGCGAATCGTAACATCAACATCAAGAAACAAAAGATTGTGTCCCTGCTCTGCATTTTAAACTGAGACAATGTGTGTGCCACGATGTGAAAGAAAATGTTCTGCCTAACATGGCAAAGGTATGTCTTGCTGCTGTGGTTGGAATGATAATCAATGGGAGAAGTTGGTCTTAATGTAAAGGATTTTGTCCAAGAAGGACATTGAAATACTGAGCATAAGGCGAGGTATTGTTTAGCTGGACGTTTCTTAGAAGAACGAGAGGAAACTGAAGTACGGTCATCAGTAGCAGGTCGAGGTCCTTTGCACGGAAGGATAGAGGCGGGCCATCCAGAGTCGTTTCTATGATCCAAAAATCGACGCAATGTATGTGGAAAAGCCGGTATCATAGTCAAAGCCACACGGAGGTCAGATGTGTCTAAACGGTCTGTCGGATCCGCGGTACCAGACGAGGGTAATGGATCGTTAGCTGGAGGAGGAACCAGGTTGGAAGAGATGTCACAATAATGGTCCGAAGGAGTGCCAAGGTCTGTAGGGGTTGCTGCAGGAAAGGGCCCGAGAGAAGGTAATTCGTGGTTATTGGTCTCCATGATAAGTTTCCCCTTTGTTATCTATTTAAAAAAAGGGGAATGAAATAAAAGGATTGAGATGGTGGAAATATGAAGGGATAACTCCAGTTAGGAATGAAAAGGATCGTATATCCTCATCTGTGCCCAAAAGGGTCCACAGTGCAGCCTGCAGTACACATGCTATGTGGAATCAGTGCCATATCCTAACCTTCATGCCAGTAAACCAACAATCCGGGATTGCTACCTCACGGACAAAAGAGGGGGCGGCCGGAAATCTGCCACAAGGCATTCTTCCATCGGCCACCACCTTCCAGAACCGACAGGCAGCCACTAAAAGTTTTTGGTCTCATTTGAAAGATTGAAGATACAGAAGTAACTCTAAGTCTTCTAGGTGGAAGTAACAGTCTTGAGTCAAAAACAGCTGAACTATTGACATTGCATAGACTCTAATTCAAAGGATACTGGGTGGTAAACAGTCCAGACTCTTAAGCATATTGCAAGGTAAGGATGGTCCAGAGTCTAAGCATACTGGACGTTACACACAGTCTTGAGTCTTAGGATACTGGACGGCAGACATAGTCGTGACTCCAAGGCAATTGGATAATAGACAAAAACTTGACTCTATCATCCAAAACTATAGACATAGTCTAGACTCTAGAGTCTAAAGGTTCTGAATAGCAGACATAGTCTTGATGCTAACCATCCTGGAGAGCAGACATAATGTTGAGTCTAATAACACTGGACGACAGACACAGTCTTGACTCACGCATACTCGAAAGTATAGATAGTGTTGGCTCGAAGTGAACAGGACATTAAGTTCCACAGTGATGCTGTCTTCTCCTGCATCACTCTCCCATTGCCAGTGGAAAACTGGGTATATTTTATCTCTCCAAGTTTATTATTATCGGTTTTATCTATTTAACTGTTTTCAGCTCTACAATTATAATAATGCATTGAAGCTAGATTTTATGCAGAGCTTACATGATGAGCCAAAAGCTCAACACAACAGTTATTACTTCTACTTTACATAAGTTGTTTTATGTGTAATTTTCTATATATTTCAATATTCTATTGCTGTTACAAACCAACATTTCTGGTTGAAACAAAACTTTCAGTACACACACACACACACACACACACACACACACACACACACACACACACACACACACACACACACACACACACACACACACACACACACACTGGGAGAGTGATCCACTAGCGGCAAGTGAAGAGGCGGGGCCAGGAGCTATGACTCGATCCTGCAACCACAACTAGGTGAGTACACACACACACACACACACACACACACACAGGAGCTGAGTCTCGACCCCTGAAACCACAATTAGGTGAGTGTATATATATTTATATATATATATATATATATATATATATATATATATATATATATATATATATATATATATATATATATATATATATATATATATATACAGTGGTCCCTCGTTGTTCGTAATTAATCCGTTCCTGGAGCCATTACTATAAACGAAATTTACGACTTACGAATCAGTTTTCCCCATAAGAAATAATGTAAATACAATTAATCCGTTCCTGACACCCAGAAGTATTAAAACAAAAAAAATTTTAACATGAAATATGCATGTAGTACATAAACAATACAATGGGAAATGATGAATGAAACATTAACAGCATAACACTTACCTTTATTGGAGATTCTTCTTAGTGTATGGGAGACTGGAGGAGGAGAGAGAGTGGATTGTTTATAGTTTGGAAGGGGAATCCCCTTCCATCAACACCTCAGGTACCATTTGCTTTTCTGGGGTTGCTTCTCTTCTCTGTTTTATAATGCCACTAGGACCACCTTGAGAGTCACTGGAATCCTGTCTCACAAAATAACTGTGGAGAGAGCTCTGTTTCTGGCGTCTCTTTAACACTTCCCTAAAATGGCCCAAGACTTTGTCACTGTACATGTTGCCAACCTGGCTTGCAACAACCTTGTTAGGGTGATGTTTCTCCATAAAGCTTTCCATCTTACCCCACATAGTAAAAATCTCTTTAATTTCTGAAGAAGGCACCTTCTTCCATCTCTCTTCCTCCTCCTCTGCAGCAAGATTCTGAGCTGCGATGTGTTGCTCTTCCTGCTGAAGCTCTTGCAGCTCCTCAGTGGTGAGCTCTTCATTGTGGTCTTCCACCAATTCTTCCACATCCTCCAAACTCACATCCAACCCCATGGAACTCCCCAGTGCCACAATTGATTTTACAACAGACATAGGCTCATTAGCCTATGTCTGTTAGGGTCAGTCCCAAATTCTTCAAAATCCCTCTTGTCGACACAATCTGGCCACAATTTTCTCCAGGCAGAGTTCAAAGTCCTGGTAGTCACTCCCTCCCAAGCCATACCTATAAGGGTTATGCAGTGGAGGATGCTGAAGTGTTCTCTCCAAAATTCCCTTAGGGTCAAGTGAGTGTCTGTGGTCACAGTCAAGCACCTGTGAAACATTGCTTTTGTGTAGAGTTTTTTAAAGTTTGCAATAACCTGCTGGTCCATGGGTTGGAGGAGAGGAGTGGTATTCGGGAGCAAGAACTTTACTGTGATGAACCCAAACTCCTCAAAAATTAGGTCATCCAAGTTTGGAGGATGAGCAGGTGCATTGTCCATTACTAGCAGGCACTTGAGATCCAATTTCTTTTCCAGGAGATAGTCCTTCACACTAGGGCCAAACACTTCATTGAACCACTCGACGAAAATTTCCCTCGTGACCCATGCCTTACTATTAGATTTCCAAAACACACACAATTTACTCTTCATAACATTGTTTTTCCTGAACACTCTGGGATTTTCAGAATGGTACACTAGTAACGGCTTCACTTTGAAATCCCCACTAGCATTAGCACACAACATTAACGTCAGCCTGTCTTTCATAGGCTTGTGTCCTGGCATTGCCTTTTCCTCTTGTGTAATGAAGGTCCTCTTTGGCATTTTCTTCCAAAAGAGGCCTGTTTCGTCACAATTGAACACTTGTTCAGGTTTCAGTCCTTCAGCCTCTATGTACTCCTGGAATTCATGCACACATTTTTTCAGCCGCCTTGTGGTCCGAACTGGCAGCCTCACCATGCCTTACCACACTGTGTGTGCCAGTACAGTTCTTAAATCTCTCAAACCAGCCTTTGCTGGCCTTAAATTCACTCACTTCACCACTATTTGCAGGCAATTTCTTTACCAAATCTTCATGCAACTGCCTAGCCTTTTCACAAATAAACGAAGTCATAAGAGTATCTCCTGCTAATTGTTTCTCATTTATCCACACCAATAATAACTTCTCAACCTCTTCCAGTACTGGTGATCTCATTTTTGTCAGCATAGTTACTCCCTTTGCAACAACAGCATCCTTTATTTCATTTTTCTTGGCCACTATGGAACATAAGGTTGTGTAGGGTTTCTTATACATCCTGGACAGTTCGGCCACACTTACACCACTTTCATATTGTTCAATGATGGTTTTCTTAAATTCAATCGTATTTCTCACCTTCTTTACCACAGGCTTGGCACTAGGAGCTTTCTTTGAAGCCATGGTAGCTTATTTAGTACTTGCAAGCACTAAAATAAATGGAATATTATGAAATATTTCGCTTGAGCACGTGAGGGGACCTTCGCTCACTGGTAAACAATGCCAGACTGGCTGCCGCCCTGGCTCACGCCGTGGGTACGCGTCCCGGACGAACTACGACTCGCGAGTCAACCTATGAAAAGCGAGTCCATTTTTATACGAAAATACCTCTATGATTGGCGAATTTTACGATTGCCGGGAACTACGAAAAGCGGGGGACCACTGTATATATATATATATATATATATATATATATATATATATATATATATATATATATTAGCTCAAGTACTTTTACACTTCTCGAAGCGCCAACAGGAGCTGTGCAATGTTGCATGGGCAACAACAGGAGAAATAGAGTAAGTTTTTTTTTTTTTTTTAATTTTTTTTTTTTTTTTTTTTTTTTTTTTTTTTTTTTTTGCTAATTAATCTTTTTTTGTAATCATTATTACTTACTAAAATTTTATTAAACACCATATTTACTACCAGTCAATTTTACTTTTGTACATTAATCATTATTTTATACTTTTCATAACATTTTGTTGACAAATTTTCAAGTTTGTATATTCAACTCCAACCTTTATATTATCCTTTGTACCTGTCTACCTGTGTACCTGTCTACCTGTCTACCTGTCTACCATCTTACTATCATATTATAACCAAGTCATTGCCATTGTTATTTTTTACTTATTATTCTTTTGGTAATTTAATTTGTGAATTTTATTTAGTCAATTTAAATCTAGTTATACTCTTGTTCTTGTTAACAACCTATATCAGACCCTAGTGCAATTGCAAGTACCATTTTAATTTGTATTTTTATATTATAAGTTTATACCTAGTTGTACTTTAGCTCATTCTAGTTCAATACTTAGACAACACCTAAACTAACTATACCTAGTTGTACTTTAGCTCATTCTAGTTCAATACTTAGACAACACCTAAACTAACTATACCTAGTTGTACTTTAGCTCATTCTAGCTCAATATTTAGACAACACCTAAACTAACTATACCTAGTTGTACTTTAGCTCATTCTAGCTCAATACTTAGACAACACCTAAACTAACTATACCTAGTTGTACTTTAGCTCATTCTAGCTCAATACATAGACAACACTAAATTCATTATTTTAGACCTTAGTGCAATTACAAGAGTGAGTCTGGTGCCACTTGTAATTTGTTTTTTTTATAGTATTAGTTTATACCTAGTTGTACTTTAGCTCACTCTAGCACAACACATAGACAATATCAATTTCATTATGTTTATTAGTGACTATACTCTATATGACCAAAGTGCTTTAGCTATATACTTATCCAAACCTCCCACCACTACAGAAATCAGTAATAGAACTCACCACATAATACAGGATATAAACAGCCACTATTTAAACCTAAAAGATGAGTGATCACGTTGACCCTGATCTAAACCTCTATAATCTAACACACAATCAAAACTTATTAGAAAGTAACTGCCTTTATTACACAGCATCAAAAAGCCAGCACTATCCTGAACACTGCTCAAAGTCTATCAGTTCTTAACTACAACATCAGGTCCTTAAGCAAACACTGTGATGATCTCCTGGCACTCCTTGAGTCACTAAAGACACCCTTCTCCTGCATTATTCTTACTGAGACCTGGCTTAAGCAGGACACAATTGATATCTACCCACTACCAGGATACACAGCAATCCACAACTTCAGACCATACCAAGTTGGGGGTGGTACTGCAATCTATTACTCTAACCAACTATCTTGTATTAGCACTAATCGCTTTAGTGATGAATGTGGGGAATACATTTTTGCTAATTTTACTGTAAAAAAACTCAAAACGCCTATAACAATCGGTGCTGAATACCGGATACCCCACACAAACATCCCAAACTTCAGTGAGAATCTAAAGTCACTAATAACAAACAGACAAGTGAACAAGAACCACCTTCTCTTAGCTGGAGACTTCAATATCAACCTTGGCCTTCCAGATGATCAGACTGTAACTGATTTCATCAACAATATGAACAACACACTTCTCATACCAACAATAACTAAACCAACCAGGCTGACTGAGACAAGTGCAACCATAAGAGACCACATATGGACCAATATACTAGCCCCCCTTAAATCAGGGATAATCACAGACAGCACTACTGACCACTACCCAACCTTCCTCTTAACAAACATTAGTAAGCCACCACTCGAATACAACAAAGTTTCATTTAGACTCCATGATGAGGCCTCAATAAGGAATTTCACAGCAGACCTAGAGACTGTTGACTGGCCTACAGAATTCACCAATGCCAATGGAATTGACGATTGGACAGATATTTTTCTTAATAAAATACTTAGACTGTACAACAAACAATGTCCTATAAAAACGAAACAGATCACGAATAAACGGTTTGGTTGCCCATGGCTAACCAGCAGCATTCTGAAATCCATTGATAAGAAACACCAATATGAAAAGCAATACAGACAGGGCTTAATACACAAAGATATTCTTAAACAATATTCAACAGTTCTCACCAAATTAATAAAGAAAGCCAAACAACTGTACTACTCCAGCAGATTCACTGAAACAAGAGGAGATATAAAAAAACACCTGGAAAACACTTTCCCAGATTCTGGGGACCCACAAACTGAAAAAAAACAAGAATATTGTTCTAACTAAACCTCATGAAACACCACTGCATCCCACTGATACAGCTAACAAGATAAACGACTTCTTTTCAAACATAGGATCTAATCTCGCAAGTAAAATCCCACATACCAATGCCCGTGCCGGGGACTACCTAGATGGGAATTTCCCAAATTCCTTCTATCTTGTACCAACAAGTCACTAGAAACTAGCACTTTCCCGACGCTACTCAAGACAGCAAGGGTTACACCAATACATAAAGGTGGTGACCCTACAGACGTAAACAACTATAGGCCAATATCAAACTTACCATTGCTATCCAAAATCTTCGAGAAACTCATGCACAGGAGACTATATTAATTTATAACGTCACAATTTGGATTCAGGAAAAATAAAAGCACTAATGATGCAATTATAAAAATGCTAGACCTGCTTTACACAGCATTGGAAAATAAGGAATATCTGCTAGGAATTTTTATTGACCTAAGAAAAGCGTTTGACACAGTAGACCACGGCATCCTACTCCACAAACTTGACCACTATGGTATAAGAGGCCATGGGCTTGCATATTTTAAATCCTACCTTTCTAATAGGTATCAGTATGTCACCATTAAAGACACAGCCTCATCAATACGGCCACTTGATAATGGAGTTCCGCAGGGAAGTGTCCTTGGACCCCTGGTCTTCCTCATTTACATCAATGATCTTCCAAACATATCCCAACACCTGAAACCCATTCTCTTTGCTGACGACACGACTTATGTCATCTCCCACCCTAATCTTGCCACCCTCAACACCATTGTTAACGAGGAGCTGCTCAAAATATCGACTTGGATGACAGCCAATAAACTTACACTTAACAAGGGTAGCATAGCAGGTGTTGTGCAACTTAACATTAAGATCAACAACACTCTAATTACCAGACATAATGAGGGCAATTTCCTTGGCCTATACCTCAACAACAACCTAAATTTCAGCACCCATATCCAACACATAACAAAAAAATGTATCCAAAACGGTGGGGATCCTCTCCAAGATACGATACTACGTACCGCAAACTGCCCTTCTCACACTATACCATTCACTTATATATCCATACCTCACCTATGCTATCTGTGCTTGGGGTTCAACTGCAGCAACACACCTAAAGCCAATAATAAACCAACAAAAAGCCACAGTAAGAATAATCACTAAATCCCATCCCTGGCAATCCCCCCCCCCCACTCTTCATAGATCTAAACTTAATCCCTGTTCAGAACATCCACACTTACTACTGTGCAATCTATATCTACAGGACCTTAAATTCCAATATTAACCTTGACCTAAAACGCTTTATTGATAGTTATGACAGGATCCACGGGCATAACACCAGACACAAACATCTCTATGACATTCCCTGTGTTCGACTAAACCTTTACAAAAATTCAATGTATTTCAAAGGACCTAAAATCTGGAACACCCTACCTGAAAAACTCTAGAACTGCAGACACATTCATCACTTTCAAAACTACAGTTAGAAAACATCTTATCTCCCTGATCCACCCCGACAACTAACTACACGATAACCACCTGGTGGTTCACAATTACACTCACCCACTGACTATAAACCCAGAAATACTAATCTTAATCATAAAATAATAAATCCTAACTAGTCATAAGTTTGCCTAAGATACTCCAATATAGATACCTTGTATTGTGCCAAAACAAAAGCATTCACATTGCTAAACTCACAAATTATGATGTAGTCACTTAGCCTTAATACCATAATCTGTAAGGATTTAATGTTAAGAATTAATCTAAGTCTGCTCGAAATGCCTAGCCATGCTAGGTGTCCTAGTGGCCCCCTCTGTAATTAGTATTTTATAACATGTAAACCACACAATACCCAAAACCTGTAAACCCCACATTGTAACCCTTATAGAGAATAAACTTGAATTTGAATTTGAATTTGAGTATGGTAGCACGGTGGCACCAGCCAGTTTCTGTCTGAGGGTGAGAGGCCCAGCGGAATGTCAACCACATACCGGTCCTCCCACACCCCACCCCACCTGGGGTCGGTTGGAGTAGGCCCCACAGCTTGGAGAAAGGATGAGGTAAAATAACTAGAAGATAGTTAGTTAATAGCCAGCCCTAAGCTTCTAACCGCTGGGAACAGGTCATGTAAAGTAAAAAGTTACATTACAATAGTGGATCATTACATACCTTCATTTACAACCTTCTAACTAATGAAATAGAGGGAATAAATCCCTCATTTTGTCAACCTGTGTCGCATAACATTCCAGAATATTCAGGAAATACTCTGAGTAAACTCTCCTATTCAGGCTTGCATATAATAACTAGGCAATTTTAAATTTTAACACAATTCCTATCATAATTATCAACAATCATCTGCTAATATCATCATTATTATCATTATAATATTACTAACAGCCTGATTCAGTAAACCATTAAACTAGTTGCAATCACAATGTTGCAATCAACTATGTGTTCCTTGTACCACTGTACCTAGTTTTGATATATTGCAGTTTTTTGTAACTGGAGTGTAAGCGCGCCTCTGGCATGACAGTGGTGGAGTGAATGATAGTTAGTGTTTCTTCTTTTTTTGGGTCATCCTGCATTGGCGGGAAACGGCCGATGTGTTAATAAAAAAAAAGTAATGTATATAAAAATTACGAGATCAATTTTTATTCTTATTTATCGGTGATTTTTGTTAATTTCAGTTCTTATTTTTATTTATATAATTGCATTACCTCTTAGCGGAAAGGCTAAATAAATCTGTTTGATTATTATTATAATAATAATAACAAAGCGCTAAACCCACTAGGGACATACAGAGCTGTAAATAAATCAGAGTTCTTGAACTTAATATCTTCATAATAACTAAAGAAAACATTGGGATTTGTTTGAAGAAATTACGACAATTTCCACACTAGTCTTTAATGACTTCCGTGTCACAATGTTTACTTCGTGACGGAGGTGCATGAGAGCTTCTCTGACCTCCATCCGCACACCATTAGTCACCAATGTCAATCCAGGAATCTCGGCAAATAATATTTTATTATTTTGAATATTACACGTAAGTTCCTCTTTCATTTCAGACATTACGTACGACATTCAGCTATTTAAAATTCCTAAAATGTTTTACTAAATAATTTCCCATTCAATCTCACCTCTTTCTCATCTCTATTATACTTGAAATCTCCAAATTTATCCTCACTTTCTCTGTCCTCTGTCCACCACAGATGCTTACCTATCCTATTTTTCATTAGACTCCGTTGCTCGTGATGCTATTAGATTAAGTTAAAGAGGCATAGTTTTTTTTTTTTTTTTTTTCCTTTCTGATGATGCTATTACATATATCAGTTCATTTAAACTCTTTTCCAAATAATCAATGACGGGAAAAGAAAAAGGGACTCGCCCTGCAATGAAAACAAGAAAAGTATTTTATTTTCTATTTTTTATTCTGGTATCCTAGTACTAGGGAATGCAATATACCTTAGCACTGCTGCTATCGTACCAGTGGTAAAGTATATTATCATCTCCAAGATGCGACTCACTATAATCGATTAACACACAGGTACTTGTTGTCAGAGAAAGAGATCTTCCATGGTTCTATAACGCTTCACTTGTGTCATACTCTGCATGCTTCACGAATGACGAGTTATTGTACTGTTTTTAATTAGGTTGTCGGTTCTAATCATGCATCCTATTAATTTTAAATTTGGGATTAAATATTCAGATGGGATATATATGTGATCATTGTTATTTACTTCTGAACATAAAAGATAATTTATTTCTATTAAACATATGTCATGATTTGACTAATGAATATTTGTTACTATCCTCCTTCTCGTATATTTTTTAGATTAGGATAACATTTTTAAACAGTTACTGGTAGTGTGAGCAAAGGAGTACTTGATAAATAATATCTAAGGTAAATTTAGTAGTTAATATTTTGGGAAGCATCTTCAAAACATCGACTAAATTATAGTCAATACTAAGCATACTTATATTTAACCTGCGAGTTAAATTTCATTATCTTCAATATTATTTAATTTAGAAAAATTTAAATCATATTTGGGCATTCAGTAATTAAAAGTATTACATTCAGTTTAACGTGGAATGGACAGATGGCTGTGATTTATGATGATATTAATTGAGCTCTTGAATGTAATAGAATTTCCGTATCAAAACCTAGAACCAAATGACACATATTTCATTTCACACAGTATTCAACTTTCTGAACAAGCATCTTGATGCAGGGACAAACTTCTATAGAGCAGCATTTCTTTCCATCTTACTCGCTGTTGCATTTATCTAGCAGAGTGAGCATCTGAGAAATAAAGTAACATCACACCACATGCCTGGCTAATTGATATGCACCATTTCCCTTTCACTTGTTGTCTTGGACATCAAGTGTTCTCTCATGCAGAAATCATGGGTTAATCTTAGGCTCTATAATATGTCTAAATAACTCGAAGAAATGAATTCTTAGTCTTATTAGTACACTGGTCGTCTCCCTCTGTTACAAAAGGCGACATTTGTTAAGTGCAGAATGCTGCCCAGAAGGTTGATCGCTAACGCACTCAGTTAACACACTGAAGTCCGTGGTTCGATCCCCGATGATTGTGGAAACATTGGGACGAGTTTCCTTAAGACACCTGTTGTCATTGTTCACCTGCCAATAAAATAGGTACCTAGGTGCTAGCCGACTGGCATGGGTCGCATCTTGGGGAAAAAATTTGTCCGAAATGCTCTGCATGCCAAAAGGTTTTCTATATCAGCCAGGCCTGTATACATTGTACATAATAAAGATTATTATAATAATTATTATTATTGAGTCCTGTAGGTGGGAAGTGGAACGTCTGCAATTTAGAGAGATTTGGGACATTTATTCTTAGGAATGACATCTAAATCTGTGTAAAGGCGAGCAGATACGACAGTTGATTTGTTTTTTTTTCTTCTTCTTCTTGGATGAACCTGCCTCGTAAAAAAAAAGTCACCAGAGAATATTAGGTCAATAAATTGATCCTCCTCAAGAATCTGACCTGTTTCTGCATTTTCAACAGTTTTTTAATATAATAATTCTGATCCAGTTATCCTGTAAATTGTATGTTTTCTCAATAGTGCTTTTGAATTTCAACTTCTTGAGTACAAATCAACTAAATATAAGTTGAGATCTTCAACAACAAAAAGCTGTCTAAGGGTTAATATTTATAATTAATGCAAATTGAATAATTAAGGAGATAGGCTCCTACACAATTCTTTGATTATAGCTAATTATACTTTTGGATTATAGTTATACTTAATCTGTACATAAAAGGCATAGGGTGCTATAGGAACTTCAGATAAAATACTGAACACTGTAATACTCTAAGAACTTGTACCACTTGGTGATTTACTGTGATAAGATGTACTCATAAGTACAAGTGTAATATAGATATGTAAGTGTGTTTGTGTGTACGCTCGGGATGTGCTAGGTTAGACAACTTTAAATGTGACTGACAAAAACAAGTCCCTAAAAAAACTAACTTTTGTACCAAAGAGGCAATATAACCACATGCTTGATCTGTAGGACGACCCGTTCGCCAAACAGCAATAATTCTTGCAGTCGTGAATTGCACAGCGTCAGGCAAGGAACAAGGAGATCATAAACAACCCTAACACGGGACCATCGGTAAGTCCTCAACTAAAGGGGAAAAAAATCTCCTTTATTAATGAAACTGAGATCAGCAAATCCAACCCCGGCTATGACAATGCATAAATGTCAGTGCCACAACAAAGAGGTGAAGAGTTGAATTCGGGACCAGAGATACAAAGTATATTAACGACACATAACCTCTGAAAACGTCAAACGTCGATAACTAAATAATGTTCTGTGAACAGATTTGCGCAGAGTAACGAGATGTATGACCTGGATCACCAATGGAGACATACTCAACCAAAAAGCGTGTACATAACACAAACTGAGGAGAACAGCGTTCTCCCACAGTGAGAAGAGAGAGAGAGAGAAAGAGAGAGAGAGAGAGAGAGAGAGAGAGAGAGAGAGAGAGAGAGAGAGAGAGAGAGAGAGAGAGAGAGAGAGAGAGAGAGAGAGAGAACGAACGAACGAACGAAAGTTCAGGTAAGATCCCAAATGGGATGAGCGGGGAAGACGGGACAGACGAAGAATAGTGCTGGAGAGGAGTGTTCTTAGTTGTAGAAATAGAGCCAGGGCTTAACCCAGCAGCTAAGTCGATCGTGGGACAGACATTGAGAACACACATAGCAGGCTCTTCTGTTGCGACTCCGGTGGGTGAGTGGGGAAGTGTGGACAGACGATGAAGGAGGAAGGTCTTGAGTTGTAGATGAAAGATCCAGGGCTAAACCCAGCTGCGTGCCACTGCGAGGCAGTGTAGAGAGGGCATGTTGAGGACATTGAGGAGAGAGCAGACTGCAGACAGTGCTCGCCGACTGATATGCTTCAGGCTGAGGTGAAGAGCTGGTTTGGACGTCAGGTGTTGGGAAGGGTGTTGTGTGTTTGGCTACACTTCGCTGGTGATGGAGCCACTCTTGAGTCTTTTGAAGTCTCTCTTGGACATGTGGAATAGTTGCATTCTGAGGTTGGAGCAGTTCAGATTCGCCACGAGGTAAGATAGTGCGTTTTCAAAAGGAATTTGGTGAGTTTTGGTGCAGGTGTACTTAACTGCTCCTTCTTTCATTAAGTGGAGCATATCAGCTGCGCTCATTTCGGTTGGGAGGTTGGGGGTGGTGTAGAAGGTTAGAGACCCATTAAAGGCTTGGCTTAGGTAACGGTTGCCTGTGGTTTCTTCTTCGACTACTACTTCGTCGTTGTCCGAGGGTTGTTCATAATGTTCTGGTACTATTTCGTCTTCTGTGACTGTGTTGAGAGGAGGCAGGGAGTGTTGGTCGGTCGTGATTTGTTGGGTGGGTGGTGAGAGGTGGCAGTAGACGGTGGTGTTGGTTCTGGAGTAGAGTCTTGGTCAGAGATACGAGTAGAACCAGAGGTTGAGGTGAAGTTAGCAATGTCTGGAATTAGCTTGAGGAGGTCTTGTGATGGTGGCGAGTCTGGAAAGTTGAAGTTTGGCATGTTGTTTAGGCGAAACAGTTCATTGATTGTTGTGTTGAAAGAGCCAGGGTATGCAGCATTAGTGAGGTGTGCATACATCATACAGTATAGCACCTTGGATGGAGCAGCGTCAGGAAGAGCAGAGAGGGACTGGCTGGGTGGAGACGATTGTTGTGTAGCTTGAAGGAGTACGGTGGTATCTGATTGAATTTTTGCAATGGCGGCGTATGTTGGCGATTTAGGGTTGTTCTTCTTGGTTTCTTCAATGATTTTCTTAGACAGGCCTTCTTTACGTAGAGGGCATTTTGCTGCAAGGGTGTGGTGAGTACCCCTGCAGTTGAGGCAGGTAGGAGAGGTAGTGGTAGTAGAACATTCCTTGAAGTCATGGCCGTCTTTACCGCAGTTTGTGCACTACTTCTTCCCTTTCAGAGGACAGTCAGGCGTTGAGTGGTGATAGGAGTAGCAGGTCCAGCATGGCGAGATGTGGGCGAAACGTTCGGGTTCTATGTGACTTGGATGGATATGATAGTAGGAGATAGCTAGGCCGTCAGACAGTGCTCTAGTAGCCATCTCGATGTTGGAGAAGGTTAGCTTGATCATTGTAGAGGCGTTGGGGATTTTGGTGATAAGTTCAATCGACGCCCAGGTATTTTGTTCCTCGATAGAGGCCTTGAGATCCTCAGTCGATAAAGAAGTGACGAGTTTGTCCAGCCGTTTGACGAAAACGGAACGTTTCGCCAGCAAAAAAGGTGAAGGGGAGATGGTGAACTGTCGGTCTCTGAGGGTTTTCATAGAAGTGTCGGCGATCAGCTTTGTGGCTTCATAATCGTCAGTACAGACGACGATGAATGAGTCTTTCGTCGAGTGGATGGCTGTAAATTTAACTTGTAGGCAAGTCTTTACAGCGGCAGCAAGGACAAGTTTAGTAGAGTCATTTATTACTCCACTGTTGGGTTTGATCCTTACACGGTTTGCAAGCATCATGAAGGAGTAAGTCAGGCGCTGGTACGATGACTATAGGTTCCCCTCCCCGACGGGGATCGAAGGAACACTTCTTGAGGTGAGGAGCGACTGTGTCTTACGATGATGTGTTTGGAGTGGAGTAAACACGAGAGAGAGAGAGAGAGAGAGAGAGAGAGAGAGAGAGAGAGAGAGAGAGAGAGAGAGAGAGAGAGAGAGAGAGAGAGAGAGAGAGAGAGAGAGACAGAGAGACAGAGACAGAGACAGACAGACAGACAGACAGAGCGAGAGACAGAGAGAGAGACAGAGAGAGAGAGAGAGAGAGAGACAGAGAGAGAGAGAGAGAGAGAGAGAGAGAGAGAGAGAGAGAGAGAGAGAGAGAGAGAGAGAGAGAGAGAGAGAGAGAGAGAGAGGGGGGTGACAGGCCCTTCAAAGTCAATGTCAGGTGACTCGAGCAGGTAGTTTACAGACTTGGTAACAAAATCAAACCTTTCTTCAACGAGCACACTGAAAGGTGTAGTTGTCACATTGCACCTACGTACATAAACTAAATATATAAGATAATATGAAGCATGAAAAATTCCTTTTAGCTATTAAAAAACAGCAATATAAAATTATATGAAAGAAAGAATATATATATATATATATATATATATATATATATATATATATATATATATATATATATATATATATATATACAAACACTGATCTCTGGCTGAAGGAGACTCGAACCTACGAACCTTAGGACAAGGTACGCAGTGCTTTACCAATCTACCCACACTGGACCAATACCTTGGCGTGTAGCAGAGCTACACGTTTGATCCAAGGCAGCCAGCTTTCAGGAAGAAGGCTTACAGCTTTTCATCTCATCCCCTGCATGCATCAGCCTTACTAGAGATTTGAACAATGCAAGGAATTCGCGAGAGCAGGCGAAATATACACAAACACTGATCTCTGGCTGAAGGAGACTCGAACCTACGAACCTTAGGACAAGGTACGCAGTGCTTTACCAAGGTATTGTCCAGTGTGGGTAGATTGGTAAAGCACTGCGTACGTTGTGCCAAGGTTCGTAGGCTCGAGTCTCCTTCAGCCAGAGATCAGTGTTTGTGTATATTTCGCCTGCTCTTGCGAATTCCTTGCATTGTTAAAATCTCTAGTAAGGCTGATGCATGCAGTGGATGAGATGAAAAGCATATGTATATATTTATATATATATTATATATATAATATATATGTACATATTATATATATAATATATATAGGTAGTAGGTTGGTAGACAGCAACCACCCAGGGAAGTACTACCGTCCTGCCAGATGACTGTGAAACAGAAACCTGTAACTGTTTTGCATGATGGTAGGATTGCTGGTTTCTTTTTCTGTCTCATAAACACGCTAGATAACAGGGATATCTTGCTACTCCTACTTACACTTTGGTCACACTTCACAGACACGCACATGCATATATATATATACATACATCTAGGTTTTTCTCCTTTTTCTAAATAGCTCTTGTTCTTTTTATTTCTTCTATTGTCCATGGGGAAGTGGAAAAGAATCTTTCCTCCGTAAGCCATGCGTGTCGTATGAGGCGACTAAAATGCCGGGAGCAATGGGCTAGTAACCCCTTCTCCTGTAGACATTTACTAAAAAAGAGAAGAAGAAAAACTTTATAAAACTGGGATGCTTGAATGTGCGTGGATGTAGTGCGGATGACAAGAAACAGATGATTGCTGATGTTATGAATGAAAAGAAGTTGGATGTCCTGGCCCTAAGCGAAACAAAGCTGAAGGGGGTAGGGGAGTTTCGGTGGGGAGAAATAAATGGGATTAAATCTGGAGTATCTGAGAGAGTTAGAGCAAAGGAAGGGGTAGCAGTAATGTTGAATGATCAGTTATGGAAGGAGAAAAGAGAATATGAATGTGTAAATTCAAGAATTATGTGGATTAAAGTAAAGGTTGGATGCGAAAAGTGGGTCATAATAAGCGTGTATGCACCTGGAGAAGAGAGGAATGCAGAGGAGAGAGAGAGATTTTGGGAGATGTTAAGTGAATGTATAGGAGCCTTTGAACCAAGTGAGAGAGTAATTGTGGTAGGGGACCTGAATGCTAAAGTAGGAGAAACTTTTAGAGAGGGTGTGGTAGGTAAGTTTGGGGTGCCAGGTGTAAATGATAATGGGAGCCCTTTGATTGAACTTTGTATAGAAAGGGGTTTAGTTATAGGTAATACATATTTTAAGAAAAAGAGGATAAATAAGTATACAAGATATGATGTAGGGCGAAATGACAGTAGTTTGTTGGATTATGTATTGGTAGATAAAAGACTGTTGAGTAGACTTCAGGATGTACATGTTTATAGAGGGGCCACAGATATATCAGATCACTTTTTAGTTGTAGCTACACTGAGAGTAAAAGGTAGATGGGATACAAGGAGAATAGAAGCATCAGGGAAGAGAGAGGTGAAGGTTTATAAACTAAAAGAGGAGGCAGTTAGGGTAAGATATAAACAGCTATTGGAGGATAGATGGGCTAATGAGAGCATAGGCAATGGGGTCGAAGAGGTATGGGGTAGGTTTAAAAATGTAGTGTTAGAGTGTTCAGCAGAAGTTTGTGGTTACAGGAAAGTGGGTGCGGGAGGGAAGAGGAGCGATTGGTGGAATGATGATGTAAAGAGAGTAGTAAGGGAGAAAAAGTTAGCATATGAGAAGTTTTTACAAAGTAGAAGTGATGCAAGGAGGGAAGAGTATATGGAGAAAAAGAGAGAGGTTAAGAGAGTGGTGAAGCAATGTAAAAAGAGAGCAAATGAGAGAGTGGGTGAGATGTTATCAACAAATTTTGTTGAAAATAAGAAAAAGTTTTGGAGTGAGATTAACAAGTTAAGGAAGCCTAGAGAACAAATGGATTTGTCAGTTAAAAATAGGAGAGGAGAGTTATTAAATGGAGAGTTAGAGGTATTGGGAAGATGGAGGGAATATTTTGAGGAATTGTTAAATGTTGATGAAGATAGGGAAGCTGTGATTTCGTGTATAGGGCAAGGAGGAATAACATCTTGTAGGAGTGAGGAAGAGCCAGTTGTGAGTGTGGGGGAAGTTCGTGAGGCAGTAGGTAAAATGAAAGGGGGTAAGGCAGCCGGGATTGATGGGATAAAGATAGAAATGTTAAAAGCAGGTGGGGATATAGTTTTGGAGTGGTTGGTGCAATTATTTAATAAATGTATGGAAGAGGGTAAGGTACCTAGGGATTGGCAGAGAGCATGCATAGTTCCTTTGTATAAAGGCAAAGGGGACAAAAGAGAGTGCAAAAATTATAGGGGGATAAGTCTGTTGAGTATACCTGGTAAAGTGTATGGTAGAGTTATTATTGAAAGAATTAAGAGTAAGACGGAGAATAGGATAGCAGATGAACAAGGAGGCTTTAGGAAAGGTAGGGGGTGTGTGGACCAGGTGTTTACAGTGAAACATATAAGTGAACAGTATTTAGATAAGGCTAAAGAGGTCTTTGTGGCATTTATGGATTTGGAAAAGGCGTATGACAGGGTGGATAGGGGGGCAATGTGGCAGATGTTGCAGTGTATGGTGTAGGAGGTAGGTTACTGAAAGCAGTGAAGAGTTTTTACGAGGATAGTGAGGCTCAAGTTAGAGTATGTAGGAAAGAGGGAAATTATTTCCCAGTAAAAGTAGGCCTTAGACAAGGATGTGTGATGTCACCGTGGTTGTTTAATATATTTATAGATGGGGTTGTAAGAGAAGTAAATGCGAGGGTCTTGGCAAGAGGCGTGGAGTTAAAAGATAAAGAATCACACATAAAGTGGGAGTTGTCACAGTTGCTCTTTGCTGATGACACTGTGCTCTTGGGAGATTCTGAAGAGAAGTTGCAGAGATTGGTGGATGAATTTGGTAGGGTATGTAAAAGAAGAAAATTAAAAGTGAATACAGGAAAGAGTAAGGTTATGAGGATAACAAAAAGATTAGGTGATGAAAGAATGGATATCAGATTGGAGGGAGAGAGTATGGAGGAGGTGAATGTATTCAGATATTTGGGAGTGGACGTGTCAGCGGATGGGTCTATGAAAGATGAGGTGAATCATAGAATTGATGAGGGGAAAAGGGTGAGCGGTGCACTTAGGAGTCTGTGGAGACAAAGAACTTTGTCCTTGGAGGCAAAGAGGGGAATGTATGAGAGTATAGTTTTACCAACGCTCTTATATGGGTGTGAAGCATGGGTGATGAATGTTGCAGCGAGGAGAAGGCTGGAGGCAGTGGAGATGTCATGTCTGAGGGCAATGTGTGGTGTGAATATAATGCAGAGAATTCGTAGTTTGGAAGTTAGGAGGAGGTGCGGGATTACCAAAACTGTTGTCCAGAGGGCTGAGGAAGGGTTGTTGAGATGGTTCGGACATGTAGAGAGAATGGAGCGAAACAGAATGACTTCAAGAGTGTATCAGTCTGTAGTGGAAGGAAGGCGGGGTAGGGGTCGGCCTAGGAAAGGTTGGAGGGAGGGGGTAAAGGAGGTTTTGTGTGCGAGGGGCTTGGACTTCCAGCAGGCATGCGTGAGCGTGTTTGATAGGAGTGAATGGAGACAAATGGTTTTTAATACTTGACGTGCTGTTGGAGTGTGAGCAAAGTAACATTTATGAAGGGATTCAGGGAAACCGGCAGGCCGGACTTGAGTCCTGGAGATGGGAAGTACAGTGCCTGCACTCTGAAGGAGGGGTGTTAATGTTGCAGTTTAAAAACTGTAGTGTAAAACACCCTTCTGGCAAGACAGTGATGGAGTGAATGATGGTGAAAGTTTTTCTTTTTCGGGCCACCCTGCCTTGGTGGGAATCGGCCAGTGTGTTAATAAAAAAAAAATAAATATATATATATATTATATGTATATATATATATTATATGTATATATATATATATATATATATATTATATGTATATATATATATATATATATATTATATGTATATATATATATATTATATGTATATATATATATATATGTCGTGCCGAATAGGCAGAATTTGCGATCTTGGCTTAAATAGCAACGCTCAACTTGCCTTATAGGACAAGTGAAAATTTGTGTATGCAATAATTTCGCCAAAATCATTCTGAACCTAACGAAAAAAAACATATTTCACTGTGTTTGTTTAGTATTAAATTATTGTAAACAAATCTAAAATATATTTAGTTGGGTTAGGCTAAAATAAATTACGCTTGTTTTAATAAGGTTTGATAAGTTTTCTAAGTTCCTTTTGGTGCAAAATTAAAAATTTTTACATCAACAATAATGAAAAAAAATATATCTTTAAACGTATAAGAGAAAATTTTAGAAAGGACTTAATTTTAAATGAGTTCTTGCTAATTGACCAGTTTTACATTTTTGGCACGACACATATATATATACGTATATATATATATATATATATATATATATATATATATATATATATATATATATATATATATATATATATATATATATATATATATATATATTTATATATATATATATATATATATATATATATATATATATATATATATATATATATATATATATATATATATATATATATATATATATATATACGTGAACATTAATGAAAAATATATATCTTTAAACGTATAAGAAAAAATTTCAGAAAGGACTTAGTTTTAAATGAGATGTTGCTAATTGACCAGTTTTACATATTCGGCACGACATATATATATATATATATATATATATATATATATATATATATATATATATATATATATATATATATATATATATATATATATATATATACATATATATATATATAGCAACGCTCATCCTGCCATATAGGACAAGTGAAAATTTGTGTATGCAATAATTTTGCCAAAATTATTCTGAACCTAACGATAAAAATATATATTTCACTGTGTTTGTTTAGTATTAAATTACCGTAAACAAATCTTAAATATATTTAGTTGAGTTAGGCTAAAATAAATTGCGTTTGTTATAATAAGGTTATGCAAGTTTTCTAAGGTTCTTTTGATGCAAAATTAAAATTTTGTACATTAACATTAATGAAAAAAATATATTTTTAAACGTATGAGAGAATATTTTAGAAAGGAATTAATTTTAAATGAGTTCTTGCTAATTGACCAGTTTTACATATTCGGCACGACATATACATATATAAGTTATCGCATTCTCTTCCTGCGCACGCTACACCCTCCATGAAAGGGTGACTACATGTGGAAACATATTCTTCGTCATTTATTCAATGGCTGTCTTGCCATCAACACATACACGACAACTACAAATAATCCGAAAATCTCTAACAGCTACATCCCTTCCAGGATTTAAATCCGGCCCTAGTTACTTCCAGCCCATAAGAGTAAGTTTACTTTCATGGACTTTCTACTGTTTCCTGAAATATGATCAGTTGGTATAATAAAGCATGGGAATGGAACATATTTCTGCCCAGATGTCAACTTCTTCAAAATACAGTGAACTTCAAGGAGATACTTCTTACCAAACGGCAAATCGAATCCCTGCTCAATAGGTAATTTCGTTTATTTAAAATTCTCCTAAGTTGTCATCAAATAACTTCTCAATTCCAGCATATCTTTTTTACCTTAATCACTTTAGGAGGAAAATAATAGGAAGACATACTACCACATCACCATCTTCTTCAGGATCATTGAAAATCTCATATTGTGTAAGTTTATCAACTATATATTATATTTCCATATTTATCTTCATTCTCAGTGAGTTATTCATGATTTTGAGCTCAATAATCTCCAAGAAGTATGAATAACATGCATGGAATGTTCTGAGGTTTCTGCCGACAATAACACTGAATATCATGCTCTCTTATCCTTTTACCATAACCTTCTCACTAAGCATAACACTTATATATACACTAATGACATTCATGAACACTATTTCATCCTGATTAAAAGGGGCAGAGTGCAAATTTTTTAGAGATCCTAAAATTGAAGTCGAAAATTATGGAAATTTAGGTTTATACCAAAAAATAGTGCAAAATTCTGGCAACATTTTGATGCAATCAGCTTGTTTCTATCATATTTCTAAATATGTTTTTTAAAAAACGTAATTTTAATATTTTTGTTGTCATCAAGAGGACATGTTGGCAATTAGTGTTTTTATTGCTTTTTTTTTTACTCCAAAAATTACTATTGTTATGATTGTTTCATTCTAAATACTCAACATAGCAAGTTCTGTGAGGACTAAAGTGAAGAGCACAGAGTTGTTGCTGCTCAGTTGTCTCTGGGTTGTCAACAATGACAGGGGTTTGTAACATACTCAAATTTGGCGCGCCGTGTCCATAGAGTTTTATAGAAGCAAAAATATGAATAACTCAGGAGTAAGTTATTGACATTTGTTTTATTTTTTCGCAAAGAGTAATAATAGGAGTGTCATGATTTTTTCAAATAATATTGATGAATGATGGTTCTATTAATATTCAGAGGTGTTCTGTAATATGTTTTACCATTTGGTTTTTATTGACTCTTATTCTCCCAAAAAATTCAAAAAAAAAAAAAAAAAAAAAAAAAAAAATTATAATGGAATCTATTGACATTTCTCGAAAAAAAGTTTGAAATTTAGATAATCTAAAGCTTTATCTTTCATCTGATGTTGACTAGAACATTGTACATCTTACCAATTTTGTAGGCCGGTGAGGGTTTTATGATAAATACAATTTTGCAATATCTTGCTACTTTGCAACAAGAAGTCCATGCACAAAAGTGTGTAGGATGAAAACTCCTTTTAAATAACAGCATAAAGTTGCATTTGAAAGTGGACTAAAAGCAAAAATAACCCCCAAAAAATGTCCCTCCATGATGAAGAGTAATGTAAAGAATTCTGTATCGTGTATTGATTTCAGCAAGCTGATGAACTATTTTGTTGCTAGTACAGAACAGGGGAAGAAAAAGCTTCCATTAACACTTCCAGGCTATACAAAACAGCTTCCAGAGTTCCTGGACAGAAATAATAAGGGCGGACTACTGTTAGATGCAGTACTATGATGATCCAGACAGTGATGATAAAAGAAAATATTACTCTCAGTGTTTTGAAGTTCTTGTAAGTCTTTTCATTCATAAGTGCTTCATGTTGGTATTTAACAAGCGTATATCGTGCATTGCAGTGTTGAACTGTGTGAATAATTATCCTAATAAGCGACATCTTAATACGTATTTCACACTGATAAAACTAAAAATACATAAAGCCATCAAATTTCGAAAACTAGTCTTGATGAAAAATATAAAAACAAATGTGAAATTAGCGACTAAACCGGGTTCAGAAAAACGTCTTTTAAGCTCTAATGAGAAAATAAAGTTTAATTTTCTTCCACTACTTTTTCGCTTTTGTTCCCAGTACTTGATACACTGCAGCACATATTGAATCTACTAACACTGTGGTTTTCAACCTTTTTATCAATGATGGTTCCCTCAAGTCACTTATTCAGTGGCATCCCTAGTCAATTTTCTATTAGAACCGCTTCCCAAGAGTACCTAGTCTTTATGAGAATAATAATATAGGAGCATAAAACACATATACGACATATAATATATACAAGATTAACGTTAATGTAAGTAATACACAAGTATTATAGATCACCATAAATAAAACTGAAATTGTCTTTTGTAACTTTTTTATAGTGAGATATTTGGGTTTGGTGTGATTGGCAGATCCTCTTGATATACAGTGGAATACTGGACAGACATATCCTTATGTCTTTTTTGACCGATTTTATACTTTACCACTTATTAGTTTTTATGATTTTGAGCACAGGAAATCTCAACTCACACAGGTAAGATGTGCAAAATTGCATGAGAACTATGATAGATTTTCTCCACAATTTGACATTCATTCTAATTTCAATCCAGAATTCGTCTACAGCCACTTCCATATGCTTTAATTTCAGACTACCATCATTACGTATTTCAGTTTCCTCTTCTGTGAGACTGAGCTTTGATGGGCTTGATACTGATACAATGTGTTTCTCAACCATCAAAAATCAGTGGAATAATCTCTTTATTCTTTGTTGCAGCAACTTGTGAGAACATATATTGCCTTCCTTCACTTTGACAGCCCAAATTAACAATTCGCTTCTCAGAGCATTAATGTTGCCAGTGGAAGATAAGATATTTTCGGTGTTGCCTTGCATATTGGGATTTACCTTGCTTAAATGCTCAAAGTTATCCACTAAGTAGGAAAATTTTGTTACGCAATTTTCATCCGGCAGCTACACACAAAATTCTTCATGTCTAAATACGTTATTCTGTTGATGTGTCTTTAGCATTAACTATGCATGGCACGATGCTAACACCCTAAATGAGGTTTGCAACCTCTTAACCCCATCTTTTTCATGACTTCTTGGCCCTTTCCTCAATTTTTCATATTTTTGAATTGGTTGGTTGATACTTCTGTGACCATAACTACAGTTTTTGTCAATGTTCATTTGTAAGCTTCTTATGTTCAAGTTGGTTTTGATTTTCTTTATTTATTTTACAGGAACACATCTGAGTCTATTTCTTCCGATGTATCATCTGCATATAACAAACTGTACTGGCCCTAATACTGATTCATGCTGAGCCCAACAACTTATAATTACTCACAGTAACATCTCTTATCAGATAATAATATTTGTATCCCTCTCACATGATATCATTTGATCTATTGAAATTCATTCTCTTTAATTCCCGCGAGCCCATCAATTTTTTGTTCAGTTCTCTTAAGAGATAAAGTCTAAGAATCTGCAGTACATCCACTTTTCTCCTTTACTTCTTTAACTATGTTAAAGAAATTCAGCAGGTTGGTGAGACAGGATTTAGCATCTTAAAATCTGCGCTGGTTATTGTTCGTGAAGATAATTCTCATCAATTGCTCTACCACTCTCTGAATTTCTCCTTTATTACCATAAATAGCATGTATGTCAATGTTATGTATTATGTATGTCTGCATTTTCATATACATTGAGTCTAAATCTGATACGTTTAAGATCTCTGGAAGTGCTTCATATTCACTGAATTGCTGTAGCTTTCAGCTAGTAGTACTTATTGTGATTCTGCTTCTGCCTCCTTTCTTAGAATACATAACGTCAGTTTGTCTGATCTTCTTACTTTTGTAGTATCCAGCTTACTCATAAGTTGTTTCATCTCTTTCTTTGTTGTATGAATCGTGCCCAGTGCTTCTTTATGTACCCTTTCTTTTTAATTCTCTGGAGTTGCCTTTTTCCTCTGAAAACGCCTCACTGAATTGTTTGTTCAACTTCTCACCTACTTCTTAGTTGTTTCTCATAAGCTCTTCTCCTTTCCTGTTCAGAATTATTAACTGGTGTTTTAATGTCGTGTATCTCCTGATACTTTTGCTTTCATGTCATTCCGAAATGTTTCACTAAGAAACTCTTTTCACTCTTGTATATTTTTTTCTGGCTCATCTTGCATCTGTGTTTTCATATTTTCCTCATTTTCATAAAATTTACAGTGCCTTTGCACTTTCTGTGCATCGTTGGTTGAATCATTGGCTCTCGTTTTCATATAATTTTCTCTTCTTCTTCGGGGCATGATGTTGTCTTCGACCTCCGCACTTTCCTATGTTGTACTCTATGATCGTTGTCCATGATCATTGTAACCGCTGTTTTCCTGTCCATCATGTCGGTGTACAGCGCCTTCTCTATTTTTTTCACAGTTATTTTGACAGGCTACAAACCAATACTTTAATTAAGGTCAATTAACTCAGAACACGACCATCAACAGAAGACTAATTCCTAGGTGTCTGTTTGCTTTTAGGTAAACGGAAATGACTTAAAAAAAATACATTCCTATAAAACTCACCCACGCGGAAATTGGACATGATTTTTTTTTATTTTTAGATAAAGCTTTGATCTTTACGAAGTTACTGATTCCACAACTACACTTAGTACAAACCCAAAGACGTAGTGACACTTGTCAAGTAGCAAGACATTACCTATTACCGAAATGAGCAATATTTCTGCTCTTCTCCCCATCCTGCTTTTCTCATCCCAACATATACTTTTAATTAGCTTCAACTCTCTCACAAATGGACCCCTGCGCCTTATTACTCATTACTCCCCAATCTCATACCTCTTTCCCTGTTTCACAAAAACACTCACCCATCCTCGCAACCCCTTCTCCCTACACCATCTTCCATTTCGATTACACTGGTCCGTCGCTTCATGTATTCGTTCCTATCAAAGTTTTTAATTAATTACTCATATGAAAATTAATTGAAAGCAGCCTTTATGGGAGCGCTCAAACATTAAATATCACATTATAAGAACCAATCACAACTTGCTACACATCAAAGGTATTCACCATTTCGAAGTGTTATAAACTGAGGTATTAGCAGCTCACACAGCAGTCGCCAACCAGCTTTGAAATATATTTTAAATTATCGATTGGAATTTATAAAATATTTTGCTCTTAACAGATTTTAGAATCACTTTGCTGACTGTTTATCCCTCGATGTCTAGTTTTATAACCCACGAGAGTGTGTAGTTTTATAACCCACAAGAGTGTGTAGTTTTATAACCCACGAGAGTGTGTAGTTTTATAACCCACGAGAGTGTGTAGTTTTATAACCCACGAGAGTGTGTAGTTTTATAACCCACGAGAGTGTGTAGTTTTATAACCCACGAGAGTGTGTAGTTTTATAACCCACGAGAGTGTGTAGTTTTATAACCCACGAGAGTGTGTAGCTTTATAACCCACGAGAGTGTGTAGTTTTATAACCCACGAGAGTGTGTAGTTTTATAACCCACGAGAGTGTGTAGTTTTATAACCCACGAGAGTGTGTAGTTTTATAACCCACGAGAGTGTGTAGTTTTATAACCCACGAGAGTGTGTAGTTTTATAACCCACGAGAGTGTGTAGTTTTATAACCCACGAGAGTGTGTAGTTTTATAACCCACGAGAGTGTGTAGTTTTATAACCCACGAGAGTGTGTAGTTTTATAACCCACGAGAGTGTGATTGATTCTAGTGAAGATGTTTTAGTGCAGAGAGTGGGAGAAACCTTCTTTTCGTTTGATCAAACTTATGTACCTATTTTCCAAACAATGAGTGAGCCTTATGAATTTGAAAAATAATAAACAACAATACTGCTGCTGCTGCTGCTACTACTACTACTACTACTGCTACTACTACTACTACTATTACTACTGCTACTACACCACCACCACCACCACCACACCACCGCCATCACCACCATCACCACCACCACAATCACCACCACCACCACCACCAACACCAACACCACCACCACCATCACCACCATCACCACCACCACCACCCCCAACACCACCACCACCACCACCAAAACCACCACCTCCACCACCACTCCCACCACCACCACCACCACCACCCCCCCCACAACCACCACCACCACCACCACCACCACACCACCACCACCACCGCCTCCGTCCATCCACCACTCCCCACCACCACCGCCGTCTCCCACCACCACTACCACCACCACCACCACCACCCCCACCACCACCACCACCACCACCATCACCACCACCACCACCACCACCGCCACCACCACCCTCACCCAACACATCCACCACCACCACCACCACCACCACCACCACCACCGCCGGTCCCCACCACCACCACCACCACTCCACCACCACCGCCGTCCCCACCACCGCCACCACCACCACCACCAACTAATGCTACTACTACTACTACTACTAACTACTACTACTGCTCCTACTACTACTACAACTACTACTACTACTACTACTACTACTACTACTACTACTAATAATAATAATAATAATAATAATAATAATATTAATAATAATTATAATAACGATAACAATATTAACGTAATGTATTTCGGTCTCTATTTCCTAGACGCTAAATGAGCCTTATGAGGTTAGCAGTTCTCTGTATGAATAAGAATAACAAACAACAACAGCAACAACAACAACAACAACAACAACAACAACAACAACAACAGCAACAACAACAACAATAATAATAATAATAATAATAATAATAATAATAATAATAATAATAATAATAATAATAATAATAATATGTTGGTAGACATTAACCACTCATGCCAAATGCATGAGAATCGGAAACCTGTAATTGTTTTACACAATCGTAGGAATGCTGGTGTCTTTTTCTGTCTCATGAGCAAAAAAATCCAGGTATGTCTTGGTACTTCTACTTACACTTAGGGACACTACGTATGTATGTACACGCTTATGCATCCACGCTGATCTGAATTTTCTCCTATTTTTCTAAATAGTTCTCGTTCTTTTTATTTCTTTTTATCTCCATGGGGAAGTGGAAAGTAATCTTTCTTCCGTAAGCCATGAGTGTCATAAGTGGTGACTAAAATGCCGGGATAAATTAATAAAAATATGAAGAAAAACTTTAAAAAGCTGGGATGTTTGACTGTGCGTGAATGTAGTGCTGATGGTAAGTGATGATTGCCAACGTTATGAATGAAAAGATGTTGGATGTCCTGGCTCTAAGCGAAACAAAGCTGAAGGAGGTAGGGGAGTTTATTTGCGGAGAAATATATAGGATTCAGTCAGAAGCATTTGAGAGAGTTAGAGCTATGGAAGGAATACCAATAATTGTGGAAAAAGACACTTATGTACAGTTCAGGACATTTATTAAAGGAAACGTTTCGCCACGAGTGGCTTCTTCAGTCCTAATACAGAGAAAACTAAGAAAATATTTATATATATAGTGGCAGGAGTCAGGTGAGGTGACGCGTGGGTAGAGGTGGTAGTAGTAGTAGTAGTAGTAGTAATGGAACTAAGGAGGTGAGGCAAGAGAGGGACCTGCTGGCATCAAGTAACACCAGTTCCCAGGATGGGTAATATCCTCTTGCTTAGTAATTTTGAAATACTGTAACTACCGGATTTTTGCTTTATAGTGTTACTGACAGAAATTAGTGCAGCTTCAATGCATTTTCTCCGTCTTAAGTCGTCTTCTTTAATAACTAGTTTAGCTTCATTGAATTTCATGAGGTGTCCAACATCGTCTCTATGTTGAACACATGCGTTTTTGCGGTCATCATTTCTGCAAGCATTTTTGTGTTCTGCTATTCTAATGTCCAGAGTTCTGGACATGTAACTTGGAGGCTTTTCTTCAATTTGATAGGTGTTGGTCTTGCTGAGGATACGTGCCGCACGTTTCCTACAGTCACGTATGAGGTGTAGGGGAAAGTGCAGTGAACTAAAAGAGTTGGTGATGTATGTACATTCTTCTTCGAGGAACTGTGGACTGGAAATTCTGGAAGTTCCTCGAAGAAGAATGTACATACATCACCAATTCTTTTAGTTCACTACACTTTCCCCTACACCTCATACGTGACTGTAGGAAACGTGCGGCACGTATCCTCAGCAAGACCAACACCTATCAAATTGAAGAAAAGCCTCCAAGTTACATCGTTTTACCGGTCAGCAACGTTGCCACTAATGTTTCAAACATGTTTGACAGAAAACTGGGTAAAATATCTACCAGCTCTTCAACTACTATTAGGAACCTGATACAAAAACCCAAGCATGATTCTGGCACAAGTGCAGGAATCTACACTATACCATGTGGGGGGTGTGACAAAGTATATGTAGGGGAAACAGCCACAACTCTGGACATTAGAATAGCAGAACACAAAAATGCTTGCAGAAATGATGACCGCAAAAACGCATGTGTTCAACATAGAGACGATGTTGGACACCTCATGAAATTCAATGAAGCTAAACTAGTTATTAAAGAAGACGACTTAAGACGGAGAAAATGCATTGAAGCTGCACTAATTTCTGTCAGTAACACTATAAAGCAAAAATCCGGTAGTTACAGTATTTCAAAATTACTAAGCAAGAGGATATTACCCATCCTGGGAACTGGTGTTACTTGATGCCAGCAGGTCCCTCTCTTGCCTCACCTCCTTAGTTCCATTACTACTACTACTACTACTACTACTACTACTACTACTACTACTACTACTACTACTACTACTACCACCTCTACCCACGCGTCACCTCACCTGACTCCTGCCACTATATATATAAATGTTTTCTTAGTTTTCTCTGTATTAGGACTGAAGAAGCCACTCGTGGCGAAACGTTTCCTTTAATAAATGTCCTGAACTGTACATAAGTGTCTTTTTCCACATCTTGTCGGTATCACCATACCATTTCCTCAATACCAATAATGTTGAAAGATAAGTTATGGAAAGTGAAGAGGGAACGTAAATGTATAAATTCAAAAATTATGTGGATTAAAATAAGAGTCAGATGCAAAATGTGGGTTATATTAACTGTGTATGCACATGAAGAAGAGAGGAGTGTAGAGGAGAGAAAATCTGGGAGATGTTAAGAGTGTTCAGGAACTTTCGAAATAAGTGAGAAAGTAATTGTTGTAGGGACCTTATTGTTACAGTGGGAAAAACTGTTAGAGAGGGTGTGGCAGGTAAGTTTGGGGTGCCAGGTTTAAATAATAATAGGGGGCCTTTAACTGAACTTTGTATAAGTAATTCATATTTTAAAAAAACAAAAGATAAATATGTATACAAGATATGATATAGGGCGTAATGACAGCAGTTTTTTGGACAATGTATTAGCGGATAAAAATGTGATTGACAGACTTCAGGATGTGCATATTTATAGATGGGGCACAGATATATCAGATCACTTTTTTTTTAGTTGTAGCTAGAGAGTAAAAGACAGAGAGAATTGAATCAACAAAAGAGAGGTGAAAGTTTATAGACTAAAGGCGGAGGCTGTGATCTTTAACATGACAGAAAAAAACATTATTGGTGTCGGCACTTCTAATACTTCTTTTTTGCTTTAAGTCTGTCAGAAAGAGAGTGGTCAGTTTCTCCAAAATATTGAAGAGGGCAAGATGAGCAGGATATAAATAGACTCCAGAGGCATCAATGGCAGGAAGAGAGGTACGAATTAGGTTACTCCGAAGGGTGTTAGCTTGATGTCTAAGGAGAGGGTTGTTGAGATTAGAAAAACTGGAAAAACAGGGAAGGAAGAGGAAGAGGTATTCTCTAGTTATTCCACTTAAGTACTCACATAGGTAAAACAAAAAAGGCAAGCTTCCTCTTAATAAAGACCATCAGCACTGAAAGTCTGAAGTCACTTACCATAAGCTTGTCAAACAACTGAACGGCATCTCTCAGCAGAACTGGATTCCACCTAGAGGCCTGTTAATTCAACCGTTTCTTCCTCATAATCGTTCCCTACCTCCTGAAGAGAAACTTCTAATGTATGCGACGTAAGAAGTGTATCCAGTGCAGCGTCAACAAAGAAGTGTCCAAGGACCGCTCTTGTTGGACATGTGCTGAGCATACGTCCAACATCATTTGGAACATATCCCACTTCAAGTACCTCTACCAAACTGGATCCAGAGAATATATTACCGACTCATTCGAGGTAGCTAATTTGTGTGTGGTATGGTCCTAATCGAAGTATATCGAACGCAGATCACAATTAGTACATTCATTAGCAACAATGAAATGGGCCATCCCACACAATGGCTGATCAAAGGTAAGGACAGGCTAAATATTCCGTCGGATGGCGTCTTTGGATGCAAATATTAAGGTGGAATAAATGTAACTCATTCCACCTGCGTTAATACCTACCACAGGAAAAATATGATCGAAGAATGAACTGGATTACAACCACGAGAAACAGTTTTCATCATACCTGACCATTTAGGTCTTGATGCACGAATGTGCCATACATATTTCCAGAGCAGATACAACTTACATATTGAGTCAACTTAAATGAGGCATTTCAGTGCATTTTAGAGCAATGATGGGATATTTCTGGTTGATAAGGTGTTGTGTATTTTGATTTTCCCAACAGCTATCACGTTACTGAGTGCTTGCAGAAAGCCAGGGCACTTATCTAGTTACTGTGGCCACTGATGTAACTGTCGTAATGATACCTATACCATAGACTGTGCTACGACCATCTAGTGTGGCGACATTGTGATCTGCATTATAAGCAATACCCTGTACGATATGCACAGATGTGATGTGAGAAATGTAAGTGTACGGACTTCCAACTGCAGAACGTTAGGACTTTCAAACTTGAGAATATGACTCTAAACAGCACCAAAGATAAATTTAGATCCGAAATGATGATGCATTCGCACTGGAAGGCCAATCTGAAGTGGTGTGAGTAGAACTTAAGGTCCGACAGCTTGCATAATACTCTGATCCATAGAGACGATCCTTCGCTCGGCTCTCTTTAGGCTGAATATTATTCTCACGAATAGGAGCATGGACTCCAGTACAAATTCACATTTTTGCCCAATGAACACAAGTCGTCAACACCTTGATATCTATCAGTACATGATTCACATTATTTAATGTCAATAATGATGAGATTTGCAGCGGCTCTTACTAGTCTTAGTTTCTCTTCCTCAAAATACGATAGTTTGGGGATTTCGTAAAATTCGTATATTGGATTTTGGATGCTCTATCCTCCAATATCATCACAATGCTCTTGTTGTTGACAGTAGCAATTACGAAGTCTTCTCCAAAGTGGTCTTCAAATTTAGCCTTCATATATTTGGTACTGTTTGCATTATTATTACGATACTCTGATATTTTCAGCGCCAGCTCACTATATTGACTGGACTAGTAGCCTACTTCAGCCGCAAACTCAAATGAAGAAAGTTGTGATATTTAATCGCGAATAAAAGAGTTACAGCTGTAGTGGAGTGTCTCCGGTATTTTGAATCGCATGTCTTTCAGTGTCATGTCAAGCTCCTCACTGACCATCATGTTCTGCTCTATATTTTAAAGATAAATGTCCGAGAATATCTCGTTGGGGGTTTTGTATGGCTTCATCAGTCCATACTAAGGAGAACGGGGAAGAACAGGAGGAGTTTGAGGTAATCAGTCCCTCAGCCTTGAGTCGATGTGGTCAGTCCATCAATCTTGAAAAGAATACAGCATATGTGCAGAGAAGTATCTTATATACCGTAGGCAGGAGAGGTGCAGCAGTCGTAGGTAGTATCCACAACAGGTGTTGCATACCCTCCACATTCTCATGTGTTACATGCTCTCCACATTCACAACATGTGTTACATACCCACCACAAAAACAACATGTGTTACATACCCTCCACATACACAACAGGTGTTACATACCCTCCACATACACAACAGGTGTTACATACCCTCCACATACACAACAGGTGTTACATACCCTCCACATACACAACAGTTGTTACATACCCTCCATATACACAAGTGTTACATACCCACCACATACACAACAGGTGTTTCATACCCACCACACCTGCAACAGGAGATACATATCTGTTAAACCAACAACAGGCAATACATACTCTACACATCGACCACTCTCGGTGACATAAGTGGATCACTGGTTCTCTCAACCTTATATCGTCCATTAACATCATATCGTCCATCAACTTTATAATAAGGTCTCTCAGATTCGTAATATCATCCATCAACTTCATAACATCATCAGTCAACTTAATAATATCGTCCATCAACTTTATAACATAGTCTATCAACTTTATAATATCATCCATCCATCCACTAATAGCGTATTTTAACAGATTTTAAAATTAATTAGTCTCCATTCCGTTATTGTCTCCGCTGAGTAAGAAATGAGGTAATTTGGAGACCTGGAATGGAGAATTGATTATGGAGACCTTGACGTCGCCCTGAGAACGTCCTGTGCACTGACAGGAAGGTGGAAGTAATTAGAGGGAGAGTGGGTGCCAGAGGGTGATTGTGGGAAGTCAGTGGGGGGGAGGTGAGTGTGGAAAGTCAGTGTGTTTGGGAGGTGTGTTAGGGATGTAAATGTAGGAAGTTTGTGTGGGGGGCAGGTGAGTGTGGGAAGTCTGTATGTTTTGGGAGTGTGCGCAGAAAGTCAGTGTGTCAGGGAGGTGAGTGTAGAATGTCAGGGTGGAGGAGGTGCGGGTAATCAGTGTTTGTGGGGAGGTGAGTGTGGAAAGCCAGCGTGTGCGGGAGGTGAGTGTGTGCTGGAAGTGAGTGAGGGAAGTCTGTGTGGGAGGTGAGTGTGGGAAGTCTGTATTTGAGGGAGGCGAATATAGGAAATCAGTGTGGGGGAGGTGAGTGTAGGAAGTCAGTGTGTGTGTAGCAGCTGAGTGTGGGAAATAATATGTGGGGAAGGAGAGTGTGGGATGTAGGTATGGGGAAGGTGAATGTGGGAAGTCAGTGTGTGGGGGAGGAGAGTGTGGGAAGTCAGTGTGTGGGGGGGTGAGTGTGAGAAGTGTGTGTTGGGGAGATGAGTGTGGGAAGTCTGTGTGGGGCACGCAAGTGTGGGAAGTCAGTGTTGGAGAGGTATGTTAAGCCAGTGTGGGAGAGGTGTGTTAAGCCAGTGTGGGAGAGGTGTGTTATGCCAGTGTGGGGTAGGTGAATGCGAGAAGTGAGTGTGGGGGAGGTGAGTGGGGAAAGTCAGTGTGTGTGGAAAGCAAGTGTGGGTAATCAGAGTTAGGGAGGTGAGTGTGGGAAATCTGTTTGGGGGAAGTTAGTTTGGTTCCCCAGCTACTTGTATCTTGCTTCCTATTCACTCCATACTTCATATACTATGGTTCTCCTACAACACTGCTCATGCGATACTACCAGTGCTTCACTAAGCCGGCCATACTGTTCACGCTAAACTGCGCTACACAATACCAGCCACCTAACCTTGATGAACTGCCTATCGTGTACTACCCCTATGACTCTGCCCATGCTATATTTTTCCTGTCACACTGCCCATGCTACACTTCCCTTGCCGTATTGCCCCTGCCATACTGCCCATGCACCTACTCACCTGCTACACTACCTTTACCAGATAACTAATGACAACAAGCTGGAAAAGAGCAATGATTTGAAAAGAAGCTCGTCACAATGTTGAAGGGGATGAACTACGAGGAGAGGCAAGAGCAGTTGAACTTAACGACATTTTAGAAGGATCAGTGGTACAATAATTACAACTTACAAAACAGTGAAAGGAACTAACAGGTAAATCAACGAATAGTGAAAGTGATGTTTGGAAATACCTATTTACGACTAACTCTGGAGTTAATATACTCCATCACCAGACATTTATAGCCAAGACCTTACACTTCTCGTTTGACTCTAAGCACCTTATAAAAATATCAGCGACTAGTTTTCATCTTCCTTATAAGACGCCTCTTTCCAAGGAAATCCTCAGTCGGTTATATATAAATAAAAAGCTGTGGACATCCACTGCTTACACTCATGTGGAACGTCCTGAATATGAAGAAATCATTTAGAGTTTTTATTAAGTGGTTTAAGACTTTTAGCTCAACACTCTGAAGACGCCCATTATATGTAGCTTGCTAAATTCTCGTTACCAAAATTCAGAAACTTTTTAATCAAACACTAAGAAGGCTTGAGAAAATCAGATAAAACATTTTGGATACATGCTTACACTACAGTTGTAAAACTACAACGTTAATTGACACCCTTCCTTCTTAGTGCAGGCACTTTACTTCCCATCTCCAGGACTCAAGTTCGACCTGTCGGTTTCCCTGAATCCCTTCAAAAAGTTAACTTGCTTACACTTCAACAGCACGTCAAGTTCTAAAAACCATTTGTCTGCATTCATTCCTATCAAACATGCTCACGCATGCTTGATGGAAGTCCAAGCACCTCGCACACAAAACCTCCTTTACCCCCTCCCTTCAACATTTCCTACTTCTACCTTGACCCCTACCCCGCCTTCCCTCCACTGCATATTTCTACATTCTCGATGTCATTCTATTTTGTTCCATCCTCTTTATATGTCCAGACCACCTCAACAACCCCTCCTCAGCTCTCTCGATAATAGTTTTGGTAATCCCGAACCTCCTCCTAATTTCCAAATTAGGAATTCTCTGCATTATATTCACACCACACATTGCATTCAGACATGGCATCTCCACTGCTTCCAGCCTTCTCCTTGTTGCAACATTCACCACCCATGCTTCACATCCATATAAGAGCGTTGGTATAACTATACTCTCATACATTCCCCTCTACGCTTCCATGGACAACGTTCTTTGTCTCACAGACTCCTAAGTGCACCACTCACCTTTTCCCCCCTATGAATTCTATGAATCACGTCATCCTTCATAGACCCATCTGCTGACGCATCAACTCCTAAATATCTGAATACATTCACTTCCTCCATACTCTCCCCCTCCAATCTGATATCCAATCTTTCGTCACCTAATATTTTTGTTATCCTCATTACCTTACTCTTTCCTATATTCACTTTTAATTTTCTTCTGTTACATACCCTACCAAACTCATCCACCAACCTCTGCATATTCTCTTCAGATTCACCCAAAACCACGGTGTTATCATATATATATATATATATATATATATATATATATATATATATATATATATATATATATATATATATATATATATATATATATATATATATATATATATAGTCTCAGAGAAGTGGATGTAGATAGATCTCTGGCCGATGGAAACTCGAACCTACGAACCTTGAAACAAGGCACAGAGTGGTATGCCGACCGTACCACATTGGACCAATACCTTGGCGTCAAGCTCAAGCTAGACGTTTTGATCCAAGTCATCCATCTTAGAATTCGCAAGAACAGCTACTTGTATCTCTGCTTCTCTATCCACTCCATACTTCATTTGCTATGGTTCTTGCGAAATCAAAGCATTGTAAAAATCTCTAGTCGGTCGATGCATGCAGAGGATGAGATGAAAAGCTGTAAGTTACCTGCCTAGAAGCTGGCTGCCTCAGATCAAAACGTCTAGCGTGAACTGGACGCTAAGGTATTGGTCCAGTGTCGTACGGTCGGTAAAGCACTGCGTACCTTGTTCCAAGGTTCGTAGGTTCGAGTCTCTTTTGGCCAGAGATCAGTGTTTGTGAATATTTCGTATATACATATATATATATATATATATATATATATTTATATAATATATAATATATATTTATATAATTATATATAATAAATATGTATATTATATATATAATATATATAATTTATGTATATATAATTGTATATATGTGTCGTGCCGAATATTGAAAACTGGTCAATTAGCAAGAACTCATTTAAAATTAAGTCCTTTCTAAAAATTTCCCTTATACGTTTAAAGATATATTTTTTTCATTAATGTTAATGTAAAAATTTATAATTTTGCACCAAAAGAATCCTAGAAAACTTACCGAACCTTATTATAACAAGAGCAATTTATTTTAGCCTAACCCAACTAAATATATTTTAGATACGTTTACAATAATTTAATACTAAACAAACAGAGTGAAATGTATTTTTTCCGTTAGGTTCAGAAAGATTTACGCAAAATTATTGCATACACAAATTTTCACTTGTCTTATATGGTAAGATGAGCGTTGCTATTTTAGCCAAGATCGCAAGTTTTACATATTCGGCACGACATATATATATATATATATATATATATATATATATATATATATATATATACATATATATATATATATATGTATATATATATATATATGTATATGTATATATATATATATGTATATATATATATATATATATATATATATATATATATGTATATATATATATATATATATTTATATATATATTTATATATATATGTCGTGCCGAATAGGCAGAACTTGCGATCTTGGCTTAAATAGCAACGCTCATCTTGCCATATATGACAAGTGAAAATTTGTGTATGCAATAATTTCGCCAAAATCATTCTGAACCTAACGAAAAAAATATATTTCACTGTGTTTGTTTAATGTTAAATTATTGCAAACAAATCTAAAATATATTTAGTTGGGTTAGGCTAAAATAAATTGCGCTTGTTATAATAAGGTTAGGTAAGTTTTCTAAGATTCTTTTGGTGGAAAATTAAAAATTTTTACATCAACTTTAATGAAAAAAATATATCTTTAAGCCTATAAGAGAAAATTTCAGAAAGGACTTAATTTTAAATGAGTTCTTGCTAACTGACCAGTTTTACATATTCGGCACGACATATATATATATATATATATATATATATATATATATATATATATATATATATATATATATATATATATATATATATATATATATATATATATATATATATGTTAGAGTTATAACTTTTTTCCTTTTTTACAAATAAAACATCTGTGTCATAAATCGACATAGTTTTGCTTAAAATCAATGGAAAAGTCCGTAATTCCTCTCAGTTTTTTAAAAAGGTCACCCTTAGTTAATTAAAAACTATGAATCTCCATATATCTGCGTTGCTACTCATAAGTAGCAACACAGAAAATTACTAATTGGCAACTCTATATACTGGCGTCTAATATGTTGTTATCATTTTCTCATTGTATTTCACAGAGGAGTGTATCAGTGAGCACTGCTTGTCTGACAATATATTTACAGGTATAACCTAACAGTGTGGATTTTATTGTCAATATTTGATATTCATGTCACTGTAAACTTTTCCAGTTTCTAGAACTGTTAAGAAATTTCTGAAACGGTGTAGAAGTTTGTAGAAAAAATACAAAATCCTGGTATATATAAAAAGCTTAATGAGTAAACAAATCAACTTATTGCTGCTATATCTGTTTCTGAAATTTAGAATTAAGTCACACAAGAAAAGTGATACTTCCATAAAGAAGAACAGAGATATCTGAACCAATAATTTGATGGGATTCCAGAAGTCACATAAGAGAAGAAGAATTGTTCCTTGAGAAGAATCTTCACTAGAAGTAAAATGGAGAATACCTCTCCAAACCCAAATCATTGGACGGTACCAGTTTCTTGGAGTAGAAATCAAAGGAAGAAAAAAGCGAATAGCGAAAATTTCCGAAGAAGTTACAAAATTATGGGGGAATAAATTGAATTTTCCACATGTGTCAGATCAAGTAACATAAGCAAAGCTTGACAAGGTGATGAAGACTTAGGATGAATGTGTCAAGAGGGGAAAATATGATGCCCTGAATGAACTTTTCGATATCACAAAAGTAAATGGCCAATGGCTATCCTTTGAAGACAAACAGCTGTACCAGCTTCTAGTGGAAAGCAAAGGAGAAGTGGGGTACTCTACAGGTCAAGTTGCAAGTGAAAAAACTATTCATCATTCTATAATACGAAAACTGCCTGCTGAATCAGCTTCAGCATCAACATCTTACGATCATACATTGAGTGACAGTGATACTGAATCTGAAAGGAGCGAGTGTGAAGATGAAGATGAAAGTACTTCTCCACCAACCAGAAAACACAAAAACGTAAAGTTGTAACCAATTTGGTGATATCCATATAAGTATCAAGTAGTAAAGCCGCCAAGACATGCAAACAGTTGTCATTTGATGGCACTGACATTCCTGCAACAAGTCAAGCAGCAGTTTACAAATCAACATACAAGAATGATGCTAAACTGAATGAGGAAATGATTGAAAATTTACAAAGGGAAGAATGTTTACATTTTGATGGAAAGCGTATTGAGGAAAATGAGTATCAGGTATCAGTAATTAAGAATGGAAGTACCGAAGTAAAACTGGATGCACTACATTTGAAAAATGGCGAGGCTGAAACTGTAGCTGAAGGAATGGCAAAAGGTACTGATGAATACAACTTATGGAATGCAATAAAGATGGTCATTGCTGATACAACAAACGTTAATACAGGGAAAAAGAGTGGAGCTGTTGTCAAACTGCAATGAATGCTCTCAGAGAAGGGGATTAGCAAACCACAATTTATCAGTTGTCAGCATCACGTTTTGGACAGGATTTTCCATTTGGAATGGATGAAAATCTTGGTGCTAAAACCAGTTCTCCAAACATCGAGTATCCATTTGTATCCCAACTGGTGAAGAATTATGAGGAACTAAAGGCACAGTTTGGTAATGGAACAGAAGATATCCTCCACAAATCAGGATGGAGAAATGGTATGAAGTTTTTGTACCATCTAACATGAGTGATTAGATTTTATGAAGAAAAAATTCACTTTCCTTTGAATAACTTTCAGAAAATTTAAAACATCAACAATGAAAGGAGGAATTCAAGAGCCATTCTAGTTATTCTTGTATTCATTCTTATACCTACAAGATGGAAAACTTTGAAGAAGATATGCAGATTCATTTCACACACCTGAGCAGATTATTGGTTTAATGCTCAGATGAACGATGAAAATGAATTTATCAGAAATATTGAAACATTACAAAAAAACACTGAACTCATTGATAAATCACTGGAAGCAGGAGCCGTCCGCATTCACTATACCAAGAACTAATCAGTGTGCTGAACGTATATACTAGTTTTTTTTTTCATTTAGAGGCGACATTTTCTAAAAAGATATTGAAATAAGCGATCTTAACTATGCAAAACAAGCCATGGTGGGGTGGAAATCATTAGCTCAAGCACTTTCGCACTTCTCAGTGCGTCATCAGGAGCTATGCAATGTTGCAAGGTTGCAACTGAAGGAGTGAGGGGGGAAGTTTTTTCTCAGAATAGCGCAGAGTGGGCCTTTCGCCTCCTCCTGACTCTCTTAGAATGTGGCCAGCGGTCGGCGTCACACCCACCACTGCCACCATCCCCCATCTCCCCCATGTGGGGTTAGAGGGTTTTGAGAAGTCAAGAAATATGAAATTGGAAGGTATAATAGTTAGCCCTAGGTTTTTTTCTAACAGTTTTGAACAGTGGATATTATATATATATGGATTGCTATTATTCTGTGTAACCTATTTAATTAATACAAGAAAGGAAATGAATGTGCTCTATGCCCATTTAAATGTCCTGTTCCCGAATGTTCTCAGGGGTACTGAGACATATCCTTTATATTGTCCACAATTCTTTTCAGTATGATTATTATACCATACTTGGGATTCTTCTATACCCTTCCAATAATATTTCTATGATCCAGATTTCTACTTCTAACATCCTTCAACCCACTACCTATGTAATCAGGTAATCTTGTTAATGTATGGTGCAATCATAGCTAAACGTGTTATATAACCATACGTCAACTGGTGTATAATGGTGTGTTGGTGCTTAGACAACAGTGACAATTTTAAAATATGCAGATGTGTTGTATATGGAACATTACTCCAGCCAGTGCTACCCAACTGCCCATTAAGATTCACAGAAGCGTATAAGGAGCTCAATAATGATCAGACTTTGCACCTCTCAAGAGGCGATAAATCAAAAGTGCATCCAGCCAAGCTAGATGTAGTACCCATCATCGAAGGATATACGGTGGTGTGGACGCCTCTGAGCTAATTTCATTCTACTCCCTGTTTGTGTACTAGCTCAATAAGCAGTATATTATATTATTGTACCCACGGAACGAGTAGTATTGATCAATAACAACACTGCACTAGCCAAGCAGTTTTTAACACTAGAAGATATTTTTTGGGCGTGGATTGCCTATGGAATGTTTCATCTTTTTGCTGGATGAGCGACAGAAAGCTGAGGCACACTAATGTTTTTCAGGAAGGAGTTAATCAGGCTGTCATAACGCAGACTGCGATCAACACAACAAGATTTATACTTATTTTTCAATATCACAATAGTAGTAGTAGTAGTAGTAGTAGTAGTAGTAGTAGTAGTAGTAGTAGTAGTACTAGTAGTAGTAGTAGTAGTAGTAATAATAATAATAATAATAATAATAATAATAATAATAATAATAATAGTAATAATAATACTAATAATAATAATAATAATAATAATAATAATAATAATGAGGTAATCAGTCCCTCAACCTTGAGTCGATGTGGTCAGTCCATCATTCTTGAATAGAATACAGCATATGAGCGGAGAAGTGGCTTATATACCGTGGGCAGGAGAGGTGCAACATGTCGGTTCTCTGAACCATTCATCTACAATCCTGTCAGACACTGCAACTTCTTGGGATATTAACACTTGGGAATTCTTCGCTTGCCTAACCCTTGGGCACGACCTACTTCCACATTGGATAATAGTGATATCACCTACGACTGTTGCACCTCTCCTGCCTACGGTATATAAGCCACTTCTCCGCTCATATGCTGTATTCTGTTCAAGACTAATGGACTGACCACAATAATAATAATAATAATAATAATAATAATAATAATAATAATAATAATAATAATAATAATAATTTCAAATAAAGTACTAAAAATGTATAACCATGAAAGAACTCGAAATACTGGATTCATGTTGGATAAATTCGTATTGAGACGATAAAGTCTTAAAATTAATTGCCACCAAGTAATATATAATGTTACTCTCCCTCAGTTACCAGCCCATGGCTAGAGTCACGTCCAGACTATAACTGTTTACTCTCCCTCAGTTACCAGCCCATGGCTAGAATCACGTCCAGATTATAACTGTTTACTCTCCCTCAGTTACCAGCCCATGGCTAAAGTCACGTCCAGACTATAATACTGTTTACTCTCACTCAGTTACCAGCCCATGGCTAGAATCACGTCCAGATTATAACTGTTTACTCTCCCTCAGTTACCAGCCCATGGCTAGAGTCACGTCCAGACTATAACTGTTTACTCTCACTCAGTTACCAGCCCATGGCTAGAATCACGTCCAGATTATAACTGTTTACTCTCCCTCAGTTACCACCTCATGGCTAAAGTCACGTCCAGACTATAACTGTTTACTCTCCCTCAGTTACCAGCCCATGGCTGGAGTCACGTCCAGACTATAACTGTTTACTCTTCCTCAGTTACCAGCCCATGGCTAAAGTCACGTCCAGACTATAACTGTTTACTCTCCCTCAGTTACCAGCTCATGGCTAGAGTCACGTCCAGATTATAACTGCTGCTAAATGTTGTTCATTGTTTAACTTTCTTAAGAAGACTGTTTTTGATTCAACATCTTATATTTTATTTCATTCATTATTTTACATTTCTCATTTTCATTTATATCCTATTTATTCACTTGACTCTGTATTGTCTGCCAGTTCTAGATAAGGTAATTAAGTAACTGTCAGTTGATGTGTCTGATTCTAAGTTGCTCTTCCCTTGATTTTTCTTCTTTATGGCTTGAGTGAAGAAATAGTTTTCTATGGGTTAATACAAACACATGAATGTGAGTCAAGATTGCCAAAAGATCTCCTTAACAAGTAGTGACAATATTCACCTATTGGTAAACAGGTATCTGAGTAATAACAGATTGCTCTGATAGAAATGGGCCTTGAAATGAGCTAAGGTAGAATAAAGCATCTGAGGATGCTAATTAAACGGTGTAAAAGAAGCCTAGTGAAACAGGATTTTTTTCATGCAATTATGTCAACATTGACATTTGCTTTGACTTTAATTAAATTTCACTCTTGAAGTGAACTAAATATGACGATGGAGTGGTGATTCAATGGCTCTTGAATTTTTTTTTTTTTTTGTGTGTGTGTGTGTGTATTTGAGTGTCAAGCTTAACCTGGTATTTTTGGCACAATTTTCGAAATTAAGCTTGAAATTTCTTTATAATAAAACAAGCCGAGTAACGCAATGGTTTCTCCTTAAATGATTATCTTTCATATCGACCATTCTGCCACATAAGGATTTACTGAATAATTTTGTAATTTACTAAAGTTGCTATGCACTTATGATAGCAGAGCAATGTCATCTCGCCTCTCGTTCAGATCTTCACATATAGCAATATCGAGATGGCGAGCGCTCTGCTTCAGGAAACGTTGCGCTGGGGAGACGTGAGGATCGCAGCCAGAGTGGCAGAGATCACAACTGGATGGATCAGAGAAATTCATAATAAAATATTTTTGAAGGTTCAAAAGATCTCTTTCTGCCGGTGTGTTATTTTCTACCTATATAATCTAAAAAAATTATTTCACAGATTTTTATATGAAAATTGAGTTATCAGTAATATTGTGAAACCCCATTTGAAGTCGGGTCTTGCTATATAATCGGAATTTGTAGTATCCGCTGCAGCCTTCCATTCATAATTTAATTCGTGAAGGTAAATGTTAAAAATTTTTTTTGCTAATTGCTTAGAGTATGTGCACCTGGCAACTGAAAGGTACTGAGATTGATTTTTAGTGGTTTTTAAGCAGTTACCTGGGCAAGCTCGCCCGATCACGAGCATAAACACACACACACACACACACACACACACACACACACACACACACACACACACACACAAACACACACACACACACACACACACACACACACACACACACACACACACACACACACAAACAAACATACACACACACACACACCAAGGATGAGTGGAACATTAGCAGCCAGCGAGAGAACAAAAGCAAAGGAAGGAGATAAACCATACACAGAGGCCCTATGAGACTACCTGAGGGCCAGGGAAAAGTCGAGGAGCGAAAGTGGGTATAGTGTGTACAGAGACACCAGGCAGAGAGGGGACTGAAGGAAAGGAAGGAGACAGGTCAAGTGCAGAGGCACTGTTAGGCTATCGAGAGATCCAGGAAATGTTAAGGAAAGCAGCAATGAAATACGAAAGGAAATGCAAAGGGAGGACGAAAGGGAGAGGTTACTCTTTGTCCTTGGGCTATGGTAGGCCAAAGGGTCAACATACGAAGAAAGTTGACTATGGAAGGAAAGAAGAGATTGAAAATATCATGAATGAAACATGAAAGGGACACAAGACCCAGCTGATAAATTTTCAGAGAATAGGGGGAAGGGTTAGGTTAGGTTAGGTAAGGTTCGTCAGGAAACAGGACAAATGTTTCCTGACGCGGGTCTTAGTCAGATGATGACCCGCCTTTGTAGCTTTTGGTCATCTGACCGAGGCCTTCCGCTGGCTTACCGGTCCACCCCTTTAAAAATTATGGTCATTTATAACCAGTCTGTCTATATATATAGGGGGAAGGGATACTCAAGGTCAAAAATTCGTCCAGTCACATTGATTTTCAAGTCAGAAACGGTGCAAAATAGGATTCTGCAGTAGAGACCACGACTAACGGGCTCATTACATTAGCAGCAGGTGTACCACGACTAAGACTTACCACGACAAGATGAAAGAAACTGAGAGAGAAGATACAAAAATGCAAGGGGCAAGAAAGAGAGACAAGGATAGAGAGGGGCAGGGAAGCCTAGACTCAGGAAGCCCAGCAAACACTTCCACTCTCAGAGCCAACCACAGAACACCCTCAAACCCCAACAGCCTCACCACAACCAAAAAATTAACTCAAAACAACTTATACTCAATTGTGAAGGCTTACTCAGCCCTGTTACAACTTCAGTAAGTATTATCAAGGCTGGCTCCTCCTCAGGAAAATTAATGAATAGAAAAAGAATAATAACAATCAAATATAAACCCTGTTATTTAGAAATGAAAATATAAAAAATAAATATGAATTTTTGTCCTACTTGAAAGAGAAATGAAAAATGAAATATAAAAATAATATCTGAATTCAACGCTAACATATAGTTAGACTGTGGTGTCCGATGTTGTTAACACCGTGTGTTGTAGAAATTGTAGCCGTTGATGATCATGGGGGGGAGGGGGGGTCACAGATGCTGAGTGACAAGCCAACGACTAGTTCTTCACAGAGTCTCTAGCCTTGAATAGTCCGTCAAGATGATAGGAACACAGGTCTTTCACCACTGCAAAGATGAGAGGTAGTTGCCTGGGGTTGACTACAGTTAGGTATGCAGATAAAATGGTGACGTCTCAGAACTTAGGTAAAGTTCGTCTCCTTCGACTGTTTCTTTAGTTGCCAGATGACCCGAGCTGACATTCCAAGCTAGAAAGAGACAAAGGTTACCAACTGCTTAAGGAATCACTCTCCATGATAAATACAATGTTTAAAAGAAATGGTGATTATCTAAAAGCATAACATGGAAATCAAGGCTGAAAGGACTAAGTTTATTATTGGTCAAAAGTGAAGCTTTCAACCAATATATCCACTAGAATAGGAGCAGAGGCTTTTACTTACAGTTGTGCTGGGAGCTGTGAGTCAAGTGATTACAGTTTGGTCCGAGCCCCACACGTCACCTTCCCGGGTGGGAAAAAAAGGGGGGGATAGTGGAAGCTAGACTGACCCCACCTTAACAAGCAGCCAGGCAATCAAGCTATCGTCACCATATACTCGCTCGCTACTCCTATCTATTGAACTGCCCCATACCAAGACTTATAGTCAAGGAGTATAAGAAGGATAGGCGAGGAAAACGTTCTAACACGTGGAAGTCGCGTAAGGTACCAAATCATCTACTGACTGTCACAACTTAACCAGTCAAAGAAATAATTAGAGGAACCATTGATATACACAATATGATACTTAAAAGCTTGGAGTGCCAATGTCCAATGAGTGCCAATTAGTAATTTTCTGTGTTGCTACTAATGATCAGCAACTTAAATATATGGTGATTATTATTTTTAATTAATTTGAGTTGCCAATTAGTACTTTTCTGAGTTACTACTTATGAGTAGCAACACAGATATATGGTGATTTATAGTTTTTAATTAACTAAGGGTGACCTTTTTTTTAAAAACTGAGAGGAATTAGGTATATCGAAGGTTTGTGATCCGTCTCTAAAATGAATTCTTTTCCCAGTAAATACAATTTAAGCTTGGAGATACCCCACACAAGGGCCAAACATTCCTTTTCTATGGTGGAGTATCTCGTTTCTGCAGGAAGAAGTTTTCGGCTTAGCAAGCAAACAGGGAAGGGTGTACCATCATGGTACTGTAGTAACACTGCACCTAAGCAGGTATTGGAGGCATTGCTTCTTAAACAAAATGGTTTATTAATATCTGGAATCTTAAGTATAGGGTCTTTTGAGAAGATGTTTTTAATCTCATTAAACTTTTCTCGAGCTATGTCGGAAAGTTCAAGAGGTTCCTTCACAGACTTCTTAAGGTAGTCGGATAAGATGCCTGTAAGATCGGTAATATTGGGGATAAACCGTGCATAAAAATTTACAGAACCAAGAAAGCTACGCATGAGCTTCTTGGTTTTGGGGAATTTAAACTCTAATAAAGCTTTGATCTTACTGGGGAGAGGCTGCAAAGAATTACTTGAAAAACTCAGTCCAAGATATCTAATTTTGTTAAACCCAAGGAAGCATTTCTTCGGCTTGGCAGTGAGGCCATGTGAGCGAAACATAGGTAAAACTGATGTTAATGTTTGGATATGCTCGCCCCACGTGGATGTCATTACGTAAATGTTATCAAAATAAACTGAAACATTTGGCATATTACCCAAGACCTTTCTCGTCAGTCTCACGTAAGTAGCACAGGCAGTTACCAAACCAAAGAGCATAGTTTTATACTGCATCAGTCCTTGGTGGGTAAGAAAAGCGGTGTACTGCTTAGAAGAAGTATCTAGCATTACTTGATGATATGCTTGTTCAATATCAATTTCTGAAAAGAAAGAAAAGTCATAAAATTTATGTAGATCGCTATCTATTAAGGGCATAGGCTCAGCATCCCACCAAGTTATAGTATTAAGTCTTTTGAAGTCATTAGCAAGTCTATATGAATTATCCTCCTTCTTAATCATCACTACTCGTGAGCAATATGCAGATACTGAAGGTTCAATGATCTTTAGTTTTAATAATCTATCTACCTCTCGGTCAAATGCATCCCTAAGGTGAACTAGAACTGGGTACAATTTCCATTTGATAGGATTGTCCGTGACTAAGTCAATCTTATGGACTACCGTGGAGGTGACACCTGGAATATCCGTAAAAACATCTGAGAATTTATTCACACATTGAAGTAGTTCATGTTTCTTATGGTCATCAAAAGACTCATTGATATTAATGTTTGTCGCACTTGAGTGGTCAAGAGTCACCAAGTCCTGTAGTTCTCTGTCATAGTCTATGTTAGAGGTGCCAATTACGCATACCTTACAATCCTCAGTTGTCTTATCAAGTGTGCGTGGAAAAACTAAATCAAAGTCATTCAAGCAGTTAACCGAATTTCTTGATATGATAAAGCTTAGGTTTTCCCTTGACTTCTATGAGGTAATCAACCTTCTCACAAATTTTCAAAACCTTATACAGACCTTTCCATGCTACTAATAATTTATTTGACTTTATTGTTAAAAATACCAGAACTTCATCCCCTACTTTAAAACTTCTCCTCTGACTTTTGGTGTCAAAATAGGTTTTATACTGGTCCATTGTTAAGCTTAAGTTTTTCGAAACTATGCCAGAAGTCTCCTCAAGTTTGGATCTAAGGTCAAGGAGAAAGTGATAAGAAGACTGAACCTCAGCATTCACCTCCTCATTAGCCTATAAATCATGAAGGATGGACAATGGACCTCTGCCCTGTCTACCATAGAGAAGTTCAAAAGGTGAAAACCCCAAAGAGTCACTGGGAACTTCCCTCATAGCAAACAAAGCACAGGGTAGGTAACGATGCCACTCCTTAGGTTTAAGGGAGCAAAGTTTCCTTAAAATGGATTTGAGAACCGAATGCTGGCGCTCAATCCTCCCATTACAGTTGGGATGATATGGTGTTGTGAAGAGAGGTTTCACTCCCAGAAGTTGGTTGAGATGTTTCATTAATTCAAATGTGAATTGTGTCCCACGGTCAGACAAAATTTCTCTAGGGATGCCAACTCTGGAGAAGATGGACAAAAGGGCTTCAGCCACCTCTGTAGTAGTTATGGACTTGAAGGGTACAGCTTCAGGGAAACTCGAAGCATAATCAACTAATGTTAATATATATGTCCCCCAGATGAAAGTGGTGATAAAGGACCAACGATGTCAATAGCTAATCTTTCAAACGGTACCATAAAGATTGGTATTTTGACCATAGGTACTCGCTGGGTACCTCGGGAGGATGACAGTTGGCAAACTTTACACGATCTACAAAAGGTAGTGATATCTGAGGACATTTTGGGCCAAAAGTAGGTTTCCCTAATTTTAGTCAAGGTTTTACGATGCGAGAAATGTCCGGCCACTGGCAGGTTATGAGCCATTTTAAGAACAGTCTCTCTGCATTGACTTCGAACAACTAAGATGGAATAGTCTATCTCATCTGAATTTAATTTGAATACTGATTTATACAGGATACCTCTTATATATTCAAATTTATATGAAAAGTTTTTTCTTTGGAGAACTTGATTTTGTCTAGCTGCATTATGGCAATTCTGAAGAGAAGGGCAATTACGTTGTAAATTGACAAAGGAGTCCTTAGATATATCTAAAGGCTTAAAGTCAGGGAAAATCAAAGGATGGACAGTATAAGCCTGGGCTTTGGTCTGAGCCCTAGTCAAGACATTTATAGTATCGGAGGCGATATCCTCACTTTCATTTAACAAGTGAACCGGTGATTCTACTACCTCGCTTTCGAGAGTAGTATCACTGGTTTTTAATCCCACATGAATCTCACGAGACATTGTCTCATCTGAACTTTCGAGGGGCTTCTCTGACTCTACAGGAAGAGGAGCTGAAAAACTTATGTCCATCTTTGGTGATGAAAGGTCAACCTCAGAAGGAAGAATGGCACCTTTTACATTACCTATTAGTACGGAGCAAGAAGTGATGGGAGCTAGTACAGCTTCAGACCAACCTGTGAACCATTTAGACCTAATGTAACAACGGATTGTAGGAAAAGTGTCTGTACGGCCCAAGTAGTCTGAAAGAATAGCAGAGGAATGAGTTTCTTTAAGGTTAGGGAACAGCTTATCAGAAATGACTATACATGTGCATCCAGTGTCTCGTAAAATAGTAGACACATTAAGTCCATTAACTGTTCCTGAACAGAAGGGTGCCTGGTCATTACAGTCTTCAAAACATCTTCCAACTTTTTGCACTTTCTTAGGACAATCGGGACGGTTATGTCCCTTAACACCACATAAATGACAAACCGGAATAAAAGAAGTCAGTTTACTTTCTACTAGAGGCTTTGAGTTCTTAAGATCTGGCGAGCCCTTGCCCTTAGGGTTCGATCCCTGTCAGGAACTGGTCAGCAACCATGAAGTCTCTAAGACATTCATAACTGTGATCAATTCCTGAGCTCTCTATCCAAAAGTCGGACAAACGAAAGAGAGTTACCTATAACTGCTGAAAGTTTTGGCCATGCTGTAAGGCAGCATACCTGAAATCTTTCCTATAAGAATTTGTGGTCTTTTGGTATGTTTTAAGGACTACCTTCTTAAGTAGGTTATAATTACATATATCCTGGGACAAAGTTGCATAGATATTCAAAGCTGTACTAGAAAATAACATACCTAACCTGGTAGCCCAGGTGTCAGCAGACCATTCACAGAGGGTAGCGGTATTTTCAAACCCAATTATGTATGAAGTTATGTCTTCACCCTCTGTGAAGGGAGGTAAATTAGGTGTGGCACTATACAGACTAGCTGTATGATGTTCAATTACTCCTTCCACTAATTGTTGTTGTGTAAAAGTTAACTTTCTATTTTCTAATTCAAGGCGAGATTTCTCTACCTCGCAATCTTTTCCCCTTTCTCTTAACTCCTGTTCTCTAGCTCTTTCCTCAACTTCTCTATCTTTTGCTCTTTCCTCAGGTTCTCTTAATTGAACTTGTTCCTCACGTACTTTAGCTTGTTCCTCATGTACTTTAGCTCTCTCCTCACGATCAAGTCTATGACACTCCTTTTTCTCCATTTCTAACTGTCTTTCTTGATTTTTCTCTTTCAATTCGATCTCTCTCCTTTTTCTCCTCTCTCTCGATTCTCTCCCTCTCCTTTTTCTCCTTTCTTTCAATTCTCTCTCTCTCCTTTTTCTTCTCTCTTTCTCTTTCTGTCTCTCTTCTCTCTCAATTCTTTCTCTTTCAATTCTTTCCTGGATCTTAGCGCTAATGAAAGCTTCTAAATTTTTCCCCGTTATTCCTAACTTACTCCCAGTGTTCATCCAAAACTGGTATTCCTCCATGCTTGCAAGAATAACTTAAACTACCAGGGGAAAATGAAACGGGTATATCGAAGAAAACGGAGGGTTCAATTCTTGCTCCGCTCAAACTGTAAATAAATTGGAGGGTTCGATCCCTGCTTCGATTAAACAGTATGTATGAATGCAATAAGAGGGTTCTATGCCGGCTCCGACCAAACAGTAAGTTGAATGGGGTCCCTTGACCATCCAATCTTCTCACCAACAAATCAAGAGTGTCCTAAAACAGTTCCCTTCTTCTTATGACCAGAGCTTTGGTAAGATGCGTAAGGAAGAAGGATGGGTAAGGATAGAAATATTGGAAAAGGGTGGGAGGGGGGAGAGAGGTATGATGTAAAAAGTAAGTGGCCCAACCACTTTGGTGTAATTTAAAGTGTATGTGGAATAATAAAATATTCTTGAAGGGGTATAATACTAACCCATCAGAGTCACATAGATATAACAGATACATAAATACATGACTCTGAATTTGTAGTAAATATACAAGTTGCAATTGCTTTTTTTTGCGATTGCACAACGGATATTTAAACGACAATGAAGGCAATAATTTTCTGGCCATTTTATAAAGAATTACTTGACACATTAGCTTCTTACAAGGTGGTGTCCCGCCATAGTAAATATAGCATAATAAAGTTCCCTTTATATAATAAATAGAGCTAAATTAAACAACTTGTCACTGGAAAATCTCGCGTCCCTAGAGCCTATTCCTCCAAATCGTTTCAAGCTCAAAAATAAAGGTGATAGAAATAACTAGTATATCGTGCCTTGACTTGACTTACAATAAATTGAGACTATAACAATCACCAAATCTTTTAAATACCTGTACTGTAGTCCTACCATAGAGAATGATTACTCATGGCTGGTGGTAACCGCCTGTGGTATGCGGCGTTGAAGTTCCAATGGTAGATTCGAGATGGAGTTGAATCTTGATTCAGTCAAGTTCATCCTGGCAAGGTCGCCACTTGTGAAGGCTTACTCAGCCCTGTAACAATTTCAGTAAGTATTATCAAGGCTGGCTTCTCATCAGGAAAATTAATGAATAGAAAAAGAATAATAACAATCAAATATAAACAATATTATTTAGAAATGAAAATATAAAAAAAAATAAATATGAATTTTTGTCCTACTTGAAAGAGAAATGAAAAATGAAATATAAAAATATTATCTGAATTCATCGCTAATATATAGTTAGACTGGGGTGTCCGATGCTGTTAACACCGCGTGTTGTAGAAACTGTACCCATTGCTGATGATGGAGGGGGGGTCACAGATGTTGAGTGACAAGCCAACGACTAATTCTTCACAGTCTCTAGCCTTGAATAGTCCGTCAAGATGATAGGAACGCAGGTCTTTCACCACTGCAAAGATGAGAGGTAGTTGCCTGGGGTTGACTACACTTTGGTATGCAGATAAAATGGTGACGTCTCAGAACTTAGGTAAAGTTCGTCTTCTTCAACACTGTTTCTTTAGTTGCCAGATGACCCGAGCTGACATTCTAAGCTAGAAAGAGACAAAGGTTACCTACTGCTTAAGAAATCACTCTCCATGATAAGTACAATGTTTAAAAGAATTGGTGATTATCTAAAAGCATAACATGGAAATCAAGGCTGAAAGGACTAAGTTTATTATTGGTCAAAAGTGAAGCTTTCAACCAATATATCCACTAGAATAGGAGCAGAGGCTTTTACTTACAGTTGTGCTGGGAGCTGTGAGTCAAGTGATTACTGTTTGGTCCGAGCCCCACACGTCACCTTTCCGGGTGGGAAAAAAAGGGGGGGGGGATAGTGGAAGCTAGACTGACCCCACCTTAACAAGCAGCCGGGCAATAAAACTATCATCACCATATACTTGCTACTCCTATCTGTTGAACTTTTCCCTCACATCAACCCCCACAGCCTCCATCCACCCCATTACAAACTCCACTTTCACAGCAGATTCCTATAATATCGTTCCAGGTTTCCCACTACCCCAGCCCTATAAACTCCTCTGAACACAGTATTGGAAAAGAAACTGAAGGCATAGTACACCACCACACACAGAATAACGAATAAATGTGAGGAGTGGCACGAAAGAATCATGGAAGCATCCCCAGACATCGTAAAGCTCACAGAAACAAAGCTCAGGGGATGATAACAGATGCAATCTTTTCATCAAGATATTAGATCCTCAGGAAAGAAACAGGTAACAGAGGGGTAGAAGAAGTCGCACTGTTTATCAAGAACCAGTGGAGATTTGAAGAGATGAAAATGAACAGAAAGGAAGCCAAGGACTACATAGTAGGAACACTTAAGACTAAGGGTCCCAAGGTGGTGATTGTAGTGATGTACAACCCACTACAGATTAGCCGGAGGCCAAGACAGGAGTATGATGAGAGCAACAGAGCAAAAGTGGACACACTAGCTGAGATGGTCAGAAGGGCCCATATGGGTTGGGAAAAGTTTCTATTTGTGGGTAATTTCGATCAGAAGGAGATTGAGTTGGAAAATCTGGAGCCACATGAGGGACAAGAAACACTGAGGGCTAAAACGATGAAGTTGGCACTGGAAAACCTCATGGATTAATAAATGTTAGGGACACTACCAGAGTTTCCCTAACAGAAAGGAAGCAGCCAGAGTAAGAGTAAGATGGGAGAAGCCAAACTATAAAGGACGAGACCACACAGGTATGATGAATTTCCTGCTTGGGGTACAATGGGAAAGAGAACTGGTGGGAAAAACAATAAATTAAATGATTGATTACGTGACCAAAAACTGCAAGGAAGCTGAGGAGAGGTTCGTACCCAAGGGCAATAGAAACAACGGGAAGACCAGAACGAGCCCTTGGTTGACTTAAGAAATCGTAATGACACGATTGCAAATAAACCATACCCCCGGCCGGGATTGAACCCGCGGTCATAGAGTCTCAAAACTCCAGCCCGTCGTGTTAGCCACTAGACCAGCTAGCCACAATAAGATTCATCCAACTAGGTATATTTCTACACCATAGGAAGGTTAGCACAGGCACCTCTGTGACCACAAATGCAAGTTTTTACAGACGAATCTCCAGCTAGCGTGGCCGTGACGAACTCTAGCTCAAGTCCCTTCACTGCCGTCAACATGACTTAAGAAATCGTAATGACACGATTGCAAATAAACCATACCCCCGGCCGGGATTGAACCCGCGGTCATAGAGTCTCAAAACTCCAGCCCGTCGTGTTAGCCACTAGACCAGCTAGCCACAATAAGATTCATCCAACTAGGTATATTTCTACACCATAGGAAGGTTAGCACAGGCACCTCTGTGACCACAAATGCAAGTTTTTACAGACGAATCTCCAGCTAGCGTGGCCGTGACGAACTCTAGCTCTAGCTCTAACACGACGGGCTGGAGTTTTGAGACTCTATGACCGCGGGTTCAATCCCGGCCGGGGGTATGGTTTTTTTGAGCCCTTGGTTCACTCAGAGGTGTAGAGAGGCCAAAATTAAGTGCACTAGAGAATGGAAAAAGTGTAGAAGATAAAGGACCAAGAAAAATTAGGAGATTAGACTAAGAGCTAAAAACGAATATGCGTGAATGAGGGCAACCAGCGGCAATACGAGAATGACATAACATCGAAAGTCAGATATGACCCAAACTTGTTGTACAGCCATATCAGGAGGAAAACAACAGTAAAGGACCAGGTATTCAGGCTGAGGAAGGAAGGAGAAGAGATTACAAGAAACGACAAAAAAGTATGTGAAGAGCTCAACACGAGATATAAGGAAGTAGTTATAGTGGAGACAGGACTCCAGTAAAGCGGAATGAAAGAGTACACCAACAATTACTGTATATACTAGACACAACTGGGGAAATGAAAATTCTGCTAAGTGTGCTAGATGCCTGAACGGCAGTGGGACTGGACAACATCGCTCCGTGGATCCTGAGAGAGTAAAGTCATGGTGAAGCTCATCAGTAGAAGAGTGGTTGAGCACCTAGAAAGGAATGAGCTTACACACGATAACCAGCACGCTTTCAGAGTGGGGAAATCTTGTTTCACAAACCTTCTGGTGTTTTGTGACAAGGTGACAGAAGTAAGGCAGGAGATTAGTACAAAAACTAGAGGAGCTCGCCGGTATAACAGGAAAGGTACTGCAGTTGATCAGAGAATTCCTGACAGGAAGGAAACAACGAATGATGGTACGTCATTAGGTGTTAGAGTGGGCGCCTGTGACGAGCGGGGTTCACCAGTGGTCAGTCCTAGAACCGGTGCTGTTTCTGGTATATGTGAATGACATGAAGGAACGGATGCATTCCGAGGTGTCCCTGTTTGCAGACAGTGTGATGTTAATGCAAAAAATTTCAAACGATGAGAAACATATAGTACTGCTAATGGATCCAGACAGGCTGGGTGCCTTTTCTAATAAATGGGTCCTGGCCTTAACTCCAAGTGGAAAGTTATGAAGATTGGGGAAGGTCAAAGAAGACCGCAGAAAGAGTACAGGCTAAGGGGCCGAAGGCTGCAAATCTCACTCAAGGGAAAGGATCTTTGGGTGAGTGTAATACCGAGCACACCTTCGAGGGCGCACATCAACCAAATAACTGCTACAACATATGTGTGTCTATGAAACCTAAGAACAGCATTTCGACACATGAGTAAGGAATCATTCAAGACTCTGTACACCGTGTACGTCAATCCCATAATGGGGTATGCAACACCAGTATGGAACCCAAACATGGTCAAGAACGTCAAGAAATTACAGAAAGTGCAAAGGTTTGTAACAAGACTAGTCCCAAAGCTAAGGGGTAAATCCTACGAGGAGAGGTTAAAGGAAATCAACCTGACGACAGTAGATGATAGGAAGGATAGGTAGAACATGATAATGACAAAATACAGAGAGTAATTGACACGGTGGATAGGCACAAGATGTTTCAGAGATGGAACACAGCAACAAGGGGTCACCACTGGACGTTGAAAACTCAGTTGAGTCGCAGGGACGTTAGGAAGAATTTCATGAGCCATGGGGAGGCAGGATCCATATATAGCATTCAGAAAATAGACGACAAAGATCTTTGAGCAGGGGGAGAGAGAATTAACCTAGTAGCGACCAGCTAAGAGGCGGGACCAGGAGCTGTGAATCGACCCCTGCAACCATAAATAGGTGAGTACACATGCGTGAGTACAGACAGAGAGACAGAGAGACAGAGAGACAGACAGACAGAAAGACAGACAAACACTAACACGCTCACCAAGAGCTGTGAATCGACCCCTGCAACCACAAATAGGTAACTACAAATAGGTGAGTACAGCCAGACAGACAAACAAACGCTCACACACGCCCACATACACACACACACACACACACACACACACACACACAGATGATGTGAAGCTAATGAGAAGGAATAAATCGGTTGAGGATCTGGCAGGACTACAAAAAGACCTGAATTGGCTGGGCACGTCGTCCAGCAACCGGCTTCTCGATTTCAACCCTGCCAAATGCAAAGTCATGAAGATTTGGGAAGGGCAAAGAAGAGCACAGACAGAGCGCAACAAGGCTAGTTCCGGACCTCAGGGGAATCTCCTATGAAGAAAGGTTGAGGGAAACCGGACTGAGGACACTGGAGGACAGGAGGGTCAGGGGAGACATGATAACAACATACAAAATAATGCTTGGAATAGACAAGGTGGACAGAGACAGAATGTTCCAGAGAGGGAACACAGAAACAAGGGGTCGCAAATGGAAGCTGAAGAGTCAGACGAGTTACAGGGATGTTAGGAAGTATTTCTTCAGTCAGAGAGTCGTCAGGAAGTGGAATAGCCTAGCAAGTGATGTAGTGGCGGCAGTAACCATACATAGCTTTAAGACGAGGTATGATAAAGCTCAGGAAGCAGAGAGAGAGAGAGGACCTAGTAGCGATCAGTGAAGAGGCTGGGCCAGGAGCTGAGTCTCGACCCCTGCAACGACAGTTAGGTGAGTACAATTAGGTGGGTACACACACACACACACACACCTTGAGCAGCTGGGATATTGAGGACATCACATATGAGAGGCCCCTTGGAGCTAGTGATCACGTGGTTCTAATCTTTGAATACATAGTAGAGTTGCATGTGAAGAGAGTAACAGGAGTTGAATGGAAAAAGCCAAACTATAAAAGGGGGGACTACAGAGGTATGAGGAACTTCATACAGGAGCATCAGTGGGGCAGATAATTGGTTGAAAAGCTGGTAAGCGATATGATGAACTACGTAATAACAAAATGCAAGGAGGCAGAGGAAAGGTTTGTTCTTAAAAGCAACAGAAATAACGGGAAGACCAGAACGAGCCATTGGTTTATCCGAAGTTGTAGGGAGGGAAAAACGAAGTGCCCTAGAGAATGGAAAAAGTACAGAAGGCAAAGAACCCAGGGAAGTAAAGAGATTAGTCGAAGAGCCAGAAACGAGTATGCGAAGATATGGAGGGAGGCCCAACGACAGTACAAAAACAGCAGAATATCGAAAGTCAGGTGAGACCCGAAACTTCTGTATAGCCACATTAGGAGGAAGATGATAGCCGAAGACCAGGTAATCAGGCTGATGAAAGAAGATGGGGAACTCTCAAGAAACGATCAAGAGGTATGTGAAGAGCTTAACACGAGATTTAAGGACGTATTCACAGTAGAGACAGGAAGGACTCTGGGAAGACATAACAGAGGAGGACACCAACAAGTGTTAGATGAAATACACACAACTGAGGAGGAGGAAAAGAAGCTGCTAAGTAGCCTTGATACTTCAAAGGCGGTGAGACCGGACAACATCTCTCCGTGGGTCCTTAGATAGGAAGCAGAGATGCTGTGTGTGCCACTAACCACAATTTTCAACACCTCCCTTGAAACTGGGCAACTGCCTGAGGTATGTAAGACGGCAAGTGTAGTCACCATTCTTAAGAAAGGACACAAAAACGAGTCACTAAACTATAGACCAGTGTCACTGACATGTATAGTATGCAAATTCATGGAGAAGGTTATCAGGAGGAGAGTGGTAGAGCACCTTGAACGGAACAAGATTATAAACGGCAGTCAGCATGGATCATGGAAGGCAAATCCTGTGTCAAAAAAGCACAGAAGTATGACATGAGATGGGCGCGTTGATTGCCATTTCTTGGACTGCAAGAAGGCCTTCAACACAGTTCCTCACAATAGATTAGTGCAGAAGCTAGAGGATGAGGCGCGTATAACAGGAAGGGCAGAGAATACCTGACAGGGAGGCAGCAACGAGTCATGGTACATGATAAAGTATCACAGTAGGCGCCTGTGACGAGCGGGGTTCCACATGGGTCAGTCCAAGGACCGGTGGTATTTTTGGTATATGTGATTGACATGATGGAAGGGATAGACTCAGAAGTGTCCCTGTTCGCAGATGATGTGAAGTTAATGAGGAGAATTAAATGAGATAAGGATTAAGCAGGACTACAAAGAGACCTGGACAGACTGGACACGTGGTCCAGCAACTGGCTTCTCGAATTTAATCCCACCAAATGCAAAGTCATGAAGATTGGGGAAGGCCACAGAAGGCCGCAGACAGAGTATAGGCTAGGTGGCCAAAGACTGCAAAACTCGCTCAAAGAGAAAGATCTTGGGGTGAGTATAACACTGAGCACGTCTCCTGAACCACACATCACCCAGATAACTGCTGCAGCATATTGGCGCATGCCAAACCTGAGAATAGTGTTCCGTTACCTTAGTAAGGAATCGTTCAAGGCACTGTACACTGTGTACGTCAGGCCCATATTGGAATATGCAGCACCAGTTTAGAACCCACACCTGGTCAAGCACGTCAAGAAATTAGAGAAAGTGCAAATGTTTGCAACAAGGGTAGTTCCAGACGTAAGGGTTATGGTCCTACGAGGAAAGCTTAAGGGAAATCGGCCTGACGACGCTGGAGGACAGGAGGGTTAGGGGAGACATGATAACGACATACAAAATATTTCGTGGAATAGACAATATGGACAGAGACAGGATGTTCCAGAGAGGGGGGCACAGAAACAAGGGGTCACAATTGAAAGTTGAAGACTCAGATGAGTCAAAGGGTTGTTAGGAAGTATTTCTTCAGTCATAGAGTTGTCAGGAAGTGGAATAGTGGAGGCAGGAACCATACATAGCTTTAAGACGAGGTATGATAAAGCTCATGGAGCAGAGAGAGAGAGGACCTAGAGCGGTCAGTGAAGAGGTGGGGCCAGGTGCTGTGAATGGACCCCTGGAACCACCAATAGGTAGATACAAATAGGTGAGTACAGACACACACACACACATACACACACACACACACACACACACACACACACACACACACACACACACACACACACACACACACACACACACACACACACACACACACACACACACAATTCAGAGATTTCATAAGTGCTGTGACTGGTAGTAAGGATTATGGTAAAGTGGGGGGAAGGGGGAAGGTAAAGTAACGGAATATAGTAAATCAGCTTGGTGCATGTATTGTTTTACCAAAAGAAAATCTATCCTTAAGACCCACGTATATTATACGCAGAGAGAAAAGTAATATTGGATTTTCTATAACCTCCCCCAAAAAAAACAAGGGAAGTGAATAATCTAAATAACAGAGCAGTCATTCACGTACTAGAAATGGTAACTGAGAGGGCAAAAAAAAAAATAAAGGCACACTCGTAGTACTAATAGACTTCACGACATAGTAACTCCTGCAAAACTGGGACAGCCATTCAAGACCAGAAACCTGGAGAGTAAAGTTTACAGAAGCAGCTGTTCAAAAGTTTTTTTTAAGCCAATTTGGGAAGGAAACAACAAGAGTGAGAGATTTTTTTTTTTAAATAAAATAAATGTGACTTAACAGATGTTAATTATGGGAAACCAACAGGAGGCTGCCATAATATGGTACTGGGTTTTGACTTACTCATGGTATGGGGAACGGGTAAAGAAAAGAAAAAAACAAGTAACAGAAAATGGGACTACAGAAGAGGGGACTATGATGCCAAGAGAATTTTTCTGAGAGAAGTAGAATGGGGAAAAAAACGTACAGATACCTGAAGAGTGTGCCGGGGGTGAGCGCCCCCGAGGCCCGCTCCATGACTAATATGAAGAAATGAAGCAGGAAAATATTGATTTTTCCCATCCCATCGTTTAACCAAGAATGCAAAGGTCAAAGGGAGGTGCGAGAGGGAATGGTAAAAATAAAGAACAAACTGTAATGTTGGAAACTAAGAGGCAAGAAGAAAAGCTAGAAAAGAATAAGGAAAAGAAGAAGAGGGGTACAAATGCAAGTTGAAAATAAAATATTATGAAAGACAAAAACATAACCAAAGTTAATCTTCAGCCACAGAAGAATAAAGTAAAAGGATAAGAGGGCATTAACAGAGGATGACAGAAAAGTTAGTGAAGTGCTTAGGTAAATATTCGAGCAAATAATTGGGTTAGATAACCTCTCCCTAAAGGTGGAAACAACTATGTGACCCAAAAACAAAAGCATTATATCACATTCTCTACTTCAGACAGCTGCCAGAAAATTTTGTGTTTCCTCAGACCTGTGTGTTCCCTCAGATCTGAGCGTTTCCTTAGATTTGCGTGCTTCCTCAGACCTGTGTGTGTGTTCCCTCAGACGTGTGTGTGTGTTCCCTCAGACCTGTGTGTGTGTTCCCTCATACCCGTGTGTTCCCTTATATCTGTTCCTTCTCTCAAACTTTCTCTTCCTTCACACCTGTTTCTTTCTTCAAACGTGTCTTCCCTCACACCTGTTTCTTTCTTCAAAAGTGTCTTCCTTCACACCTGTTTCGTTCTTCAAACGTGTCTTCCTTCACACCTGTTTCTTTCTTCAAACATAACTTCCTTCACACCTGTTTCTTTCTTCAAACGTGTCTTCCTTCACACCTGTTTCTTTCTTCAAACATAACTTCCTTCACACCTGTTTCTTTCTTCAAACGTGTCTTCCACCACACCGCTGTCTTTCCTGACACGTGTATCTTCCCTCAGACCGGTGTCTTTCTTTGATCTAGTAACACCCTTAACACCTGTGTATGCCCTAACACCTGGGGCCTCCAGTCATTCAAGATGTGTCTGCGCAAATCTTGTTAAACCAAAGCAAATATTTTGAGCTAAAAATCAAGACAAACTACAAAGATCTGATCTCTCTAAACCTTACGAATCTGAATTCTCTGCCCAGCTTGCTTTCATATGTGACATTGTTTCTGCTGTGTAATGTACTACGATAGATTCACGTAAGCTGAAAAAACTTGTCACGTCCACCACCGGCACCAGATATCAAAAACAAATATACGCCACGTGAATATACGGTGAGAAGCTCTCTCAATGACAGACTCTATCGACCCTAGACATCAAAACAAATATACGCCACGTGAATATATGGTGAGAAGCTCTCTCAATGACAGACTCTATCGACCCTAGACATCAAAAACAAATATACGCCACGTGAATATATGGTGAGAAGCTCTCTCAATGACAGACTCTATCGACCCTAGACATCAAAAACAAATATACGCCACGTGAATATACGGTGAGAAGCTCTCTCAATGACAGACTCCATCGACCCTTGGCATCAAAACACAAAGTTATCTTTCATTGAATTTCAACTTAATGAATGAGACAATGAGTCTTCAAGTGTTGAAAGTCCAAAAAACTTCAAAAAATTATTACCAATGTTAGCAGAGCAACGAGACTAAATATTGAACGTGATTACTTCCCTGCTTTTCATTCCAGTTATAATTAACAGTTATATTCTTATTTTTTTAAGTGTATTTTAGTGTCTTTGGTTGAATGCGTTAACTGACATTCTAAAAAAATATTTTCCTGGCAATTATTTTTTGATGAATCATAAATAGTTTAATGTATATGCAAATGCGTATGCATATGCGAACATCCATACCTACATTACCGATTGGAAAAGGGAGAGAGAGAGAGAAAGAGAGAGAGAGAGAGAGAGAGAGAGAGAGAGAGAGAGAGAGAGAGAGAGAGAGAGAGAGAGAGAGAGAGAGAGAGAGAGAGAGAGAGAGAGAGAGAGAGAGAGAGAGAGAGAGAGAGAGAGAGAGAGAGAGAGAGAGAGAGAGAGAGAGAGAGACATCACTCCATCTGAGATCATACATACCCAGGATGACTCGAGTATGGAACACATTCGTACAGCATAATGATGTCAACGAGAAACCTTCCCTATGAGGATAGACTAAGGGCCCTGAATCTGCACTCTCTAGAAAGACGTAGAATTAGGGGGGATATGATTGAGGTGTATAAATGGAAGACAGGAATAAATAAAGGGGATGTAAATAGTGTGCTGAAAATATCTAGCCTAGACAGGACTCGCAGCAATGGTTTTAAGTTGGAAAAATTCAGATTCAGGAAGGATATAGGAAAGTAGTGGTTTGGTAATAGAGTTGTGGATGAGTGGAACAAACTCCCAAGTACCGTTATAGAGGCCAGAACGTTGGGTAGCTTTAAAAATAGGTTGGATAAATACATGAGTGGATGTGGGTGGGTGTGAGTTAGACCTGATAGCTTGTGCTACCAGGTCGGTTGCCGTGTTCCTCCCTTAAGTCAATGTGACCTGACCTGACTAGGTTGGGTGCATTGGCTTAAGCCGGTAGGAGACTTGGACCTGCCTCGCATGGGCCAGTAGGCCTTCTGCAGTGTTCCTTCGTTCTTATGTTCTTATGTTCTTATGTTCTTATGTTCTTCTTCTTCTTCTTATAAAGTCAGTTGATCAAATGAAAATGCTGGCCCACAGATGTCTCCAACTTCATCCTGTTCCCTACTTGTATGTCTCATAACAATAAAAATGCTTTCAAATGAGCTGATGTAGGTAACAGCTCTTAGCTTGCCAATAAAGTTAGGAATCCTTAACCTGTAAATAGCTTTTTCAATAAAGCTAGGGATCCAACCTAAAAAAGAGAGAGAGAGAGAGAGAGAGAGAGAGAGAGAGAGAGAGAGAGAGAGAGAGAGAGAGAGAGAGAGAGAGAGAGAGAGAGAGAGAGACAGAGAGACAGAGACAGAGACAGAGACAGAGAGAAAGAGAGAGAGAGACAGAGAGAGAGAGAGATTTCTTATGTAATGACTTCGCATCGTGAAATCACAAGATTACCTTCACTCTCTGGATATTATTCTATGAGCTATTACAGCTGGGATATTGCGTGCTGACACACAGCATGCAAGACTGGAGAATTTTACTGTAGCCAGATGACTTATCTCAGCAACCTGAAAGACATCCATGAACCTGTAATATATGACTATGCGTAACATCAGGAAGATCGAAGCTCTATTGGCGTGTTGTAAGGTTTCGACCAAGATATTCCATCAATTGTCAGATCACTAAATTATCTCCTAACAATTGTAGATAACCCGAAGAGGCCTACATCAAGTGAAATAAGCTACTCAGCTGATTCTAACACTCTTAATAAGGCCTGAAATTATCACACTGAAATTATCACAGCAGCAAGAAACTGATAGGAATCTGTTAGCAGTAAGACTCTTCAGGCAGACACGGCTCATAGCAACAGAAAAGGAAAACCTTACTACGTCTTTAGTCATCACAGTGGGAACATATCCATTACCCAACAACAATCAAGCCATAGTTTGAAGAACAAAAAGACACAATACTCGAACTGGAACAATACACAGATAACCCGCACATAGAAGAAAGGAGCTTATGACGACGTTCTGGGTCGACTTGGACCATTGACTAGTTACACTAACAGATGAAGGTGAGGAAGCCACTATATATAGTAGAAGAGATCAGGGACAGAACAAAAATAGGAAGAAAGATAGAAGTGGTGACAGAGGTAATGTGGTAGTGGAAGCAGTAGAAGAAATAGTATTGGTAGTAGTAGGTAGGGAGAGTAGTGGCAGTGGCACGAGAGACTGAAAAGGGAGTTAATGAGACAATGGAAAGTATTAGTAGTATTAAAGTAGTAGCAGATGTAAAAGTGGAGTAAGTGTAGGGGCAAGAAAAAGGAGCACTACAGGAGAGCTAATGACTTGCATGGGTGGAACCAGAAACACAGGGAAAAAAAACTGAAGGGCAGAACACACCTAGACAGAAAAAAAGGAAGACAGACAAAATATAGGAAAGGGATGCTTCAACAAGATGGCGTGTGATGGCTAGAATTAAAACGTTTTAACCTTCTAGCTTTCACAGACGCTGTCTTGATGAAGTGTCTCTGTAAATGCCTTCCTTTCTCATTACATTATAAAATGCTCCAAACCTCAGAACACTTGTGACTTGATGTGATCTTTCTTCTCCTCCTCTCCTTTCCTATATTTTATTTATCTTCTTTTTTTCTGACTAGGTTGTTCTGTCCCTCAGCTTTTACCCCTGTGTTTTCGTCCCACCTTGGTGGACCATTTGCTCTTCTGCAGTGCTCCTTTTTATTGTCCATAGACTTATTCCACTTCTATTTCAACAACTACTAATACTACTACTGATACTAATACTGCCACTACAACTGCTACTACTCTACTACTACTACTACTACTCTGCTACTGCTGTCACTATTACTACTACTACTATTGCCTCACTTCACTCCTCTTTCTGTCTCTTGAGCCACTACCTCTACTCCCCTACTTATTACAACTACTACTACTACTACTACTACTACCACTATTACAACTACTACTACTTCAACTACCACATTACCTCTTCCACTACTTTCCCACTTCCTTCTTTCTTCCTCTCTTTGTCCAATCCCTGTCCGCCTGTCCTATATGTACCGGCTCCCTCAGCTTCGTGTGGTAATGTGACTAGTCAGTGATCTAAGTCAGACCGAAACGTCGTCATAAGCTTCATTCTCCTATGTGCGGGTTATTTGTGTATAAGCTCCACTCCTGCACCTGACATCCCAGTTTAACCACCAATCGGTACAACTGGCTTCAGTGCTCAATATACCAGCCTCAAGTCAGCTTTTCTACTCCAACGACTATAGCAGGTGACCATCAGCTGACCGACACTATATCTGAACAATTGCATGGCCAAAGTACGAGTAACAGGAATATATCTGGCAGGTCTGGAAGAGGGCGTAGAAGAAAGAGATGAAGCGATCCACAACCGCCTCATCTCCGTCAACACAGCCTCAAACAAGTGCCCACCTGGAACCTTATTATCAGACTCATCAGCAGCAGAACATACCAAGAACTCAGCTGTCAAATCAGCAGCGAAACACAAGAGGTGCAGGATACAGAACACCATCCTACTAAGCACCTAGACAGTCTTTCCACTGTCACCGTAGGGCGCACACATCTGCGAGGTTTAAGGTGTAAATACTGTAACAAGAGGGGCCTTCAAGAAGACTGCTGATGAAATAAAATGGGATTGGGCAAACAGAATCACCAGTTCTTTAGCGATTTATTCTCGACAAAAAGAAAAAAAAAAAAAGGATCTCAGAATTGATGATCACTCGTTAGTGTGTTCACCAGTTTTGAGATAAAAGTAGCCTACCTGGTTACTCTTATCTCATCTAAGCTGATGTTTTCGTACCTTATACAAGACAACAGAGAAACGCCCCAGTTGCTACCCCGGTGTCGTACTCCTACCTGTGTCATGGAGAAACATCATATACACATTTAGTGAAGCTGAACACATACATGATAAGCCAATCTGTCAGCATCCTGTCTGCCTGTATTAGGAGCTCACTATCAATGCTGACAAGCTCCCGCAGTTACGTGAACAAGCATCATTTTATCAGGATCTCCGATATTGAGATAATTTTGGACAACAGAACTCCAGAAAATTTTTCCAGAATTGGTTGATGCGGCGAGACAGTCAGTGTCAAAGAGGGGGGCATTGCCGTGCACTTTTCTAAAAGTAAATATTCCAAGCTCATTCTTAATACCTGGAAATGATGTTCTTCTGGCTTTGCAATAACCCTAGTACCTTTATTACAGCATGCAAGCTCGATCATCTTCTTGATGGAAAATATGGACTCCGTTTTGCTTCAAAATAAAAGTCAACATATTATAAGTATTATCCAAAGGGATTTTGATGAACATCTTGCAGTGTTTGACACAAAAATAAATTGTTGACTTCCCTACTCACATGTCAGGGTCCTTCCCTGTTACAGAAGTGAGTGATCTTTCTGCAGGCAGAGTTACTTGCAAACCTCTACATTAGCTTATTTGATTATTAGGAAGTCTCTGTAACACTGAAGATACCAGCAAAACAAAGTGCAGAGTCCTACAACTAGCCAGCCTTTTGCCCGGAAAATGCCACCTTTGATTGAAATGATCTCGAAGGTGATGTTAATAACCAAGTGAACACCTTCATTAAGCATATCTATAATCTCCAAAATAAGTACATCCCGCACTGGTAAAATGCAACGAAGCCATGGTTTGGCTTTTGTTGCCGAGAGGCCCTGTTGCATCTCACTATCAATAAGAGAACCTGCACAGGTATGTTTCTTGGCAAATGGAAGAAGTACAAAACTGGTGCATCTCTAGACGGAATGATGACAAAAAGAAAAAGCTGGCATCAGGAAGAATGAGCTCCGAAGCCTGGTTGTTCGTGGTCACTGTCCGACACGGATATTCAACTGATGCAATTATGAGACTGTCTTAACTAGCAATCAAGAGAAAGTTGATCTGTTTGCTGAACACTGTGCTGCTAAAATGCAAGTCCGCAATCCAATTAAAGAACTTCTTTTGCCAGCCATAAAAAGTGTGTCAAAGTTGTCAGAGATGGCAATGAAGCAGAATGAAGTATATGCTGAGTAGATGTGCTCATTAGCTAGCATTACGTCTAACCCCCATCAATCAACACTGCCTAGCATGGGAATATAGATTATAGAGAACAGAGCAAGATGACTTATCTCTAGCTCGAACCCGGTCTTGATAAATCTGTCATATCAGCAGACCATTCAACAAGGGAGCAATGTGAATTGTTACGTACAAGGCAAATATTGGCTGTGTTTCGCGGACAGCTAGAAAGTAGCTTGTATACCAAAAGAGAGGCAGCAAAGTTGGATGTACCCATTTTCAAGAACATCACTTCATCTGAAATCGTTCATTTCTAGAATGACTCGAGTGAGTAACTTGTTCATATAGCATAAAAACATCGATAAAATAAAGTCAGCTGACCACACGAAATCACGCCAACAGCTTGCTCCAACTTCATCCTCTTTCTTATTTATGTGCGTAATAGCAATGAAATGACTTGTAATAGTTAACAGTTCTTAGCTTTGAAATAAAGGTAGGAACTCTTAACCTAACCCTGTAAAATACTTTATATAAATTAAAAAAAAAAAGGATGTAAAGACAAAGGAACGAAAGTGAATGAGAGATAGTTTATATTACAATATCTACTTTAAGATCCTCTGCCAATATATCTCCACTATGTTCCATGATTATAGAAATAGGATAAATATAAAGGTTAATGCACGTGTGACTGTGGGAAGGGCTTGACTTGACCCTGTTGTCAGTTGTATATATATCAACCCTGCTGGTAGATACAACTGCTGCCTCAGCGGACGGGAGAGTGTTTTGCTACTCCAGAGATTCAGAAAATAGACAGTGCTGCTGCGTTTCTATTTGAGGCTGGCGGAAGTGTATATCCCGTGGCGTAGAAGATAGCAAGAGTACCGGATGAGTCCCTCTTCCACGCCCTGTTGCAGGAAGAAAAGAGTACCGGGTAAAAATCCATCTCTGTACACTGCTGCAGGTAAATTTCTTGTTTTTGTCTCTGACTCTTCTCTTTGGAAGTGTTCCAACTCTCATGATATTGACCAACAGAGGGGAGTCTTACTGGCTCAACACAAAAGAGTCTTACTTAATCACACCCACTCGAAGTTCCTAATTTTCTATTCTCACATATTCCAACGATAGTGATTGTGTACTCTTATACCCAGATATTTATACATCTTCATCTTCCAACAGCCTTACTGGATACATTCCAACTCTCTCACACTCAAAGTTTTCTAATCTCTCACTTACCTCAGAGTGAGGTATTAATCTGCATACATCAGTCTCACCGACTTCCTCTTTCACCAACACATTCACAAGCTGCTGTCTTGTGTTTATAACTCTCTTGTGTTTATAACTCTCTTGTGTTTATAATTCTCTTGTGTTTATAACTCTCTTGTGTTTATAACTCTCTTGTGTTTATAACTCTCTTGTGTTTATAACTCTCATGTGTTTATAACTCTCATGTGTTTATAACTCTCATGTGTTTATAACTCTCATGTGTTTATAACTCTCATATACGCGGTGCAGCGATTAACCAACTTATTTACTTCATCCACCTCCTCGCAAACACAGTTCTCACATAAGTTCTTCCTTCACAGAAAAAAATACCTTCCTCAGAGCCTTGCATGTCTTGCACTATGCACCAAATTTTTAATATTTTTACTCTTATTATTATTATTATTATTATTATTATTATTATTATTATTATTATTATTATTATTATTATTATTATTAATTAGTCTCTCTTCACATCAATCTTCCACGACAAACATTGTGGCATTCTCTCTCTCTCTCTCTCTCTCTCTCTCTCACCTACGGTTCTCCCCTCTCACTTCCCCCTCCCATTCTTCCCCTTCTCTCCCTCCTTTTACAAGGTTAGGGTAAGGTTCCTAACTTTATTTATAAGCTGAGAGCTGTTTCCTACATCAGCTCAATTAAAAGTCTCTTTAATGTTATGAGACATACAGGATGAAGCTGGAACCATCTGTGTGCCAGCGATTTTGTTTAGTTAACTGACTTCATTTCGTCAATGTCATTATGCTGTACGAATATGTTCCAGACACGCGTCATCTTAGGAATAAATGATCTCAGATGAAACGAAGTTCTGGAGAAGGGTACAGTCAGAATGTAGCTGCTGTCTGCTGCCCGTTTTGTTGTAGAGAAGCTCAATTCTCGTTGTCCTCAGGGTGAAGCCAAGTATAATACTTTGACAGTATTAGCCTTGTACGTAACAGTAACGCCCCCCTCCTCCACATTCCTCTTGTGATGAAGGCTCTGTTGAAATGACAGGTCTATCAAGGCTGGGTCCAGGCGAGAGATGAGCAATTTTGCTCTGTTCTCTATTCTGTCAAGAAGTCGCAGATGAAACAGAGGGCAAGTAATCCAAGAAAGCGGATATTTCTCAGGGTGTAAGCATACTTGTGCCTTGTACAGAATCTTGCAACCTCTACTGTCGAGCGGATGCGAGATACGTCTAAGTGCTGTAAGCATCCTGGCTGTTTTGTTTGCAAGATTTAAAATGTGTTTTTTTTCATAGTCACTTTGGATTCAAATTTCATCCCAAGGATATCTACTTCATCCCCGGGTACCAACACTCTCCTATTCATTCTTACCACCACTCCAGCATTACCATCATGGTACCTAGGGACCATCATCCTTTGTGCTTTCTCAGGAGGAAATGTGACTTGCCATCGTTTTTCCCAGACTGATACAGCTGTAAGCTGGTGATTAATGTAACTTAGAGCAGCTGTTATTTCCACTCTTGGATAAATAAATACAGTCGGCTGCATATGCATGAGATTCTGGGATGACTTGAAGGTCATTAAAGTAGACATTCCATAACAATGGCCGAAGCACACTTCCCTGTGGAACACTTGCTTCAGTAGGATATCTTGCCGATTCCGTCCCATTGAGAACTACACTCAGAGAGTTACCTTGAAGGTAATCACTGATGAGACACAGTGTAGAGCCTGCAATTCCCAGTGCTTACAGTTTAGCCAAGAGTCCCTGATGCCATACTCGGTCGAAAACACCAGCAATGTTCAGTGCTACTAAATAGTTGATCGTGGATTCATCCAATGACTGGTACCACATAGCGAAGAACAGCAGATCAGCAGCAGCCATACTGACGGACACAAATAAGCGAGTGGTAGTCAAAAAACTCTGTTCTCTGACAATTGATTATTGTCTGAAAAATCTTGCCAGTGATTGACAGGAGTGACACTAGTCTGTAGTTGCTGATTTCCCCTCTGTTCTTTTTTGTGAATAGAGACTATATTGGCCTCTTCCACTGTACTAGGTAGTGCTGACAGATGCGAGTTAGAGGTGATGCTAGCTGGTCTGCACGTGAACTCAGCAATCTTGGGCGCAACTTATGTGAAACCAAAACCTTCTCTTGTTTCAGGGATTTAAGGAGAAGATGCGCTTCGTTGTACCTTATTGTCACCACTTGCATCTTGGTACCAAAGTGCTCGCCAAAGAGGTCAACTTTTTCCTGACTGTTAGAAGAAACGCTTCCATCCTATCGATTTAGATGTAGAATAATTTCATAAGGTAAATAACCTTGTCGGTCCTTGACCAAGGACCACCAGATTTTGGAACTCTACCTGACGCCAGCTTTCTTTCTGTGTCAGCCTCCCATCTACAGATGGCCCACTTTTGAGCTTCTCTCCTTCTGTCTCTCTCTCTCTCATTTCACAAGGGATTTTAAAGGGTTTGGTCTACGTTTGTTTACATGATGTTATGTTACGCTAATATCCAGGGTTTATTACCTGGAACTCAGCAATGAGAGTCGCTCCTCTCACCGCTGGGCAACGGCGACCAGTGCTTACTTACAAGATAAGCGCTCTCATCTTCTTCAGAACATTTGAAAGCCTTCCCTAACTTAACCTTAATTTAATTTTTATTGTTATAAAACATATGAATAGGGAACAGGATAAATTTGGAGCCTGCTGTGGACAAGAGATTTCATTTAGTCAACTGATAATTTTTCATCGATGGTGTTATGCTGAGTTACCTCGTTTCAGATTCCAGTCATTCTTGGAAAGAATAATATCAAATGAAATGGTGTTCTTGAGACTGGCACAGCCCAGAGGGTAGCAAGTTTCTGCTGCCCGTCTTCTGTTACAGCTGTCTTCTCACTCTCCCCGAAGTGGAGTCGAGTGTGGTACCTTCACGATATTGAGACAATATTGACCCTGAACGTTGCGGTAAGAACATCCGCATCTCTCCAGTGTTGAAGACTCTCCTGAAATGACAGATCCATCCAGGCGGTATCTAGGCATCTTGCTCGGGTCGCTGCTCTGGCCGGAAGTCAATGAACAAGACATGTGCAATAGCATCTTTATTGTTTAAACGTTTCTCCTACTCGTTAGGCTTTTTCAGTCAAAAATCAAAAGATTTATCTATGAAGGCTGATGGATTTGATTAGTCCATCAACCTTGAAGAAGTAGTTTTTGAAGTAGCCAGTCCCATAGCACGGAGAAAAGTTCACCTCTGTAGTCTTGAAAGGTTGAAGGACTGACCAATTGAAAAAAAAAACAGTAAAAATAGTGAAATTACCAACAAATGTTAGGGAAATTGTCACAGATGCAACTAATGCAATATGTTATTATGGCAACAGTAAAGTTGCGCTCTCCGGGAGCTCTCTGTCTCTTTAACAGGCGAGTACAAAAGCAAGTAATGTAGAACATTACTGAGTTTTAGATAACGTTTTGTCAAAGGAAGACTATTACTAAGTGTACAGAAATACCCAGCTGCACCAAAATATATATTTTGGTGAACTAGAGAATAGAGTAGAAATTATATCATATGTAGGGATGGCATTTTTATATTTCTGGGAGTCTTCGTGCCTTTTAGATCATTCAGCATAAGGTAGTGTGGAGGTTCAGTCCTCTGATAATCGTCAGACAAAAACGTTATTCTTGTAGCCAGGTTAGCTCCTCTGCAGTGGACACAGAGAACATAAGAACATAAGAACATAAGAAAGAACACTGCAACAGGCCTACTGACCCATGCGGAGCAGGTCCATGTCCCCCCCCCGGATTAGCCCTATAACCCTCCCCCCCCCCAAAATTAGCCCAATGACCCACCCAGTCTGGTCACCTCCACTCAAGGAAGGAGCACGGCACCAGATCCAGCAGCATAATCTAGTCAGGTCCAACTCACACCCACCCACACCCACTCATGTATGTATCTAACCTATTTTTAAAACTACACAACGTTTTAGCCTGAATAACTGTACTCAGAAGTTTGTTCCACTCATCCACAACTCTATTACCAAACCAGTGCTTTCCTCTATCATTCCTGAATCTGAATTTTTTCAACTTGAAACCATTGCTGCGAGTCCTATCTTGGCTGGAAATTTTCAGCACGCTATTTACATCCCCTTTATTTAATCCTGTTTTCCATTTATACACCTCGATCATATCTTCCCTAATTCTACGCTTTTCGAGAAAGTGCAGATTCAGGGCCCTCATAGAGAAGATTTCTGATACATGGGATCATCTTTGTCATCCTCCTCTGTACGTTTTCCAGAGCATTTATATCCATTCTGTAATACAGTGACCAGAACTGAGCAGCATAGTCTAAATGAGGCCTAACCAAGGATATATAGAGTTGAAGAACAACCTGAGGACTTTTATTATTTATATTTCTAGATATGAAGCCAAGAATTCTGTTAGCTTTATTGCGAACACTAATGCACTGTTGTCTTGGTTTCAGATTACTGCTAACTAGAACTCCTAATTCCTTTTCGCAATCAGTAGTATTAAGATCTACATTATTTAGCTTATATGTGGCATGGTTATTTAACTGTCCGACATTTAGAACTTTGCATTTGCCAATATTAAACTGCACCTGCCACTTCTCCGACCATTGCATCAGTCTATTCAAATCATCCTGGAGTGCTCTAGTGTCCTAATTAGAATGAACTGGACGGCCTATTTTGGTGTCATCAGCTCATAAGTGGTAACATACTGTCTGGGAGATGTATTGCAAGGTTTTCCAGCGATAGGCTATTCTCCCAGGATACTCATACAAATCGTCACTCCCTGGCATCTATCCCTTGAATTTACTGGTAGGTAATAGGGATAATATGAGTTAGGACACTTGCCGATAGATCTCTCTTAATTAGGGGTTTAATTAACGCTACATTTTTTTTCGGTAATGAGCCGAGTGTGTTACCCAGTGCGCTTCCAACCTTATTCTAAATTCTGAATGAGATCCAGGCCAGTTCAGTGCTGCGTAACTGCTCATTCACTTCACCCTAACGGGGAAAAAAATGATGACTCTTTCCTTCAGTGGTGACTGCCTTCTAAAACCCGATCATCCAGCAAGGTTAAAATAGATCTGTTACATCGAATTAGCAAGGTTTTGTCGATGTCTATCATGAGACTTTTTCCTTACGGGAGAAAAACAAATCGACTTCAAAACATGTCTCTTCAGGTTCAATAGCTTTCTCAGGGACAAATATTTTTTTATTATTACTATCACTGTTTCGAGAGACTGTCAATGTATACCAGAGTAATATTTATTACAGAGCTATGGTCTCTGTAATATATCACTATAACTTAATAATTTGTTTTTCAGGGTTTATTTAGCAGTAATACTTTCATGGGACCTCTGGAAATGTAACCTCTAGCGACACTGAAGGGACAAATGAATGTCAAAAAATTGTTGACCAGCAAAGATGACCTCATTCACCTCTACTTTCACCATGATGCCATGACAAAACGCACCATACTTATAGACCTCTTCCTTGGAGCCAAAATAATTTGTAGCAGTTGTTATTCTGAAAAAAGCTGTTTTTCCATTTTGGACGTCATCCCTTCTTTTACAATCCTACTCCATTTCATTTTCGATTGCAAAGATCACAATACATGTTACAGACCAGGAAGAAAATCGAAGTTGGTTGAAACGTCAGTCAACCTACTTGTCAACAGTCTTCCATAACCCATCTACTTGCAAGAATAAGCTGTTATTTCCTTCTACCTTCCTTCCCTTCCCCCCACACACGCACGAGAAAAGGGCAAGCGTTGTTTCAGAGATGATAAAGCCTCTCTCACAAATTTGCTCAAGTTCTGTGACAAGGTAACGAAAGTTAGGCATGGGGAGAGGGTGGGTGGAGACTATATTTCTGGACTGTAAGAATGTAGCAGATGCAGTACCTCATGAAAGACTAGGAGAGGAGTAAGGAGCTGAGACTCGATCACTGCAACCACAGTTTGGCGAGTACACATGCCCACATACATACACACACACACACACACACACACACACACACACACACACACACACACACACACACACACACACACACACACACACACATCAACCAAATAACTGCTGCAGCATACGGGCGCCTGGCAAACCTGAGAATAGCGTTCCGATACCTTAACAAGGAATCGTTCAAGACACTGTACACTGTGTATGTTAGGCCCATACTGGAGTATGCAGCACCAGTCTGGAACCCACACCTGGTCAAGCACGTCAAGAAGTTAGAGAAAGTACAAAGGTTTGCAACAAGGCTAGTCCCAGAGCTCAGGGGAATGTCGTACGAGGAAAGGTTGAGGGAAATCGGACTGACGAAATTGGAGGACAGAAGGGTCAGGGGAGACATGATAACGACATACAGGATACTGCGGGGAATAGACAAGGTGGACAGAGATAGGATGTTCCAGAGAGGGGACACAGGGACAAGGGGTCACAACAGGAAGCTGAAGACTCAGACGAGTCACAGGGACGTTAGGAAGTATTTCTTCAGTCATAGAGTTGTCAGGAAGTGGAATAGCCTAGCAAGTGAAGTAGTGGAGGCAGGAACCATACATAGTTTTAAGAAGAGGTATGATACAGCTCAGGAAGCAAAGAGAGAGAGGACCTAGTAGCGATCAGTGAAGAGGCGGGGCCAGGAGCTGAGTCTCGACCCCTGCAACCACAATTAGGTGAGTACAATTAGGTAAGTACACACACACACACACACACACACACAAACACACACACAGGTGAGAAAAAACAACTCGATCCCATAATTTGGTAAAACCTTGACTTTCTCTGGAATGCCATACCAATGAATAACATGGTCATAAGAGTTCTTAAGGTAAAATATAAACAGCTACACCACAGGTTAGAAATTTGTTCACACCTTTAAATTATAGTCGTTTATTATAAGTGTCCAGCATTCTTAAATATACTCATACATATTTATATCAAAATGCGCTCATTTCAAATTTTATGTAACAAAGTCAAAAAATATTGCATCACAATCGAAGGATCCTGAGTGGGTAAACGTGAACCATTACAACGAATTACGATGCACAAAGCAAAATAATAAATATGAGTTGGAAGAATATCTGGACAAACGTTTTCCTGTTTAATATTCATACAACCCAAAATAAAACCTCAAATTACAAAAGCCCTCTGTAAATTTGATTCTCCTCTCTGTACTGCAGGATGATTGTTGTCTGTGGGCATCTTCTGCTGTCTGGTTATGAAATGCGGCGATGGCTTTGTTTTATGAAACCTACTGAAGCCATCACGTTATAACAGTTGTTATTGTTTAGAAAGAATGAAAGGGAGAGGAGAAAATGTTGAAAGCAAATGAAAAAAAGAAGCTGTTAGGCGACTTTCCTGTTTACCACCAGAGAACGATCCAACTGCTCTACATCTGCTTGATAGTCAATGTTTTAAGAAGAGAGGTAGACTTTTAATGTCTACTCTCTCGCTGATGTCGCCTCTTCACCTGTGGAATTTCTTTTATAATTTTCCTATTACGTATTTGTATGTAAGAATTAAAGGATGTAATAATGTTTATATAATGTATTGTAAATATGAAGTGTTAATGTGATAGGGAGGCGTAAGGATGGGCTATAACCCCAAAACCATAATTTGTTGAGAAATGTTAAAATGTCCTTTGTATTTTTTTAATTATGTAATTGAAAGGAACCCCAAGTATAGAGGTCTGACAGAAGTCAAAAGAGTCCTGATGGACCCACTATGCTACCCTGGAAGGATGGTAAGCAGATTGCCCGGGACTACACCTGTGCCGCCACACTGGCAGACACCTACTTGCCGTACTCTGAAGGTGAAGGGGGTGGAGCAGCCAGTTACAGGGAGACCACAAGCTCCGCAAACAGGAATGCCTTTCCCTTTGTTATAACTTCATTCCAGTAAGGTAGGAGACTCTTGGAGAATGGGGCAAGTGTGCTATAAAGTTCCTCATAGAGTTGAGTGAAAAAAATCATAACAGAAACCAAGGATCACAAGGCAGCCATTTGCCTCTTTCAGAGACTCAGTGTTGCGATCCAAAGGGAAAATGCTTGCAACGCTCTGGCCACGCGGTCCACTGCCAGGGAGCTGGACGATGTGGTCATGAGGTAGCTCTGAGATGTTATCTATGTTGTTCAACTCCCTAATGTATTTTTGTCAATATATTTTGTCTTTAAATTAAGTCTACATGGAATATAGAATAAAGGGGGTGGTAGAAGAAGGCAATATTCAAACAGCTCTGGGGAGAACCTTTAGTTTTCACGGAAGTAAGTTTATTCTTTTCTCTGAGGATGACGGTCCCCAGCTCAGTTCCAGAGGCGGTACCTCCCTATATATATATATATATATATATATATATATATATATATATATATATATATATATATATATATATATATATATATATATATGCAAAACAACCACTCTGAAAGAATAGAGAAATTCCAAGCGCTTTCGTGACTACTCACGATAATGTGAGTAGTCCCGACAACGCTTGGAATTTCTCTATTCTTTCAGAGTGGTTGTTTTGCATATTTTGAAATCACCTGTTTACTGTGATCTTATTGCATATATATATATATATATATATATATATATATATATATATATATATATATATATATATATATATATATATATATATATATATATATATATATATATATATATATATATATATATATATATATATATATATATATATATGTATATATATATTCTCCTACCACCCCCTATATTTAATACATATTTTATTTAAAGACAAAATGCATTGACAAAATACATTGTCAAAAATACAATGAAGACTAAAGCAACATAAATAACAACTCAGAGCTTCATCTCGAATAATTCGTCCAGCTCCCCGGCGGTGGGCCACCTGAATCGCAACACTGAGTCTGTGAAAGAGGAAGCTGATCGCCCTGTGACCCTTGGTTTCTATGATGAATTTTTCACCCAGCTCTTTGAGGAACTTTAGAGCACACTTGCCCCATGCTCCAAGGGTCTCCGACCTTACTGGGATGAAGTTATAGCAAGGGGAAAGGCTTTCATATTTACGAGTCTTCTGGCTCTCCCTGCGGCTGGCAGCTCCACCCCCTTCAGCTACGGAGTATGGCAAATAGGTATCTGCCAATGTGGCGGCACAGGTGTAGTCCTGGGCAATCTGCTTTCCATCTTCTCAAGGTAGCATAGTGGCTCCATCAAGACGCTGTTGACTTCCGTCAGACCTCTGCACTTAGGGTTTCCGTTAGGCTGGGCAACGGGCTGTGGCTAGGCTACTGTTTATAATTTCACTGACCTCCTCATGTCTGGCATACTTTCTGATGTGTAACACACGAGACCATGAAGTCCGAGTTGATCAACCGTCGCCCTGCCGCAAATACACCTATGTTCGGTGAGGATGAGGGTGGCTAGGTGAAGAGCAACACCAGTCCAAATGGCCTGTGGGTTGAGTCGAGTGCCCAGGGAGGAATTTGGAGTAGCTACAAGGAAATCTCCTGAGTGTGGTGCCTTCACCGCTAGAAGAGCTCTGTCCTTTCCGGAAGCGTTGGTGAGCATTACGTTGGCGAATTTTTCCATGATCGGTTTGTCCCAGTGGGACTGTTTGTGCTCTTTGGGATGAGCTAGTCTTCTGGAGGAGTCTGCAAAGGTGTCCCACCGCATGGCTGCTTCAGTGAAGCTTGCGTCTTTAGCTCCTACTGCGTTTCTCAAGCGTTCAGGGATAATCTTCTTGACTAATCCACTGGAAGCCAAATACGAAGACAGAAATGCAGGTAAAGCTACCTGCGTTGCTTTGCGCACCGATATACCTCCCAGTCGCACTGGGAAGGTTGCCTGATCCCATTGCTGATCCTCTAGTGACAGATTCAGTGCCTTCTTAAAGGTTGATCTCAGGTGTACGTCATATTCGTCGAGTGTTGGGTTGTCAAAAGAGGGTGCACACCTTAGGAAGTAAGTGAGTCTTGGAATAGTAAGGCACCTTGTGAGGAGATACAGAGCATCATGGGCATCAAGATTGCTTATTCTCTCCTCAATTCTCATCAGGTCATTCAATTTGTCCTTGAGGACAATGTCGATGGCCTGGTGACCCAGCGGTGCTCCGAAGAGGGTCCTACAAATTACCGAGAACAACCTAGATGAACCGAGAACAACTGGAAACAACTGAGAACATGCTCGGATTTACCGACAACAACCAGGTACAAGCTTGGATTTACCGAGAACAACCGGGAACAAGCTTCGATTTACAGAGACCAAGTTAGGTTTACCGAGAACAACCGAGATAAACAATAACATGTCAGACTTACCATGAACAACCTGGTCATGTCGTTTTTTGCAAATATTTCATTGGATATCTCCATATTGACAGACGTTATGATGCTCATTGCATTGCAACTTCACAATTGCAATTCTTGCTTTCCTTGGACTTTCCTTGGACCATCTTCAGAGTAGTGTGATAGGGTATTTATCCAACCTAAATTTGAAACTACTCAAGGTTTTAACTTCGATAACCCTACTAGGCAGACCATTCCACTCATTAACTAACCTATTTCCAAACCAATATTTTCCTGTATCCTTTCGAAATCTAAACTTATCTAATTTGAATTAATTATTTCGTGTTCTCTCTTGGAGAGATATCCTCAAAACCTTATTTATATCCCTTTTGTTAATATCCATCTTCCACTTAAACACGTCGATAAGAATGGTATAGGAGTAGGTATACAACGGGTATTTCCCTAGTTTCGCCAGATTTCGAAGAGTCATACATATCCGCGGCAAAAGAAGGAAGCTATTCATCAGCGTATGCAATGGTGACTCTTGCTACAATTACCAGGGAAAAAATTACTTATGTTTATCCACGTAGAAATGGACTATTGGACAGATCCATTGGCATTCTGAATACTACGTTGCAGAAACAGATGATTCCTGATATTATGAATGAAAAGAAGTTGGAAATCCTGGCCCTAAGCAAAACAAAGCTGAAGGGGGTAGGGGAGTTTCGGTGGGGAGAAATAAATGGAATAAAATATGGAGTATCTGAGAGAGTTAGAGCTAAGGAAGGGGTAGTAATAATGTTGAAGGATCAGTTATGGAAGGAGAAGAGAGAATATAAATATGTAAATTCAAGGATTATGTGGATTAAAATAAAGGTTGGATGAGAAAAGTGGGTCATAATAAGCGTGTATGCACCTGGAGAAGAGACGAGTGTAGAGGAGAGAGAGAGATTTTGGGAGATGTTAAGTGAATGTATAGGAACCTTGGAACCAAGTGAGAGAGTAATTGTGGTAGGTGACCTAAATGCTAAAGTAGGAGAAACTTTTAGAGAGGGTGTGGTAGGTAAGTTTGGGGTGCCAGGTGTAAATGATAATGGGAGCCCTTTGATTGAACTTTGTATAGAAAGGGGTTTAGTTATAGGTAATACATATTTTAAGAAAAAGAGGATAAATAAGTATACAAGATATGATGTAGGGCGAAATGACAGTAGTTTGTTGGATTATGTATTGGTAGATAAAAGACTGTTGAGTAGACTTCAGGATGTACATGTTTATAGAGGGGCCACAGATATATCAGATCACTTTTTAGTTGTAGCTACACTGAGAGTAAAAGGTAGATGGGATACAAGGAGAATAGAAGCATCAGGTAAGATAGAGGTGAAGGTTTATAAACTAAAAGAGGAGGCAGTTAGGGTAAGATATAAACAACTCTTGGAGGAAAGATATGCTAATGAGAGCATAGGCAATGGGGTCGAAGATGTATGGGGTAGTTTTAAAAATGTAGTTTTAGAGTGTTCAGCAGAAGTTTGTGGTTACAGGAAAGTTGGTGCGGGAGGGAAGAGGAGCGATTGGTGGAATGATGATGTAAAGAGAGTAGTAAGGGAGAAAAAGTTAGCATATGAGAAGTTTTTACAAAGTAGAAGTGATGCAAGGAGGGAAGAGTATATGGAGAAAAAGAGAGAGGTTAAGAGAGTGTTGAAGCAATGTAAAAAGAGAGCAAATGAGAGAGTGGGTGAGATGTTATCAACAAATTTTGTTTAAAATAAGAAAAAGTTCTGGAGTGAGATTAACAAGTTAAGGAAGCCTAGAGAACAAATGGATTTGTCAGTTAAAAATAGGAGAGGAGAGTTGTTAAAAGGAGAGTTAGAGGTATCGGGAAGATGGAGGGAATATTCTGAGGAATTATTAAATGTTGATGAAGTTAGGAAAGCTGTGATTTCGTGTATAGGGCAAGGAGGAATAACATCTTGTAGGAGTGAGGAAGAGCCAGTTGTGAGTGTGGGGGAGGTTCGTGAGGAAGTAGGTAAAAATGAAATGGGGTAAGGCATCTGGGATTGATGGGATTAAGATAGAAATTTTAAAGCAGGTGGCGATATAGTTTTGGAGTGGTTAGTGCTATTATTTAATAAATGTATGGAAGAGGGTAAGGTACATAGGGATTGGCAGAGAACATGCATAGTTCGTTTGTATAAAGGCAAAGGGGACAAAAGAGAGTGCTAAAATTGTAGGGGGATAAGTCTGTTGAGTATACCTGGTAAAGTGGATGGTAGAATTATTATTGAAAGAATTAAGAGTAAGACGGAGAATAGGATAGCAAATGAACGAGGAGGCTTTAGGAAAGGTAGGGGGTGTGTAGGCCAAGTGTTTACATTGAGATATATGTGAACAGTATTTAGATAAGGCTAAAGAGGTTTTTGTGGCATTTATGGATTTGGAAAAGGCGTATGACAGGGTGGATAGGGAGACAATGTGGCAGATGTTGCAGGTGTATTGTATAGGAGGGAGGTTACTGAAATCAGTGAAGAGTTTTCACGAGGATAGTGAGGCTCAAGTTAGAGTATGTATGAAAGAGGGAGATTATTTCCCAGTAAAAGTAGGCCTTAGACAAGGATGTGTGATGTCACCGTGTTGTTCAATATATATATATATAGATGGGGTTGTAAGAGAAGTAAATGCGAGGGTCTTGGCAAGAGGCGTGTAGTTAAAAGATAAAGAATCACATATAAAGTGGGAGTAGGCACAATTGCTTTTTGCTGATGACACTGTGCTCTTGTGAGATTCTGAAGAGAAGTTGCAGAGGTTGGTGGATGAATTTGGTAGGGTATGAAAAAGAAGAAAGTTAAAAGTGAATACAGGAAAGAGTAAGGTTATGAGGATAAAAAGATTAGGTGATGAAAGATTGGTTATCAGATTGGAGGGAGAGAGTATGGAGGAGGTGAATGTATTCAGATATTTGGGAGTGAACGTGTCAGCAAATGGGTCTATGAACATCTAGGCGAGTACAAATAGGAAGCGCGTCTGTCTGGCGCTCACCAGACGGAGGATCGAGCCTCCAACACGTCTTGCGCTGAATGACTCACTTGGGTTTAGCGCTTAACATGGATTAATTCAATTATGAAAGATAAGGTGAATCATAGAACTGGTGAGGGGAAACGGGTGAGCGGTGCACTTAGGAGTCTGTGGAGACAAAGAACTTTGTCCTTGGGAGCAAAGAGGGGAATGTATGAGAGTATAGTTTTACCAACGCTATTATATGGGTGTGAAGCATGGGTGATGAATGTTGCAGCGAGGAGAAGGCTGGAGGCAGTGGAGATGTCATGTCTGAGGGCAATGTGTGGTGTGAATATAATGCAGAGAATTCGTAGTTTGGAAGTTAGGAGGAGGTGCGGGATTGCCAAAACTGTCGTCCAGAGGGCGGAGGAAGGGTCGTTGAGGTGGTTCGGACATGTATAGAGAATGGAACGAAACAGAATGACTTCAAGAGTGTATCAATCTGTAGTGGAAGGAAGGCGGGGTAGGGGAGGGCCTAGGAAAGGTTGGAGGGAGGGGGTAAAGGAGGTTTTGTTTGCGAAGGGCTTGGATTTCCAGCAAGCATGCGTGAGCGTGTTTGATAGGAGTGAATGGAGACAAATGATTTTTAATACTTGACGTGCTGTTGGAGTGTGAGCAAAGCAACATTTATGAAGGGATTCAGGGAAACCGGCAGGCCGGACTTGAGTCCTGGAGATGGGAAGTACAGTGCCTGCACTCTGAAGGAGGGGTGTTAATGTTGCAGTTTAAAAACTGTAGTGTAAAGCACCCCTCTGGCAAGACAGTGATGGAGTGAATGATGGTGAAAGTTTTTTCTTTTTCAGGGCATCCTGCCTTGGTGGGAATCGGCCAGTGTGTTAATAAATAAATTAATAACGTTGCAGCCTCGACAAGCTCCTTCGTCAAAACAATGAGAGCTATTCATAATGTGGACAAACTGCTTTGTACAGTGTGACTTGTTCTCGGTAAATCCGAGCTTGTCCTCGATTGTTCTCAGTAAATTCGAGCTTGTTTTCGGTTGTCCTCGGTTGTTCTCGGTTCATCTCGGTTGTTCTCGGTAATTAGTAGGAGACACTTGTTCTCGGTAAATTAAAGCTTGTTCCCGGTTGTTCTCGGTTAATCTGAGCTTGTTCTCGGTTGGTTTCGGTTGTTCTCGGTTGTTCTCGGTTGTTCTCGGTAATTGGTAGGACCGGTACTGTTTAATGGAGTCGTAGTAGAGACTTCCAGGAGGATTTTTCACACAGCACTGACAACTTCACTCGAGCAAATTACTCAGGTCAAGTAATTGATAATACAGAATGTATGTACAGTCCACACATAATTTGTCAGTGTTACTGGCATATTTTTTTACAAATAATTTTAAGAACTATATGTTCAAATAATTTAAGGTCCAGACGTGTGAAGTTTGGTGTGCTCAAGGACGGACATTATTGTGACCTAGTGTTCTTAAAGTCCCACTTGACTCTGAGGTACATCAATATCAGGCACATCAGTACTTATTTGATGTGCATGAAGGACGGACATTATTGTGACCTAGTGTTCTTAAAGTCCCACTTGACTCAGGTACATCAATATCAGGCACATCAGTACTTATTTGATGTGCATGAAGGACGGACATTATTGTGACCTAGTGTTCTTAAAGTCCCACTTGACTCTGAGGTACATCAATATCAGGCACGTCAGTACTTATTTGATGTGCATGAAGGACGGACATTATTGTGACCTAGTGATCTTAAAGTCCCACTTGACTTTGAGGTACATCAATATCAGGCACATCAGTACTTATTTGATGTGCGTGAAGGACGGACATTATTGTGACCTAGTGTTCTTAAAGTCCCACTTGACTCTGAGGTACATCAATTTCAGGCACATCAGTACTTGTTTGATGTACCAAAGTTTCTTTTCGATTATGGGAGTGAAATGTTAATTCAGGACACTCCCTGTAAAATTTACTCACATAATTTCTCACACCACCCAAGACTGGCTGACAGTGAGGACGTACGAAAATGACGGTCAGGAATATGAGAGGAAAGGTGAAGGTAAGTTAGTTATGCGAGACGTGATTATCACTCATTCTATTTGGACTTGAACTTCTGTGATAAGAAGAGGAAGAATAAATTTCGTGTTTGGCTTCCTGTAATATGTCATATACTAGCTAGGATGAGAGAGGGTGGGAAAGATGGGACTGTCCGGGGCTCTTGGGCAAGTAATGCAAGGTAAAAAAAGGAAAAGTATATTGGCAACTGGGGACACTTCTTTAACACTAGTGTTAAGGTTTTTAGGAATGGTATCCATCTCTAATAGCCGGGAATCAAAGCCGTAGCCGTGTGTGTGTGTGGAATTGGGTGATTACTTGTCTGTCTGAGGGGTTTAAATTAATTTTTGACAGTTTTCTGTGTAATTATAGTGATTTTAATGCTGTGGGTGAGATGTGGTGAAATTTGATAACATTTTTTTAAATTGATGCTAGCACCGAAGATGAGGGAGTGTGTGAGAGGGACATGATTGAACGATTCGAAAACAAAACAGAAAAGCGCTTTAAGGGACGGCTAAATCATGAAGCTTTCACAAAATCTTTCACTCACAGTCGTAATGCTAGGAAGAAAATTAACAAACCAAGATTAATTGCGAGTGCCTAGGACAGATATACATGCTATTACTGAAAAAGAGTTTGATTTAAAGAATCGGGAAATGCCTACTAAAAGTAATATGTTTCAAATTATTCGGTACTGAAATAAGCAACAAGAAAGGGGGTGCCGCAGTCCTCTATGTCAGAGAAAACCTGAATTACTGCAGCAAAAATTAAATAACGTCTGAGGAAAGTGATACCGAAATTGTATGGTTTACAAATTTCTAAAATATGCGAAAATTTGATCATAGACATATTCAAACCTTGGAACTTAGAAAACGACAAAAAGATATTTCTTTGGGAGGAAATTGTGAAAGCCTCAAGCAATGAAACTACAGTAATCCTGCGAAAGTTTAATTGTAACCAAAATGACTGGAATTTCTTGTCCAGTAATATAGAGTCCAGGATTCTTTTTAAAATGTTCATGATTAACCAACGAGGTAAAACGATCTGCTTGATTTGATTCTAGCACATAAGGGGACCCCTTCAAATCAAAGAACGGATGGGGATCGAACCCATGGCACGGCCCTTTACCGGGCCGTGCCTCATATTTGAGCAAATGCAACAATTGCAACCTATATTGTGACAGTATATGCAATTTTAAGACATATTTATTTGTGATCATTTTTTGAGTTTATTTATTTTTGGGCCATAAAATGCCCTTTTTGGCCGCATCAAATATGACGCACTCCCCGACAATGGTTAAACTGTAGGTGACAGATCAGGCATCAAATTTGATGCAAGCCTGACAAAGGTATTTGTCTAAAAGAATCATAACAGCTGTTATAACTGATAATTAAAGGCATAAATTTACTTTTAAGGTTTATTCATAAACAACTTGGGTAAACAAAAGGCACAGAAACTTGATTTCAATAAATTTAAGACATTTTTAGTAATTGACATTTTATAAAAAAATTGAAAAAATGTTACAAAAATATTATCAGAGGAATTTAAGCATGTTGTTGCCTATGGAATTCCAGGAAACAATTCCTCATTGAATTTAGACATAAATTAACCTTGCAGAAGGAACAAGCAAAGGAAGAGTAGGTCCTCTTGTTCTTGGTGTTGCAATGTTTACATGAAAGCCTCTTTGCAGAAACTGGCCAGTGTTTTTGTGTTTCATCAAATATTGTATCATTAGACCTTTTTCTATGCCGATTGGGAATGTCATCAACTGAAGATGACCTTGAAGAAGACCGTGAAGTTGAACAACTTGGAGATCTCAGGCTCCTTGGGATTCCATTGGTTGACTTTCTTGCAGAATTGGAGATGGAAAACCGAAATTCCTTGAGGTTCATGTATTTCTCTTTCAAAACACCACATTCACGCCTGTACAACAACCAGCCATTGACACAACAAAGATCAATGACATATCCAAAGAGCCTCATGTACCAGCGTTTTGCTTTGAGTGGAGACTTGTAGAGATGCACCAACATATCATTCTTATCTATGCCCCCCATATGGGCATTATAATTCTTTATCACTGCAGGACAGTCAACTTCCACCTTTTGTTTGAGCTCCTTGCTGTACCTCTTTATCTTTGTCACTGGGTTGATACCAATATCATTAGTCAGTAAAGTAACAACCTTACTGTCTTTCCAACGTACAGCAAGGACACTATCCAATGAACAGTAATCCATAGCACTCCTTTTCACCTTTGTTTTTTCCATGTCATTGACAGACATAAGTGGTGGTTTTCCAATTCTGCTGTCCCTTGCAGTGCCTGTGTACCTGCAATTGAATGTAGCATGCAGATATTTCACTAGAGGCAAACTGGTAAAGAAGTTATCTGCATAAATTGCACTGGTCTTTGTGTGGTCCATAGTCTTTGCAAGGCAAATAACAACCTTGGAACTTATAGGCATTTTCTTCTCCTCCTCTGTTAGACTAACACTGTGATAATCAAATGTTGTTTGACCTTGATACATCATTATGTCATGTATAAATCCATCATCGCTGGCCTGGCAAAAAAGTTTAAACCCCCATTTATCAGGCTTGGTCCTGATATATTGCCTGAGATTTCCTGCTCTTGTTCCCTTATATCCTACCATTACCTCATCAACTGATTGCTTTGGTGTACCTGGAACTGTTAGGCATGCTTTTCTTAGACCTTCAAACAGTGGTCTTACTTTATGGAACCTGTCAGCTGTTGCCTTGGTATTATCATTTATATGAATAGCTGTCCTTAGTGACCTAAACCTTTTAGATGTCATAACAGTTGTAATATCAGGATGACAATGATTATGGGACCAGTAATCTTCTAAAGAGGGCAGGGTGTCCATACTCATGAATATCAGAATTCCAACAAATTGCATAAGCTCTTCACTAGTGGTGTTGAAGTTAGTATTAACATCTTTCTGTGTTGCATACAAGTTTGTGTTAAATACAAGGCTTTCTAACATTTCTGCAGTAAATAATTGACAAAAATATTGAAATGGTTCCTTGATATGTGTTGGTACCTCATGTTTGTAGTCAGGTAATGGAGTATTTGTTATGTCAAGTTTGCTCCAGGTGCCATTAGTGTTGTTGACAGTTATTTCATCTACCTCAACCTCATCATCTTTAACTGCTTGTTTTCGTACATTTCTTCGTTTTACATTAAGTTGCCCACTTCTCTTAGACAAATTTTCATGTTCATCTTCACTTGAAGAAGCATCATTTGCCTGTGGCTCATAATCATCTCCAGAATCCACTTCCTCATTAGGGTCACTGTCATCATGTAACTCTGGCACGATGTAATCCCTTCTTCTTTGAGCCCTTGATCCATAAAACACATTTGTGTTCAACTGAAATGAACAGAAAACACAAAATGAGCATTCCATATGAGCAAATTTCATAAATTTACAAGGTAAAATTACTCATATATCAATGAATTTGATTCAGCATGCAATTGTTAGCTATCAGTGACAAAGACGGTCTAATTATGATCTGTTAATCCATGATATATGATACCTTCATTGGCCCATTTCTTATCACCATTGTCAGGCTGAACCTCAATATTGATACAAAAACAGTAAGTGATAATCTACCATTGTCAGGCCGGGCCTCAATATTGATACCAAAAAGGTAAACAAAATTTCAAGTGCATTTATTTGTTACTTCTCAATGCCTCAGGCAATTCATTTACATCTCAAAATGAAGTTCAAACATGCAATAATGCACTGGAAACACATTCAGAAACTTACCGACATTCTGGAGTGGTGTAAATTGGTGAAATATCAGGAGAGTGAGGGTCGAAATGCTGCTCCTTCAACAAGTCAAGCAGTACTGAACACTCGAGGAGCTCCCAGCCAATAGCAGAGGACAGTACCCAAGTGACGCCACCTTCAAGCTCCGCCCAGAAGGTGTGTGATTGGCTGGATTGAGGCGAGAAGTCTCTGGGAGCATATGCTTTGTTTCTATGGTGCCATGAAAACCATGCTTTTGGTGCCTCATTATTGAGGCACCGCCCGGTAAAGGGTTAACTCACAGACCTTTGCGTTAACCATTGAACCAGTTGGCTCTGATATGATTCGTTCAATTACGTATATTTCTTTAAACGATAAGGAGGTTAGCAAGAGACCAACTGTGACACATAAGCAGGATTTTACTAACGAGTCCTGCACCAGCATGACTGCGGCGTGCTCTAGCTCAAGTCCACTGCCAGGGGATACATCTCCACTTGTTTTGTGACTTGATTACGATCATGATATTACGATTTTGTGAGTCCGGAAACCTTTGTTAATAATCTTTTCACAATGGAGGAGCTTTAGACGAGCGATCACAATTCGCTTAGGTTTAACAAATAATAGGAGAATAAGAGAAAGGATAAAACAGGTTGGGTAACGGATTATTGTTCGGCAGATTATAATAGGTTAAGAGTACACATGTCATGTGTTTATTAGGGTAACGAGAATTATCAATTCGAAAGTTTACCAAAAACCCTTCATGGCCCCAAACAACATATTCCCTAAAAGGAGATTAGATAGTGTAGAAATGATCGGAAATGGATGACAAGAAGGGGATTACAAAAGAATTTATAGGTGCATCAGCAGAGGAAAGGTGCACCTTATTAAAAGACAGGTTAAAAAAGGGGATAAGAAAAGTTATGCCAAACTATGAAATTAAAGATGATAAATTAGACACATTTGTAACACTTGGGTATCTTTATTGCGGAAACGTTTCGCCACACAGTAGCTTCATCAGTCCATACAAAGGTGAATGTAATCAGTCCATCATTTTTTAAAAGTAAGCAGCATATGCACGAAGAAGTGGCTTATATACTGTAGACAGGTGAGGTGAAGCAGTCGTAGGTGGCATCACATTTGACAAATCCAAATGTGGAAGTAAGTCATGTCAAAAGGTTAGGCAAGTGAAGAATTCTCTGTATGAAGATCCCAAGATGTTAGTGAGAGACCGATTACTTCAAACTCCCCCTGTTCTTCATCACTCTCCTTATGTGGACTGTTGAAGCCACTGTGAGGCGAAATGCTACCACAATAAAGATACCCAACTATTGAACGTGTATCTAATTTAACAACTTTTCAGTTCTTTGAACCATTTATCGAAATTAAAGATGCTGTAGAATCGAAATCAAATAATGAATCTATTTTCAAGCATATGGAAGAAGCATTAGGGAAACATTAAGTCCATAACAGGGAGCTTTAGTCAGTTTGCAAATATAATGAAAAAGAAACTTGCTCGTTTTTTTTTTACGTTTATTTCCTTTTGGTTTTCACACAGGAAGACACACATGATATCCCTGTAATTAATTAATATAGTGGACCTGAGTAAAACAAATTGCATAGTATCACTCTCATTGGGAATATGGTTTTTAAAAAGGTTCACCAATTAGAATAAAATAAATCTCCTAATCCCAGTGAAACTATTTTTTCAAGAGTGTTTAAAGACTGCAGGATGAATATTTTCACTGTATCTTTGCAGACGGGGCCAGTGCATGAGGCAGGATGAGATGAAACTACTGGAACACAAACCTGTTGTTCCAGGTTATAGGAAACATGCTGTGTTTGCTGGGAGCCCATACTTGTAAAGGGTGTGGCTGTGGTATAGTACTGTGTACTCTGATGTAGAGTGTGCACCTTCGGTTTCTGCTCTGGTATGAGATAATGTTTGTGAATATTTCGTTCGCTTGTGAATAGTTAAGCATTCAACAAACATGCAACACAACCTCATTTATATTTGCTAATATACAGGGCCTTAAGCCAGCCACCAACAACTAAATACCTTTCATTACTGAACTTCTAGGGGAATCAAATGCAATGTTTGCAGCCTTCACAGAGACCCACGCAAAAGATTACTTTGACAGTGAAATATGGATACCTGGGTACATCCTTTTCAGATGCGACAGAAAGAATAAGCATAAAGGGAGAGTTGGCCTGTACGTCAAAGAATTGCTCAAATGATGTAGTTGAAGTTCTAACAATAAAAATCGAGAACCAAAACCTAGTCATTGTACTTGTATATATATAAGCCGCCAGATGCTACATAACAACAGTTCAAAGAACAGCTATCAAAAATTGTCTCCTGTCTGGAAAAACCTTCCAGCCCCATCCCCAAACATCTTGCTGCTTGGTGACTTCAATCTAAGACACACAAAATGGAAGAATATAGCAAATAATGTAGTAGCAGAAATAATCCCTGGAGGTAGCTCAGATGAATAGTCACACACACATGAGCTGCTGAATTTCTGAAATAAACACACCCTAAGTCATCAGATAGTGGAGCCTACAAGACTGGAGAATACACTAGACTTTATTTTCACATATAACGAGGACCTGGTAAGAAACATAACAATGTCAAAAACAACTAATTCTAATCACAATCTAATTGAAGTCCAGATTTACATGCACAGGAGTCCTGATCAGCAAAATGCTTACATATCAAAATGTTATATCAATACCGATAGGTTGGTAGGCAAGACACATAGGCAACATTTAGGCAACTTTATTCCGAAACGTTTCGCCTACATAGTAAGCTTCTTCAGTCGAGTACAGAAAGCAGGCAGGAGCGGTAGAGATGTGAAGACGATGTAATCAGTCAATCACCCTTGAAGTCGTAGATTTGAGGTTGTCAGTCCCTCAGCCTGGAGAAGTTCTGTTCCAAAATCTGGAACTAACTGAAGATCAAGCGACAGTGTTGAGACTTGAATCCTGTCGGAAGGAGAGGTGCAGAGTAGTAGTAATGAAAATGTAGCCACTGAGTGGTCACGTCCCTCTCAGATCTAACAATTCTCACTTGAAAAGTTGTCCAAGGTGTTTTCTCGTCTGTACCAAGATGCCATTGTGTTGCAGTGTCTGACAGACTGAATATCAAAATGGTATACAATACCTACAGGTTGGTAGGTAAGACACATAGGCAACATTTAGACAACTTTATTCCGAAACGTTTTGCCTACACAGTAGGCTTCTGTCGCTTGATCTTCAGTTAGTTCCAGACTTTGGAACAGAACTTCTCCAGGCTGAGGTACTGACAACCTCAAATCTACGACTTCAAGGGTGATGGACTGATTACATCGTCTTCACATCTCTACTGCTCCTGCCTACTTTCTGTACTCGACTGAAGAAGCCTACTGTGTAGGCGAAACGCTTCGGAATAAAGTTGCCTAAATGTTGCCTGTGTGTCTTACCTTGGGGTGGAAGGTACGGGAGTATTTATAGTCATGTTCAGAATGTTGAGGTCAGGTGGAGAATGCTGCATCTGATGATCTACCTGGTGGAGTTATAGAGTCTTGGGTAGCTTGGCAGGGGTATTGGACAAGTTGTGAGTAGACCTTCTGCAGTGTTCTATGTTCTTATGTGGGATAGCGACGAAGAAGTTTCTTGGCGAGTGGTTCAGCTATGTTATAGAAGCCGTTGTTCTGGTTGAAATTGTTGGTTATAGAGATAAGCGATGATTCCAGGATTCTTCGGTATTGAGTGTTGTCTTCTGTGGCGATAAGTCTTGAGTTTCTGTAGTTAATGAAATGGTTGTGTGAATTGCGATGTTGTACACAGGCATTCCTTGTATCGTCAGTCCTGGTTGCATATTGGTGTTCTGAAATACGTGATTGGAGGTCTCTTGATGTTTCGCCTACATATAATTTGTTGCAGTCATTACAAGGGATTATGTATACCCCTGCAGAGGATGGAGGCTTGTCCTGTCTACTACTGGTGATGTCCTTGATGGTCGTGGTTGTGGAGGTAGATACTTGGAATGATGTTTTGGCAAAGATGTTGGAAACATGTTTGGCAATGGAGTTGGTGGGAAGGACTATGTATCTCTTCTCGGCAGTGTCTTCTCTGGGTGTGGCAATATAAACACAAATGCAGTATAATGTGATCCTTTATTGACTACGTTTCGCCCACACAGTGGGCTTTTTCAAGTCACAAACAGAACTACCTGGGGTGGAAGGAACGCGAGTATTTATAGTCCGGCTGAGGTCAGGTGAAGAATGCTGCATCTGATGATGTACCGAGTGGGGTTATAGAGTCTAAAAACTTGGGTAGCTTGGAAAGGAGATTGGATAAGTTGGTGAGCAGACCTTCTACAGTGTTCTTATGTGGGATAGCGATGAAGAAGTTTCTTGGCAAGTGGTTCAGCTATGTTATAGAAGCCACTATTCTGGTTGAAGTTGTCGGATATAGAAATGAGTGATGATTCCAGGATTCTTCGGTATTGAGTGTTGTCTTCTGTGGCGATAAGTCTTGAGTTTCTGTAGTTTATCAAGTGGTTGTGTGAATTACGGTGTTGTACGCATTCGCAACATCAACATCAGGAACAAGAAACTTTCCAGCCTTGACGTGACTTCCCTATTCACCAAAGTACCTACTACACAAGCCATCGATCTCTTGCGCAGAAAAATTGACGATTCACTTGATCTTCCCATTCCAGCCAGCGATTTCATCGACCTTGTTGAACTATGTGTTGGCTTTACGTGTTTCTCTTTCGAAAATCACCTCTTTCAGCAGACTTTTGGACTACCCATGGGTTCGCCACTCAGTGCAGTCCTGGCGAACCTATACATGGAACATCTAGAAGCCGAACGTTTCTCCACCATTATTCCTTCGTCTGTCACCTGGCTCCGTTATGTTGACGACATTCTCCTCATAACTCCTAAACGCTTTAACGTTCAAGCTCTCCAAGACAAGCTCAACCAGGTCGAGCCTTCAATCCAGTTCACACTTGAAGAAGAAGTCGACAACACTCTTCCTTTCCTTGATGTCCTGCTCTGCAAAGCTGACCACGAATTTCGTTTTAAAGTCTATCGAAAACCCACCAACCAAAACGATCTTCTCCACTTCTACTCTCACCACGACACCAAAACCAAACGTGGTGTAATTATAGGCTTCTTCCTGCGTGCACTCAGAATCTGCAGCAACGAGTTCCTTGAGGAAGAATGCACTATAATTGAACAAATATTTTCTAAACTCCACTATCCTCGTCACTTCATCAGAGACTGCAGACGGCGAGCATTAAACATCTTCAACACACCCAGAGAAGACACTGCCGAGAAGAGATACATAGTCCTTCCCACCAACTCCATTGCCAAACATGTTTCCAACATTTTTGCCAAAACATCATTCCAAGTATCTACCTCCACAACCACGACCATCAAGGACATCACCAGAAGTAGGCAGGACAAGCCTCCATCCTCTGCAGGGGTATACATAATCCCTTGTAATGACTGCAACAAGTTATACGTGGGCGAAACATCAAGGGACCTCCAAACACGTATTTCAGAACACCAATACGCAAGCAGGTCTGACGACACAAGGAATGCCTGCGTACAACACCGTAATTCACACAACCACTTGATAAACTACAGAAACTCAAGACTTATCGCCACAGAAGACAACACTCAATACCGAAGAATCCTGGAATCATCACTCATTTCTATATCCGACAACTTCAACCAGAATAGTGGCTTCTATAACATAGCTGAACCACTTGCCAAGAAACTTCTTCATCGCTATCCCACATAAGAACACTGTAGAAGGTCTGCTCACCAACTTATCCAATCTCCTTTCCAAGCTACCCAAGTTTTTAGACTCTATAACCCCACTCGGTACATCATCAGATGCAGCATTCTTCACCTGACCTCAGCCGGACTATAAATACTCGCGTTCCTTCCACCCCAGGTAGTTCTGTTTGTGACTTGAAAAAGCCCACTGTGTGGGCGAAACGTAGTCAATAAAGGATCACATTATACTGCATTTGTGTTTATATTGCCATTGTGTCGGTATTTTATACCATTTATTTCCTTCTCTGGGTGTGTTGAAGATGTTTAATGCCCGCCGTCTGCAGTCTTTGATGAAGTGACGAGGATAGTGGAGTTTAGAAAATACTTGTTCAATTAAAGTGCATTCTTCCTCAAGGAACTCATTGCTGCAGATTCTGAGTGCACGTAGGAAAAAGCCTATAATTACACCACGTTTGGTTTTGGTGTCGTCGTGAGAGTGGAAGTGGAGAAGATCGTTATGGTTGGTGGGTTTTCGATAGACTTTAAAACGAAGTTCGTGGTCAGCTTTGCAGAGCAGAACATCAAGGAAAGGAAGAGTGTTGTCGACTTCTTCTTCAAGTGTGAACTGGATTGAAGGCTCGACCTGGTTGAGCTTGTCTTGGAGAGCTTGAACGTTGAAGCGTTTAGGAGTTATGAGGAGAATGTCGTCAACATAACGGAGCCAGGTGACAGACGAAGGAATAATGGTGGAGAAACGTTCGGCTTCTAGATGTTCCATGTATAGGTTCGCCAGGACCACACTGAGTGGCGAACCCATGGGTAGTCCAATAGTCTGCTGAAAGAGGTGATTTTCGAAAGAGAAACACGTAAAGCCAGCACATAGTTCAACAAGGTCGATGAAATCGCTGGCTGGAATGGGAAGATCAAGTGAATCGTCAATTTTCCTGTGCATGAGATCGATGGCTTGTGTAGTAGGTACTTTGGTGAATAGGGAAGTCACGTCAAGGCTGGAAAGTTTCTTGTTCCTGATGTTGATGTTGCGAATGCGATTGAGAAGATCACCCGAGTGTTTGAGATGTGCTGGACTGATAGTGCCCAAGAGTTTAGAGAGGTGTTTTGCGAGAATTCCTGAGAGCTGGTGGGGAGCACTGCCTATTCCCGAGGATATGGGCCTCAGTGGGATACCAGGCTTGTGAGTTTTTGGCAGGCCGTACATTCTGGCAGGTCTGGGGTTGCTTGGGATGGTGTGCAGAAGTTTCTTCCCTTGTTCTGAGCCCCTCAGAATGCGGCGAGTCCTTTGAAGAAAAGTTTTAGTAAGGTTGTCCACTTGGTTAGTTGTGAGAGGTTTGTAGGTATCTGGGTCATTAAGTAGATTGAGCATTTTGTTCCTGTAATCGTCAGGAACAAAATGTAATAAAGTTGGTAGAATTACCGACAATATGTAAAGTAAAAGGACACAAGTGCAACTAATGTGACATTTATTGTGGCAACGTTTCGCTCTCCAGGAGCTTTATCAAGCCATTGCAAACAATACATGGACACAGAGGGTATATAAAGGCTCAGAGTGAGGTGAATACTAGTGAGGTACCATTTCGATGTTCACTAGTGGTAGTAGTAGTAGTAGTAGTAGTAGTGGTAGTGACAAAAGTAATACAATATGGTAGAGCAATTAATTCGTACATGAGTAAAAGGATATAAAAGCTATTACTTGGGTAACATAAAAATAGGTTGGACAAATATAAACTGGAATGAGGCAGCTTGTTTCAGTGTTCACTCTCTGTGCTTTGTGTAGTATAACAGGAGAGACTATGTGATGGCAGGGTTTACTGTTTTCAGGAGGATTCTTGCTAAGACTTCGGAGATGGTGAAGTCTTAGCAAGAATCCTCCTTTTTTTATGTTACCCAAGTAATAGCTTTTATATAAACCTTCACCATCTCCGAAGTCTTAGCAAGAATCCTCCTGAAAACAGTAAACCCTGCCATCACATAGTCTCTCCAGTTATACTACACAAAGCACAGAGAGTGAACACTGAAACAAGCTGCCTCATTCCAGTTTATATTTGTCCAACCTATTTTTATGTTACCCAAGTAATAGCTTTTATATCCTTTTACTCATGTACGAATTAATTGCTCTACCATATTGTATTACTTTTGTCACTACCACTACTACTACTACTACTACTACTACTACTACTACCACTAGTGAACATCGAAATGGTACCTCACTAGTATTCACCTCACTCTGAGCCTTTATATACCCTCTGTGTCCATGTATTGTTTGTAATGGCTTGATAAAGCTCCTGGAGAGCGAAACGTTGCCACAATAAATGTCACATTAGTTGCACTTGTGTCCTTTTACTTTACAGGAACAAAATGCTGAATCAACGTTGTCAATAAAGGATCACATTATACTGCATATGTGTTTATATTTCCATTCTGTAATACGGTGACCAAAACTGTGCAGCATAATCTAAATGAGGCCTAACCAAGGATGTATAGAGTTGAAGAACAACCTGAGGACTCCTATTATTTATGCTTCTTGATATGAAGCCAAGGATTCTATTAGCTTTATTGCGAACACTTATGCACTGTTGTCTTGGTTTCAGATTACAGCTAACCAGAACTCCTAAATCTTTTTCGCAATCCGTAATATTAAGATCTACATTATTTAGTTTATATGTGGCATGGTTATTGTCCTGTCCAACATTTAGAACTTTGCATTTGTCTATATTAAACTGCATCTGCCACTTCTCCGACCACTGCATCAGTCTATTCAAATCTTCCTGGAGTGCTCGAATGTCCTCGTCAGAATGAATTCGACGGCCTATTTTGGTGTCATCGGCAAACTTGCCGATGTCGCTCTTTATGCCCTCATCTATGTCGTTTATGTAGATTGTGGACAGCAGCGGGCCCAACACTGACCCCTGTGGAACACCGCAGAGCTTATTTCTTGGATGGCATTGAAAATTGAGTTGGGCAAATGTTTTGTTAGTAGGATGGATTGTAAAGGACCTGTCTAGTATGGGCCAACAGGCCTGCTGCAGTGTTCCTCCTTTCTTATGTTCTTATGAGTGGGTGTGGGTGGGTGTGAGATAGACCTGACTATCTTGTGCTACTAGGTCTGATGCGGTGCTCTTTCCTTAAGTGGAAGTGACCTGATTAGGTGGGTCAGTGGGTTAATCCGGGGGGGGGGACATGGACCTGCTTCGCATGGGTCAGTAGGCCTGCTGCAGTGTTCCTACTTTCTTATGTTCTTCTTCTTATGATAGACTCAGAAGTGTCCTTGTTTGCAGATGATGTGATGTTAATGAGGAGAATCAAATCGGTCGAGGATCAGGCAGGACTACAAAGAGACCTGGACAGACTACAAGCCTGGTCCAGCAACTGGCTCCTTGAATTTAGCCCTGCCAAATGCAAAGTCATGAAGATCGGGGAAGGGCAAAGAAGACCGCAGACACAGTATAGTCTATTTGGCCAAAGACTGCAAACCTCACTCACGGAAAAAGATCTTGGGGTAAGTATAATACCGACCACATCTCCTGAGGTGCACATCAATCAGATAACTGCTGCAGCACATGGGCGTCTAGCAAACCTAAGGATAGCTTTCCGATACCTCAGTGACGAATCGTTCAAGACTCTGTACACCATATACGTCACGCCCATACTTGAGCATGCAGCACCAGTTTGGAATCCACACCTGGTCAAGCACGTCAAGAAATTAGAGAAAGTGCAAAGGTTTACAACAAGACTAGTCCCGGAGCTAAGGGGATTGTCCTACGAAGAAAGATTAAGGGAAATTGGCATGACGACTCTGGAGGACAGGAGGGTCAAGGAAGACATAATAACGACATATAAAATACTGCGCGGAATAGACAAGGTGGACAAAGATAGGGTGTTCCTGAGATGGGACACAGAAACAAGGGGTCACAATTGGACGTTGAAGACTCTGATGAGTCAAAGGGATGTTAGGAATTATTTCTTCAGTCATATATTTGTCAGGAATTGGAATAGCCTGGAAAGTGACGTAGTTGAGGCGGGAACCAAACATAGTTTTAAGGGGAGGGTTGATAAATCTCATTGAGCAGGGAGAGAGAGAGGACCAAGTGACAATCAGTGAAGAGGCGGGGCCAGGAGCTATAACTCGACCCCTGCAACAACAATAGGTGAGTAGACACACTCGCTAGTAAATACCGCTCAAGTTTTCTCGACACAGGGCAACTGCTGGAGTTGTAGAAGGCAGCGATATAGTACCAGGTTTTAGAAATGAGTCAGACACGTATCGTTAAACTACAGGCGAGTTTCATTACGGAGATGTTAATCAGGAGAAAAGTGGTGTAGTACCAAGAGAGGAGTGTGTTCGTACATGACAACCATCCCGGCTTCAGAGATGGTGAATCCTGTCTCACATACCTACTGGCTGTAGGAAGGTTGTAAACACAGTATCATACAGAAGACTGATGCACAATCTACTGGAGTACGCATAAAACAGTACACACACACACACACACACGCATATGGGCGCCTGGCAAACCTGAGAACAGCATTCCGACACCTTAGTAAGGAATCATTCAAGACACTGTACACCGTGTATGTCAGGCCCATACTGGAGTATGCAGCACCTGTTTGGAACCCGCACTTGATAAAGCACGTCAAGAAACTAGAGAAAGTACAAAGGTTTGCAACAAGGTTAGTTCCAGAGCTAAGGGGAATGTCCTATGAAGAAAGATTAAGGGAAATCGGCCTGACGACACTGGAGGACAGGAGGGTCAGGGGAGACATGATAACGACATATAAAATACTGCGTGGAATAGACAAGGTGGACAAGGACAGGATGTTCCAGGGAGGGGACACAGAAACAAGAGGCCACAATTGGAAGTTGAAGACACAAATGAGTCAGAGAGATAGTAGGAAGTATTTCTTCAGTCATAGAGTTGTAAGGCAGTGGAATAGCCTAGAAAATGACGTAGTGGAGGCAGGAACCATACACAGTTTTAAGACGAGGTTTGATAAAGCTCATGGAGCGGGGAGAGAGAGGGTCTAGTAGCAACCGGTGAAGAGGCGGGGCCAGGAGCTAGGACTCGACCCCTGCAACCACAAATAGGTGAGTACACACACACACACACACACACACACACACACACACACACACACACACACACCTGAATCGACCCCTGAAAACACAATTAGGCGAGTGCACAATCATACCGTAGCATACATTATTGATGATCTGTTTAATGTTTAGTCTAAAATAATTAACATTTATTGCAAGTGGCTGTGTCAGTGGGTGTCAACTGGTGACACTGAGCGGTGTACCTTGCCTAACATAATAAATATTGTTTATATTTGGGTCACTTAATAATAACTGTGAAAAAATGCTGAGCTCGAGTAAGGAACACTCGCCTTTTTTTTGCCCAAGTGTTATATCACGAGATGACTGGCTAAAGAGGTTTAAAACCTATCGACTTCACAAGAGTCAGTAAGGATGCATATCATCCTCACGCAATCAATAATGCACAATTTAGACGTCCTGTCTCTGGACACATCAGTTATTTAGAAAAAGACATTTATGTGCAGTTCAGGACATCTATTATCGAAAACCTTTCGCCGCGAGTGGCTTCCTCAATAGCTTTTCAGTCTTTCAGAAAATTTGCTTTAATAAATGTACTGAACTTAATAAGAGTGTGTTTCTTCCCATCGTCTCGGCCACTATGTCAATTATTTTCATATCAGTTGATATATTAGGAAATACTGCCTGAAATTTTTGCTCAAACCTCGTATAGAAATTAAATTTAAATTTATTTAGCTGGTTAGCAGGTTACTAGAGTTTAGCAGCAGACTAGAGGTTAGTATGATACTAGAGATTAGCAGGATACTAGAAGTTAGCAGTATACTAGAGGTTAGTAGGATACTAGAAGTTAGCAAGTTACTAGAGGTTAGCACGATACTAGAGGTTAGCATAATACTAGAGATTAGCAGGATACTAGAAGTTAACAGATGGCTAGAGGTTAGCAGAATACTAGAAGTTAGCAGGATACTAGAGGTCAGCAGGATACTAGAGGTTAGCATAATACTAGAGGTTTGCAGGATTCTAGAAGTTAGCAGATTAATAGAGGTTAGCAGGATACTAGAAGTTAGCATAATACTAGAGGTTAACAGAATACTAGAAATTAGCAGGATACTAGAGGTTAGCATGATACTAGAGGTTAGGAGGACACTAGAAGTTAACAGTATACTAGAGGTTAGCAGGATACTAGAGGATAGCAGAATACTAGAAGCTAGGAGGATACCAGAGGTTATCAGTATACTAGAAGCTAGCAGGATACCAGAAGTTAGCAGGTAAACTAATGTCGTGTGAACTGCTATTTCTAAATTCGGATTGATTCATTAAAACTTATTTCTGAACTCCATTAAACACTCAATATATTGCTGTTTTTCCACATTCTCTTCCTCTGTAATATTAAGCTTCCTTCAGTAAATAATACAACATGAGTGTGTAAGCTGCCTTAGAGAGTAAATTTTCAAGACAGATTTACTGAACAACGCGATTTAATAAATTTATCGACGCGTTTTCCAATCCTCAGCATTCTCCAAAATTAATTTTGGGAAAGAGGAGAGTCTGTCACGACAGTATACGACAGCTTTCACGATCATTTACATATATATGAAGAATACGAAATCATTTCCCATCCTTCCTCTTGCAATGCAATCTGTAAAACTTAATTGATATCTAACTTTAATTGTTTTCTCTGGTAAAAAGTTATCACATCTCTGATTTAAATGAATTCAATTAAGATTGTAATTAACTATACTCACAAGGTTACATGAACGAGAATCATATCAGTGTGTGTGTGTGTGTGTGTGTGTGTGTGTGTGTGTATGTGTGTGTGTGTGTGTGTGTGTGTGTGTGTGTGTGTGTGTGTGTGTGTGTGTGTGTGTGTGTGTGTGTGTGTGTCTGTGTGTGTGTGTGTGTGTGTGCGTGTGTGAGTGTGTGTGTGTGTGTGTGTGTGTGTGTGTGTGTGTGTGTGCGTGTGTGTGTGTGTGTGTCTGTGTGTGTGTCTGTGTGTTTGTGTGCGTGTGTGTGTGTGTGTGTGTGTGTGTGTGTGTGTGTGTGTGTGTGTGTGTGTGTGTGTGTGTGTGTGTGTGTGTGTGTGTGTGTGTGTGTCTGTGTGTGTGTGTGTGTCTGTGTGCGTGCGTGTGTGTGTGTGTGTGTGTGTGTGTGTGTGTGTGTGTGTGTGTACTCACCTAATTGTACTCACCTAATTGTGCTTGCAGAAGTCGAGACTCAGCTCCTGGTCCCGCCTCTTCAATGATCGCTACTAGGTCCTCTCCCTCTCTGCTTCCCGAGCTTTGTCATACCTCTTCTTAAAATTATGTATGGTTCCTGCCTCCACTACTTCACTTGCTAGGCTATTCCACTTGCTGACGACTCTATGACTGAAGAAATACTTCCTAACGCCCCTGTGACTCGTCTGAGTCTTCAGCTTCCAGTTGTGACCCCTTGTCCCTGTGTCCCCTCTCTGGAACATCCTATCTCTGTCCACCTTGTCTGTTCCCCGCAGTATCTTGTATGTCGTTATCATGTCTCCCCTGACCCTTCTGACCTCAAGTGTCGTCAGTCCGATTTCCCTCAACCTTTCCTCATACGACATTCCCCTGAGCTCTGGGACTAGCCTTGTTGCAAACCTTTGTACTTTCTCTAACTTCTTGACGTGCTTGACCAGGTGTGGGTTCCAGACTGGTGCTGCATACTCAAGTATGGGCCTAACATACACAGTGTACAATGTCTTGAACGATTCCTTATTAAGGTATCGGAATGCTATTCTCAGGTTTGCCAGGTGCCCGTATGCTGCAGCAGTTATTTGGTTGATGTGTGCCTCCGGTGATGTGCTCGGTGTTATGGTCACCCAAAGGTCTTTCTCCCTGAGTGAGGTATGTAGTCTTTGTCCACCTAGCCTATACTCTCTCTGCGGTCTTCTTTGCCCCTCCCCAATCTTCATGACTTTGCATTTGGCTGGATTGAATTCGAGAAGCCAGTTTCTGGACCACATGTCCAGCCTGTCTAGGTCTCTTTGCAGTCCTGCCTCATCCTCATCCGATTTAATTCTTCTCATCAACTTCACATCATCTGCGAACAGGGACACTTCAGAGTCTATTCCTTCCATCATGTCGTTCACATATATCAAAAATAGCACTGGTCCTAGAACTGACCCCTGTGGGACCCCGCTCGTCACAGGCGCCCACTGTGATGCCTCTTGACGTACCATGACTCGTTGCTGCCTCCCTGTCAGGTATTCCCTGATCCATTGCAGTGCCCTCCCTGTTACATGCGCCTGATCCTCCAGCTTCTGCACTAATCTCTTGTGGGAAACTGTGTCAAAGGCCTTCCTGCAGTCTAGGAAAACGCAGTCTACCCACCCCTCTCTCTCGTGTCTTACTTCTGTTACCTTGCCATAAAACTCAATGAGGTTTGTGATACACGATTTGCCTTCCATGAACCAATGGTGGTTTTCATTTGCAATCTTGTTCCTTTCCAGGTGTTCGACCACTCTCCTCCTGATAATCTTCTCCATGACTTTGCACACAATACATGTCAGAGACACAGGTCTGTAGTTTAGCGCTTCGTTTCTGTTTCCTTTCTTAAATATGGGGACTACATTAGCTGTCTTCCATTTCTGCTCCTTCTCTAAGGACCCATGGGGAGATGTTGTCCGGTCCCATCGCCTTTGAGGTGTCAAGGTCACTTAGGAGCTTCTTCACCTCCTCCTCAGTTGTTCGTATGTCATCCAACACTTGTTGGAATATTTCCCTTCTGTGCTGTCTTCCCACAGCCCTTCCTGTCTCTACTATAAAAACTTCCTTAAATCTCCTGTTCAGCTCCTCACATACCTCCTGATCATTTCTTGTGAGTTCTCCACCTTCTGTCCTTAATCTGATCACCTGGTCTTTGACTGTTGTCTTCCTCCTGATGTGGCTATACAACAGTTTCGGGTCAGTCTTGATTCTCGATGCTATGTCATTTTCATACTGTCGCTGGGCCTCCCTCCTTACCTGTGCATACACATTCCTGGCACTGCGACTGATCTCCCTATTTTCGTGTGTTCTCTGCCTTCTGTACTTTTTCCATTCTCTATTGCACTTTGTTTTTGCCTCCTTACACCGTCGGGTAAACCAGGGGCTCGTTCTTGTCTTCCCGTTGTTACTGTTTCCCTTGGGAATAAACCTTTCCACTCCCTCCTTGCATTTTGTTGTTACATATTCCATAATTTCACTTACTGGCTTTCCTGCCAGTTCTCTGTCCCACTTGACCTCCCGCAGGAAGTTCTTCAACCCTATGTAGTCCCCTCTTTTATAGTCAGGCTTTTCCCATTCAACTCCTGTTATTCTCTCCACTTGCAGCTCTACTATGTATTCAAAGCACAGAACCACGTGGTCGCTAGCTCCTAGGGGACTCTCATACTTGATGTCCTCAATGTCTGAGCTGCCCAGTGTGAACACAAGGTCCAATCTTGCTGGTTCATCCTCCCCTCTCACTCTGGTAGTGTCCTTAACATGTTGTTGCATAAGGTTTTCCAGCACCACGTTCAGCATCCTGGCTCTCCATGTTCTGGGACTCCCATGTGGCTCCAGGTTTTCCCAGTAAATCTCCCTGTGGTTGAAATCCCCCATAACCAGCAACTTTGCTCTGCTGGAGTGAGCTCTTCTTGCCACCTCAGCAAATGTGTCCACCATTGCTCTGTTGCTCTCTTCATATTCCTCTCTTGGCCTCCTGCAGTTCTGTGGTGAATTATACATCACTGCAATGACCACTTTGTGTTCCCCAGACTGAAATGTACCTACTATGTAGTCTCTTTCTCCCGTCTCATCTATGCCTTCCATTTTCTCGAATTTCCATCTGTTTTTTACGAGCAGAGTAACCCCACCTCCCTCTCTGCCCATTCTATCTTTCCTCATGATCTGGTATCCTGGTGGGAAGATTGCATCTGTTATTGTCTCCATGAGTTTTGTTTCTGTAACTGCTATGATGTCTGGGGACTTCTCATTGATTCTTTCTTGCCATTCCTCATGTTTATTCGTTAATCCATCTGCATTTGTGTACCAAACCTTCAACTTCTGTTCTAATACTGTAACTGTGGTGCGGGGGGTGGGAACAGAGGGATCGGTGTGTGATGGTTGGTTTAGATTGTTCAGTTGCCTTGGGGGTGTCGTGGCTGGAGTCCTTCTGCATGTGTTTCTGGGGGGTGTGCTTGTCCTTCCATTTGAACCTGGGTTATTCTGCTCTCCTTTTTCATTTCCTCCCATTTCTCCTTTCGTTTTTGAACTCTCTCTTTCATCATCTTCCTTTCGTTATGTGTTCTGTCTCGATCGAGGTACACACTCCAGAACTCCTGCTTGCCTCTCAGCCGTGCTTTCTTCTGCAGGATCATGGTTCAGGTTGATTCTGCCTTGAAAATTACTTTGAGAGGGCGATTCCTTTTGTTTGTGAACCACCCGATTCTCCGAAAATTTTCCTCCTTGGTCATGTCCCCCTCCCCTATCACCTTCATGATATCTTCAATTGCTTTTGTCTCCTCCTGCTTTCTTCCATCATAAGTTTCCCCTTTAGCTTCGTCTAGCCCATAGACAAACACGGATCTCTCCCTTTCCACCTCCCACTGTGACTCCCCTTGCATCCTCTGATGTGTCTTAGTTCCTTCCCGTGGAGTGTTCCTTCCTTCAGTCCCTTCCCTAGTTATGGCCCCTATGCTTCTTGGTTTGTCCTTCCTGCTCACCTGTTCCTGGCCCCCACAGATATCTGGTATGGTCCCTGCACATGTCCTAGTTCCTTCAATGTCTTCCAACCTCTCATTCTGTCCTAGTGTGCTCCCTGTCTTTGTTTTGGCCCCATGTGGGTTTGACAGGACCTCTGCATACAGTCTAGTTTCCATGCTCCCTTCAGACCTGTTGTCTGTGTCTGATGTAGCCATTGCCGATGATACTTCTGTAATATCTTTGTCTCTGTGCTGTTTCAGATGTCTCAGCTCCTCTTCTTATCTCTCTATTTTGATTTCTGCTGCTGTGGCCTGTTGCTTCCACCTTCTGCATTCTGCTGTTAACCTCTCTTCCATCTTCCTTTCCAGCTCATCTAGTCTCCTTCCCCAGTGTTCCTCCCTTTTTTGAGCTCTGCCTCCCATTCCTCCCTCCCAGATTCGTCCTTGGATCCCCTTGTCCTCATCCTGGTTCTAGGTTCCCCAGTTGCTCCACAGAAGGGGGGACGGGTGGTTAGGAGGAGGGGAATAGATGGTTAGGAGGAGATGGGATGGATGGTTGTGGGGGAGGGGGAGGATGGTTAATGGAGGGGTAGAGATAGTTGGGGGAGGGGTAGGTGGCTAGGGTTAGGTGGTTAGGGAAGGGGGAGAGGTGGTTAGGGGAGGGGGGAGTACATGTTTGAGAGAGAGAGGGGATGGATGGTTATGGGGGAGGGGGAGGATGGTTATTGGAGGGAGGGAGGTAGTTGGGGGGGTTAGATAGTTTGGAAAGGGGTTAGGTGGTTTGGGGAGGGGTAGGTGGCTCAGGTGAGGTGGTTAGGGAAGGGGGAGAGGTGGTTAGGGGAGGGGGGGTACGTGTTTGTGTAAAGTGTTTGTGTCAAGTGGTGGAGGGTGTGTGTGTGTGTGTGTGTGTGTGTGTGTGTGTGTGTGTGTGTGTGTGTGTGTGTGTGTGTGTGTGTGTGTGTGTGTGTGTGTGTGTGTGTGTGTGTGTGTGTGTGTGTGTGTGTGTATGTGCATGTTAGTTACCATTTTGTCCTAGGCACATGTCGATTAGACACTAGGCCTGTTGTATATGAGCACATGTGTGTGTGTGTGTGTGTGTGTGTGTGTGTGTGTGTGTGTGTGTGTGTGTGTGTGTGTGTGTGTGTGTGTGAGTGTGTGTACTCACCTAGTTGTACTCACCTAGTTGAGGTAGCGGGGGTCGAGTCCGAGCTCCTGGCCCCGCCTCTTCACTGATCGCTACTAGGTCACTCTCCTCGAGCCGTGAGCTTTATCATACCTCTGCTTAAAGCTATGTATGAATCTTGCCTCCACTACATCGCTTCCCAAACTATTCCACTTACTGACTACTCTGTGGCTGAAGAAATACTTCCTAACATCCCAGTGATTCATCTGTGTCTTCAACTTCCAACTGTGTCCCCTTGTTACTGTGTCCAATCTCTGGAACATCCTGTCTTTGTCCACCTTGTCAATTCCTCTCAGTATTTTGTATGTCGTTATCATGTCCCCCCTATCTCTCCTGTCCTCCAGTGTCGTCAGGTTGATTTCCCTTAACCTCTCCTCGTAGGACATACCTCTTAGCTCTGGAACTAATCTTGTTGCAAACCTTTGCACTTTCTCTAGTTTCTTTACGTGCTTGGCTAGGTGTGGGTTCCAAACTGGTGCCACATACTCCAATATGGGCCTAACGTACACGGTGTACAGGGTCCTGAACGATTCCTTATTAAGATGTCGGAATGCTGTTCTTAGGTTTGCTAGGCGCCCATATGCTGCAGCAGTTATTTGGTTGATGTGCGCTTCAGGAGATATGCCTGGTGTTATACTCATCCCAAGATCTTTTTCCTTGAGTGAGGTTTGTAGTCTCTGGCCCCCTAGACTGTACTCCGTCTGCGGTCTTCTTTGCCCTTCCCCAATCTTCATGACTTTGCACTTGGTGGGATTGAACTCCAGGAGCCAATTGCTAGACCAGGTCTGCAGCCTGTCCACTCTGCCCATGGGCAGAGTGGATGTGTGTGTGTGTGAGTGTGTGTGTGTATGTGTGTGTGTGTGTGTGTGTGTGTGTGTGTGTGTGTGTGTGTGTGTGTGTGTGTGTGTGTGTGTGTGTGTGTGTGTGTGTGTGTGTGTGTGTGTGTGTGTGTGTGTGTGTGTGTGTGTGTGTGTGCCCCTACTTCTAAGTATTCATAATGCTAATAAATACCGGTAGATACCAGTAATTCTAAGCTTACCAAAACTTGTAACACTTATCGATTCTACTTCTAAAATTCAGAAAGGAGCTAGGCTTTAAAATTTAGCTTGTCTCAGCTTAAGTGTCTGACGTTATCCCTCACTACCGCTTTACTCCTTGCACTCTCGTCTATGCTATTTCTACTCTAATTCTGGTAATGGCTTGCAGGAGTGAGTGACCAGTATCTAACAGTGATGCAGGACCCGAACTCAACCTTGCAAAATGCAACCTCAACAGGTGAATACTTGTGCTGACAGCGATGTGATGACAAGTTGCCACAAGCTGATGACGTAGTCGTCGTACATAGGCCTTCTATCACCATTTTGTAACTCCTTCACCCGTGATGTTTATAACCATATATGCTCATGCATCCCGTGTGTGTGTGTACTCACGTGTGTGTATGTGTGTGTGTGTGTATGTGTGTGTGTGTGTGTGTGAATGTGTGTGTGTGTGAATGTGTGTGTGTGTGAATGTGTGTGTGTGTGAATGTGTGTGTGAATGTATGTGTGTGTGTGTGTGTGTGTGTGTACTCACCTATTTGTACTCACCTATTTGTGGTTGCAGGGGTCGAGACTCAGCTCCTGGCCCTGCCTCTTCACTGATCGCTACTGGATCCTCTCTCTCTCTGCTTCCTGAGCTTTGTCATACCTCTTCTTAAAACTATGTATGGTTCCTGCCTCCACTACTTCACTTGCTAGGCTATTCCACTTGCTGACAACTCTATGACTGAAGAAATACTTCCTAACGTCCCTGTGACTCGTCTGAGTCTTCAGCTTCCAGTTGTGACCCCTTGTCCCTGTGTCCCCTCTCTGGAACATCCTATCTCTGTCCACCTTGTCTATTCCCCGCAGTATCTTGTATGTCGTTATCATGTCTCCCCTGACCCTTCTGTCCTCCAGTGTCGTCAGTCCGATTTCCCTTAACCTTTCCTCGTACGACATTCCCTTGAGCTCTGGGACTAGCCTTGTTGCAAACCTTTGTACTTTCTCTAACTTCTTGACGTGCTTGACCAGGTGTGGGTTCCAGACTGGTGCTGCATACTCCAGTATGGGCCTAACATACACAGTGTACAGTGTCTTGAACGATTCCTTATTAAGGTATCGGAACGCTATTCTCAGGTTTGCCAGGCGCCCGTATGCTGCAGCGGTTATTTGGTTGATGTGTGCCTCCGGTGATGTGCTCGGTGTTATGGTCACCCCAAGGTCTTTCTCCCTGAGTGAGGTCTGTAGTCTTTGTCCACCTAGCCTATACTCTGTCTGCGGTCTTCTTTGCCCCTCCCCAATCTTCATGACTTTGCATTTGGCTGGATTGAATTCGAGAAGCCAGTTACTGGACCACATGTCCAGCCTCTCCAGGTCTCTTTGCAGTCCTGCCTCATCCTCGTCCGATTTAATTCTTATCATCAACTTCACGTCATCTGCGAACAGGGACACTTCAGAGTCTATTCCTTCCATCATGTCGTTCACATATATCAAAAATAGCACTGGTCCTAGAACTGACCCCTGTGGGACCCCGCTCGTAACAGGCGCCCACTGTGATACCTCTTCACGTACCATGACTCGTTGCTGCCTCCCTGTCAGGTATTCCCTTATCCATTGCAGTGCCCTTCCTTTTACGTGTGCCTGATCCTCCAGCTTCTGCACTAATCTCTTGTGGGGAACTGTGTCAAAGGCCTTCCTGCAGTCAAGGAAAACGCAATCTACCCAACCCTCTCTCTCATGTCTTACTTCTGTTACCTTGTCATAAAACTCCAGGAGGTTTGTGATACAAGATTTGCCTTCCATGAACCCATGCTGGTTTTCATTTATAATCTTGTTCCTTTCCAGGTGTTCGACCACTCTCCTCCTGATAATCTTCTCCATGACTTTGCACACAATACATGTCAGAGACACAGGTCTGTAGTTTAGTGCCTCGTTTCTGTTTCCTTTCTTAAATATGGGGACTACATTAGCTGACTTCCATTTCTCAGGTAGTTGCCCAGTTTCAAGGGATGTGTTGAAGATTGTGGTTAGAGACACACACAGCATCTCTGCTCCTTCTCTAAGGACCCATGGGGAGATGTTGTCCGGTCCCATCGCCTTTGAGGTGTCAAGGTCACTTAAGAGCTTCTTCACCTCCTCCTCAGTTGTTCGTATGTCATCCAACACTTGTTGGTATATTCCCTCTTGATGTTCCCTTCTGTTCTGTCTTCCCACAGCCCTTCCTGTCTCTACTGTAAAAACTTCCTTAAATCTCCTGTTCAGCTCCTCACATACCTCCTGATCATTTCTTGTGAGTTCTCCACCTTCTGTCCTTAATCTGATCACCTGGTCTTTGACTGTTGTCTTCCTCCTGATGTGGCTATACAACAGTTTCGGGTCTGTCTTGATTCTCGATGCTATGTCATTTTCATACTGTCGCTGGGCCTCCCTCCTTACCTGTGCGTACTCATTCCTGGCTCTGCGACTGATCTCCCTATTTTCGTGTGTTCTCTGCCTTCTGTACTTTTTCCATTCTCTATTGCACTTTGTTTTTGCCTCCTTACACCGTCGGGTGAACCAGGGGCTTGTTCTGGTCTTCCCGTTGTTACTGTTGCCCTTGGGAATGAACCTTTCCACTGCCTCCTTGCATTTTGTTGCTACATATTCCATCATTTCATTTACTGGCTTTCCTGCCAGTTCTCTGTCCCACTGGACCTCCCGCAGGAAGTTCTTCAACCCTATGTAGTCCCCTCTTTTATAGTCAGGCTTTTCCCATTCTACTCCTGTTATTCTCTCCACTTGCAGCTCTACTATGTATTCAAAGCACAGAACCACGTGGTCGCTAGCTCCTAGGGGACTCTCATACTTGATGTCCTCAATGTCTGAGCTGCCCTGGGTGAACACAAGGTCCAATCTTGCTGGTTCATCCTCCCCTCTCACTCTGGTAGTGTCCTTAACATGTTGGTGCATGAGGTTTTCCAGCACCACGTCCAACATCCTGGCTCTCCATGTTTCGGGACCCCCATGTGGCTCCAGGTTTTCCCAGTCAATCTCCCTGTGGTTGAAATCCCCCATAACCAGGAACTTTGCTCTGCTGGAGTGAGCTCTTCTTGCCACCTCAGCAAGTGTGTCCACCATTGCTCTGTTGCTCTCTTCATATTCCTCTCTTGGCCTCCTGCAGTTCTGTGGTGGATTATACATCACTGCAATGACCACTTTGTGTTCCCCAGACTGAAGTGTACCTGCTATGTAGTCTCTTTCTCCCGTCTCATCTATTCCTTCCATTTTCTCGAATTTCCATCTGTTTTTTACGAGCAGAGCAACCCCACCTCCCCCCCTGCCCCTTCTATCTTTCCTCATGATCTGGTATCCTGGTGGGAAGATTGCATCTGTTATTGTCTCCATGAGTTTTGTTTCTGTAACTGCTATGATGTCTGGGGACTTCTCATTGATTCTTTCTTGCCATTCCTCATGTTTATTCGTTAATCCATCTGCATTTGTGTACCAAACCTTCAACTTCTGTTCTAATACTGTAACTGTGGTGCGGGGTGTGTGTGTGTGTGTGTGTGTGTGGGTGTATTCCCCTAGTTAGTTACCATATTGTCCTAGTGCAGGTGTGTGTATGTGTGTATATGTGTGTGTTCGTGTGTATGGGGGAGGTGTGAGGGGGGGATACTGCTAACACATACCAGCAATTCTGGGTTATAAAAAGCAGAACTTGCTACTAGGGTCTAGAGCTTCTATGAGTGTCTACCCTTGTGTGTGTGCTTGTATGTGAGGGAAGGATGGTTAGGGGGGGGTAGGTGGTGTGGCTGAATGATCCGTCGTGTAGGCACAAATTCAGTCTCATTTGTCTTTCCCAATTATGCTACTCTCTCCACTTATTGCCCTTTCTGGATTTACATATTAATTGTTGCTGGTTATTATCATATTCCTTGTTCACATTGAGAGAAGACTTCCTAGCTTCCTAAGTATTCTTACTGCTAATAACTACCGGTAGTAACACTGCCCTACCCCTGTGTGCGTGCGTGCATGTGTGCGTGTGTGTGTGTATGAGTGTGTGTGTGTGTGAGAGTGTCTTGTGCGGTGTAATGACTGGCCACAACTTCTTGTGACCTGACCTCAACTCTCCTGGGACTTGACCCTCGCACCGTCTTACAATGTTGCCCTTAAAAGCTTGTCCCACCTAGCTTATATTAAGTTACTCACCTTGTGTGTGTGTGTGTCTGGATTTAAGTATCAATTATTACTGGTTATTATCCTGTTCCATGTTCACATTGGGAGAGGACTTCCTAGCTACTTAAGTATTCTTACTGCTAATAACTACTGGAATTAATACTACTCTACTCCTCGCTGGACTCTACCTTCTCACACTCGTCAACACTATATTCACTATGTCTATGCTATTTCTATTCTAATTCTGGTAATAGCTTGCAGGAGTGATTGACCTGTATCAAACAGTATGCAAGGCCAGCCAGGGCCATCAACATGCAAACCACAAATAGGCGAATAAACTTGCGCTGCAATGGTGCGGTGACAAGTTGCCAGCTGCTGATGAGGAAGTCATCGTACGTAGGCCTTAAATCCCTATTTTGGAGATCCTTCACCCGTGATGTTTATAACCATATATTCTCATACATCCCGCTTCCTCACGCGATTTCACTCTTCACTGATGATAGTATACACTTCACATTATATACACTTCACTTTATATGTATAATGGCACACAACTTGTCGTGACGTCACTTCTTCAGGCCTACCGCTGCCAATGTGGCAACAGCGCCTAAGACCCCCAACGGTTTGCGCTTTGAAATATTATGATTTCAGCTTTCCTCTCACTTTTTTTAACTAATAACTTTAATTATCACTGGTAGTACTGTTCACTGACGTTCCACTACCACTGATTACTGCTAGCTGTTATTGCATGCCTTACAATGCTAAGGTTCTCGGAGCCTTGTTACCCATGTCTGCACCCCACGGACCCACGCGTGCGTGCGTGCGTGCGTGTACCCACCTTCTTGTATTCACCTGTATATGGTTACAGAAGTCGATTCTCAGCACTTGGACCTGCCTTTTAGTTAGCCACTTTTTCTTTATTTTGAGAGCCTTATCGTACCACTTCTCAAAGCTATGTATTGATTCTGCTTTTAGCACTTTACTGCCCGATTCATCCAGCTTCCAGACTACTCTAAGACCGAATACCTCCTAACATCCTTGTGACTCATTTTTGCTTTCAGTTTCCAGCTGTGTCATCGTGTTCATGTTTCCTGTGTCTAGAACGATCTGTTAGTTGTACAACCTCTTGATTCCTCTCAGTATTTTGTACTCTGTTAGAAAATCGCTTATAGTCCTTCTTACCTCTAATGTCACCAGGTTTAGTTCTATTTAGTTCCAATGAGAATATTCTCAGTCCACGTATAATTTCTCTGTTGATCTGGATGCACTTTCTTCTATTTCTTGAAATCTTGACAAGATGCGGGTCTTCTAATGGTGCTGACGCATGCAAAATAGGGTATCGTAAACGAGTAATTGCTGCATTAGATGCAGCAGTTTTTGGTGATATGCCCAGTACAACACTCAGTAGGTACCACAGTTTCTATACTGCAGGGAATGAGGCGGGAATTAATGAACCTAATTATCCAGCAGAAAAGCGAGTTATGGAAATATCTTGTTCTCCAGGCTAACCAATGCAAACATCAACCCGAACACTTCTGTGGTAAAATTCGTCGTCTCTTTGTGGCCGAGCCCACGCCTACACATTACCTGACACATTCATTCACCGAAAACGATGAGGAAGTGTCTATCAACCTGGATGACCGGCAAGACCAGCCAACTTGATGAGTGGAGTGTGGGAGAAAGTTCTCTTACACAATGATACTGGAAGATTAAAAAATAACCACCACCAGTGGGTCAACCAATGGAGAGAAGACAACCAAGCAAACTTCCAACAAATACCATTAATTGACGCAACAACTCTGGAAGATGAACACCTCTTACTAGACCAATTAGCCTAAGGGAGATGGGCTAAGTCATAGGCAGAATGAGAAAGAGAGCACCTGTCCCCTCAGGCGTTACTGTACGTATCCGTAAACTGCAGTATGTCTCTGGTAAACATCTATAATGCTATCCTAGCCTCTGGACACTTCGTCATGGCACTTAAAACAGCAAAGATGATATTCATTGTAAAACCCAAAAAGACAAGCATAAACCAAACTACAGACCCATCTCCTAACTTGAAGTCACTGGCAAAGTCTTTGAAAAAAATAATCTCTAATAGGCTGAATTATTACATGGATTTCAATCACCTTTTCACTGAAAAGTAAGTTTGGTTTTAGGACCCACAGAGGAACTCAGTATCAACTTCGATGCCGTTTGCAGCCTGCGTAAACAGGGTAATCTTTTCTTTAATTGCGACTCGGGATGTTCACAAAGCTTTTGATAGCCTTTTGCATGACAGCCTCATATTCAAACTTGTTGACCTTCCAGATCACAACTGGACCTTTCTCAGACTCATGTATAACTTCCTAACAGGTAGAAACATCATCCCCACCTTCAACTGCAAGACGGCAGAGCCATTCACACCAACAGTTGGGATCGTCCCTGAGCCCTAATCTCTTCAACATTTATGTAAACGACCTCCCCCAACCTGAATACAACGACACCATCATTACTCAGTTTGCTGACAATGTTATTCAAGTAGTATCGTCCACCCTTGCATCTCAAAAAAAAAAGGGTGATATGGAAAATAAGCACAGAATTACGTGACATGTACTTAGCTCAGTGAGGACGTTAGTGTACTCTCCTTGGATTGAACCAAGATGCCCGCCATCGAGCAACTTTACCAGCAGCTTAAGGAGGAATTGAGGGTAGCCAAGATAGAGATACGGCGATTGACTATGGAAAACATGAGGATTCGTAGTAGTCCTCCTGTTTTGAGTCCTCAGGTCAAGAAGGAAAACTGGTCAGTGGCTGGACAGCATGGAACGAAGTTGACGATCAAGAAGACGAATGGAAAGGTAGAAACGTTTAAGAAGAAAGAGACTGCTGTGGAAACTGTTGTGGAAACATCTAATGCATTCTCGTTGCTACCTGAAGAATGTGAGTCGACTACTGGGAACGTCACGACGAACGACACTAAGGAAGGTAAGAATATTGTTGTTGGGGATAGCCAGGTTAGGTACATGGATAGGGCGTCCTGCTTGAAGGAGAGGACTAGGAGGGTTTGCTTTCCTGGGGCTGGGATGGAGGATATTGTTAGCCAGTTTGATAACATCATGAACGGTAATGGGATCAATCCTATTATCTGCCTCAGTGCTGGAGGCAATGATGTAGGCAAGCGTAGAAGTGAGGATTTAGTTAGAAAGTTCAGGACAGAAGGGGTGTTGGAAATGAATGGTTGTCCAGAGCAATTGATATTAATTGTTGGCTGGATAAACACTGTAAGGATAATGCAGTACCATTCATTGACAACTGGGACAACTTCTATGGCTGAAATGACATGTATGCCAGGGATGGGGTTCACTTATCCAGGGCAGGTGTGGGTTTTCTTGCTAGCTCAGTTGAGGGGGTTGTTAGGACTTTAAACTAGGATTAGCTAGAGGTATGGGTTTAGAAATGATAAATAATGAATATGGATATATTGACTTATGCTCTGATATTAAGAATCTTAATAGTAACTGTCATGGAGTAACTCTGGGTAATGATAATTTCAGAAATTGTGTAAAAAACAAAGATGAATAGGTAAAATGTGCAGAAGAAAAAACATATGATGGTATTTTGTGCTAACAGTCGAAGTGCAAGAAATAAGATTATTGAACTACGTTTGATAGCATGTGCTGGGAACTTTGATGTCATTGCATTAACTGAAACGTGGTATGATTTAAAGAGTCGGGATATGACTGCTGAGTGTAATATTCAGGGATTTAAGTTGTTCAATGTGGATAGATGTAATGGGAAGGGGGGAGGAGTTGCATTATATGCTCGAGAAAATATTAACTGTTGCATAAAAACAGGTATAAACATAGATGGAACAGTAGCAGAATCTGTTTGGGTAGAGGTTGTAGAAGGTCAAGAAAAACTAATTCTAGGTGTAATATACCGACCTCCAGGCTTGGATCACGATATAGGGAGAATTCTTCGGACGAAATTGTTAGGGCTTCTAGACACAATAACATAATGATAGTAGGGGATTTTAAAACTTTAGTGAATTTGACTGGAATTCTTTGACCGGTAATCTGGAGTTCAGTGACTTTATGGAAACAGTTCAGGATTGTTTTCTGAAGCAGTGTGTAACAGAGCCTACCAGGGGTAATAATTTGCTAGACCTAGTCTTGTCAAATAAGGAAACACTCGTAAATAATCTGGAGATCACTGAAGAGCTTGGCGCAAGTGATCACAAATCCATCACTTTTAGCATTAACTGGGAATACAAGAATAATGATAATACGGTAAAATATCCCTGATTTTCGTTCTGCCGATTCTAATGGACTTAGGGAACACCTGTCAAATCTCGAGTGGGGTTATCTAGCTAATGATTCTATTGGCAATGATCATACTTATGATTACGAAGGGATCTCCATTTACGATTTTTTTTCTTAATAATGTACACATTGCTCAGAGTATATACATTCCCCAGAGAGAAATTAGGTCTAATAATAACGATCCCAAATGTGTTAACAGGAGGCTAAAGCATCTATTAGGAGAGAAAAGGGGAATTTATAGGCGCATCAGAAGAGGAGAGGTTAACAATACTGACCAATATGTTCAGCTTAAAAGAGAAGTAAAAAAGGGGATTAGAAAGGCTAAACGTGACTATGAAATTTGAGTTGCTAATGAATCAAAGACCAATCCGATGTGGTTCTTTCAAGTGTATAAGACGAAGGTGAAGGAAAAAGTAGGACCTCTGAAAATTGGGAATGTACAGCTGACGGATAATGAACTGGAAATGTGTTCCATATTTAATGACTATTTTTTGTCAGTTTTTACACAGAGAAACATAAATAAGATTCCTGAAATTAAGAATTATTCAGTTCATGACGAATACAAATTGACTAATATTACTGTCATGAGGGACATAGTTATCAAACAGATAAACAAACTGAAGCAAAATAAGTCCCAGGGGCCCGACGAGTCGTTTTCCAGAAGTAAGTACAAAAGGAACAAAGGGCCATGCAGGATATTGCAAGAAACTCAAAATAATTCTATTTCTACCCAAAATCCAAGCTAAGAACTACTTGTAGAATTGGACCACTACTGAGAGAAGACTCCTGTACTGACGACAAACAGGAAATGAGTGAAATCCTAAAAGAACAGTATGAGTCGGCGTTCAGCAACCCACTAAATGACAGCAAGGTAGAAAACGCAGAAATATTTTTCACTCCAGAAGAAGGCCGCGAAGATAAACTAACTGACATTAGTACAAATCCCATAGTTTTCGAAAAAGAAATGGAAAACATGTCCAGTCACCCAGCACCTGGACCAGATTCATGGAATGCTCTATTTATAAAGAAGTGAAAATTACCACTAGCACAAGCCCTCAGTATTCTTTGGAGACAGCTTAGATCGAGGTGAAATACCGGAGGCCTTAAAGAGTGCGGACATAGCTCCTTTGCACAAGGGAGGTAGTAGAGCACTTGCTAAAAATTACAGACCAGTAACCCTAACCTCTCACATCATAAAAATCTTTGAAAGAGTGATAAGACGCAGGATTACAAATTTCATGAACCAGCACAACCAACATAACCCGAACCAGCATGGTTCTAGAGCAGGACGATCATGTCTGTCACAGCTGAACCATTATGACAGAATTACGGAGGCATTGGAAGACGACCAAAACGCAGATGTGATTTACACAGATTTTGCAAAGGCATTTGACAAATGCGATCATGGAGTGATAGCACACAAAATGAAGGCCATGGGCATTACAGGGAAGGTAGGCAGATGGATTTTCGGTTTCCTAACACACAGAACACAAAAAGTAGTAGTGAACAGGGCAAGATCCAGCATCAGCGAGGTCAAAAGCTCGGTGCCTCAAGGCACTGTCCTTTCACCTCTGGTGTTTCTCATCCTCATAGCAAACATAGACAAAAACACACGGCACACTTTTGTATCATTATTTGCAGATGACACTAAAATAAGCATTAAAGTCACCACGGTAGAGGACACTGAAAAAGTACAGGAAGACATAAACAGGGTTTTCCAGTGGGCAGTGGAAAACAATATGACGTTTAATGGTGATAAGTTCCAGCTGCTTAGATATGGAAAGAATTAAAAATTCAAAAGGAGCACTATATACAAAACTCAAGAGGTTCACCAAATAGAACGTAAGGAACACGTAAAAGACCTGGGAATAATTATGTCAGCGGACCTTTATTTTAAAGACCATAACAAGACAAAGATCATGACAGACAGGAAGATGACGGGGTGGGTATTGAGAACTTTCAAAACAAGAGAAATGATGCCGACGGTGACACTCTTCAAATCGCTAGTGCTCCCTCACTTAGAATATTGCTCAGTGCTGACGGCCCCGTTCAGGGCAGGAGAGATATCTGAGCTGGAACAAATACAGAGATCGTTTACGGCTCACATTGAGCATGTAAAGCACCTAAGCTGCTTGGAACATCTGCAAGTCTTGAACATATATTCATTGGAGCAGAGGAGAGAGATATATGATAATATATACCTGGAAAATACTCAAGGGCCTGGTCCCAAATCTGCACACTTCCATAACAACATACTGGAGTGAAAGACATGGGAGGAAGTGTAAAATAAACACAGTGAGGAGCAGGGGTGCGGTGGGGACAATAAGGGAACACTGTATCAACATCCGGGGTCCCAGACTATTCAACATTTTTCCAGAAGATATCAGAAACACGGCTGGAACAAGTGTAGAAGCCTTCAAGAGGAAACTGGACAAGTATCTTTACCAGGTGCCAGATCAACCAGGCTGTGATGGATATGTGGGGCAGCGGGCCTCCAGCAGCAACAGCCTTTTTGACCAGGCAAGCACCAGACGAGCCTGGCCCATGGCCGGGCTCAGAGAGTAAACTCTCGAAACTCTTCAAATGTAAGGTAAAGGTAAGACTTTACCTTTCGTATAACTAATGACTTTCTTACCTTCCAATGTTTTCTTACAATGTTCACAAGCAGCATGAGGTGCCCAGGTCTTGTCTTGGTCCCCAGCTGGCATGACAAAATATACTGTTACAGAGAACTCCTTTTTACTCTTGTCTTAATGAATTGACCATATATGTAGCAGAATGCGTCTGGAGAATGATTGCAGCCTCTTGATGCCATTACACTTCTGATGTGTCATCTCAGGTAGCCAGAGCTGAACTGAATGCTAGTTTGTGAGCCCCTGTTTTTATATTTGCCAAGCAAAACCCTGGAATATATTAGTTTTACATCAGACTTTCTTGAAAGTGTTCCAGAAGTGTCCTGACCACAAAAGCAAAGTTCTGGGATAAAAATTGTTTTTTTTTTAATTTTGTTCAGTTATAAAGAATTGGGAAATGATGCTTATTTCCCATTGAAATTTTGTTACATAGTGAATCTAAGATTGCAATTAAGCGCTGATATATTTTTGGTATTGTATAAATATTGGAAAAATTATCTACAATATGTTAAGTAAATGGACGCAAATGCATCTAATGTGACATTTTTATTGTGGCAAAGCTTGATAAAGCTCTCCAGGAGCTTTATCAAACCGTTACAAACAATACATGGACACAGAGGGTATTTATAGACTAAGAGTGACGTGTAATACTAGTGGTAGTAGTAGTAATAATAATACAAATATGATAGAACAATCAACTTCCACATGAATAAAAGGTTATAGAATCTCTTACTCGAGTATCAAAAAATAGGTTAGACAAATATTGGTGGTTGGACCTGAGGTGTCTCCTCTGTAATGTGCTTGTGTAGTATTAGCAGGAGAGACTATGTGTTAGCAGGATTTACTATTTTCAGGAGGATTCTCGCTAAGACCTCAGAGATGATGAAGCTGCCTTTCTTTTGTTTGATTGGGAAGAAATATAACTTTGTTATATTTCCCAACATCCAGGTTGCATTGAACGTTTCTAAAGTACTAGCACAAGCTAACACTAGAACCGCTATCACATCCAGCACTTCAATATAGCATCTAACCAGGACAAATTCCAAGCACCATGAACCAGTCAATGCTGGGGTTTACACTATACCGTGTGGAGGCAGTGACAGGATTTATGTAGGTGAAACAGCAAGGAACCTCGAAACACGCCTCAATGAGCGCAATAATGGAAATAAATGGTGTAAAATACCGACACATGACTTGAACAACGCCAGTCATCTCACGAAATTCAGGGATGCCCGATTAGTGATCATAAAACCTAATTTTCGTAGACGCATGCGTCTTCAATCAGCATTAATCGCTGTTTCTACCACAATCAAACAAAACAAAGGCAGCATCATCATCGCTGAAGGATAGCCAGATTAGGTACATCGATAGGGCATTCTGCTTGAAGGATAGGAGTAGGAGGCAGAGAGTGTTTTCCTGAGGCTGGGATGAAGGATATTGTTAGCCGTCTGGATGACATTATGAGAGGTAATGGGTGCAATCCTATTATCTATCTCAGTGCTGGAGGCAACGATGTTGGCAGACGTAGGAGTGAGGACCTGATTAGCAGGTATAGGTCAGCAATAGAGATAATTAGGAGGAAGGGTGGGAACCCTGTCATTTGTGGTATATTGCGAAGGAGAGGAGTTGGAAATAAATGGTTGTCCAGGGCAATTGGTGTCAATTGCTGGCTGGACAAATACTGTAAGGAAAATGCAGTAACATTCATTGACAACTGGGACCTCTTCTATGGCAGAAATGACATGCATGCCAGGGATGGGGTTCACTTATCTAGGTTTGGGGTGGGAGAACTGGCAACTGCAGTGGAGAGAGCAGTTAGGTCTTTAAACTAGGAATAGTTAGTGGTATGGGTTTTGGCGGGAAAACAGTGAAGTCCCAGTGTAGTGATGAAGGGTTTGAAAAACCGACAAGTTGAAGATTGAGACACTTATGCAACATATGGGAATCTTTATTCAGGAAACATTTCGCCACACAGTGGCTTCATCAGTCCAATACAGAGCAGAAGGTGTAAGGAGAGGAGAAGTTTGGGGTAATCAGTCCCTCAGCCTGGAGTCAATGTGTTCAGTCCATCAATCTTGTAGAATGTACAGCATAGGTATGTATGTATAATGTTCGCCAAGACCGCATTCCTGGCACGGGTCTCAATATTGTAATGATCCGTCTCTGGCTCCTGAGGGAGAAAGGTTTCTACAATGATGCGACGTATTCTGTTCAAGCACTCTTCTGGTCAGTTCAACTGGTGCATCTCATAAGCGACAACACCATATGTACTCCTAACTGTGGACACTAACGAGGAGGAGGATATGTCGTTATCACGGGTAACAGCTTGTCTGGTTCGTTTACCCAAAGGTACACTAGTGTGGCCGCAGTCATCTCTGGGTCGTCGTCGGGAGGGAATATCAGTCCTAGTTGCCTGCGGAATGTCTCAGTAACTTCGCACTACAGAAGATAGTGTGTTAGGGAGCGCTGGACAACGTGCTGGCAGTACTGGCACATCTCCTCAGGCTTGTCTACCATCATCTTGACTCTGGGAAAGCCCAAATGAAGCCGATGGATGGCAGTACACTGCGCTCTGGACCAGCTTCTATCATATAGAGGGGGATCTCCCTGAGTCGCTGCTCAGTACCACTGTTGAGATGGGGTATCACCTAAGACCCCCATAAGTTTCATGGCTCTGGCAGCCACCAGTTTGGTCTGTCGTAGGCTGATGAGGACAGTAATCCCAACATGTGGATAGTCTGTGGTTGCCTTGGGTGCATCATCTGCCGCCTCATTTCCCCGGATGCCAGCATGGCTGGGGATCCAGTTCAATGTCGATCTGTTACCCTGAACTTCTAAGGCTGTCATTATGCTCAGGATCGATGTGACGAGGTGAACAATGTCCTGTGGTTGAGGATGGGAGAGGGCATTGATTGCAGAGGTGGAATCAACATGTATGACAGGTCAGAGTCGAAGTCGTAGGGCATGTGACAATGTCTGCTGAATCGCCACCAGCTCAGCTTGAAGGATCGTTCAGTGGTCAGGGAGTCGCCAGCCTTGTGTGTGACCATTGTGGTACAGTCCAGCTGCTGCTCTCTTCCTGTCAGGGTCGACAGAGCAATCTGTGAAATACACTGCACATGTGCCTCCTTCTGCCAGTGCCATGCTTGTCTCAGCATGATTGCTGAGGGTGTCTTGACTGCAGAGATGCTTAGAAATGGGTAGTTGCATTACGCAAACATCGGCTGGATCTGGGCGCCAGGGAGGTGGTGGATGGTACCCAGCAAGAGGAAGGTCACAACTCTTCTCAAGGAGTAGCTGTATAGGCAGCAGCTTCTGCCCAGCAGCACAAAAAAACGAATCCAGGAGTAGTCCGTGAAGAGTGTGGGATCTTGTGTTATGGTTATCAATATCCGTCTCCTTAGTGGAGTACCTTGCTGCCGGTGCAGAATCGTGGCTACTTTGCAGGCGTTTATGTATCTTACTCTGTCAGCCAGGGAAGGAAGCCGGGCCTCAGATCTGAGACATACTGCGTTGGTCCAGATGGGGGCCCCAAGCATAGTTTTTATCGCCTGGTTTTGTACGACCTCCACCTTTTGCCTGCTCTGCAGGAAGAGATGAGCTAACGCCGGTGCACCGTAGTCAATGAGAGAGCGTATAGTTTGCATATAGTACAAGCGAAGTACATCTTTGCTCGCTCCTATACGGTGCCTCGTCATGGCTCTCGTGGTGTTGAGTCTGAGTAGAGCACGGGATCTGACATACTCGACCTGTTTCTGAAAAGTCAGCTTTTTATGAATGTAGATTCCCAAGTACAGGTAGGAGCCTGTCCACTCAAGTTCTATATCATGAATACGTAATCTATTCACAGGATCTGGTCCCTTGAACATCATTACAAGAGATTTATTGGCCTAGTTCCTTGCAAGACTGTGTAATTAGGTCCAAAGCTTTCTGAGCCTGTACTTTCATAACAATACTGAACAATAACACCAATACAAAACAAAGTTGCTCTAATTGTTTATATATAGCTAAACACTGAAACATACATTCAACACTCACAAACATGCAAAACACTGACACTGACGTACAACACTAACATAATCCTTAAACACTCACGCCAAAACTAAAGACATGCATTAATTTCAAGCACTGACATAAACATAAGACACACACATTAGCAATGAACAATAATGCCGATACTACACAATCACGTTTAAGCTGAACATTTATATTAACAATAAACATTGACATGGACTGTAAACATTATCATTTCAACCCTGAAAATAACATGTAAACACTCACACCAGCTTTAAACACTTAAATAAGTATTAAAATATCATAAAAACTCTCAACTCTCACACCAACCATAAATACAAACATCATACTAAACACTCACACAAACGCTGAACACTCACAATAAAACTAAACACTCTTGCCAACACTAAGTCTTCCTACCAACCCTAAATATTTCTCACAACATTGGCTAGTCATTGCAAAACTAAAAACTTCAAGAAGCGCCAAACTTTTATTATATTAGAGAACAAACACACGAACAACAATAAACGCCCATACAAACAATAAACATTCAAAATAGCATTATACACAAACATCAACACTAAACGCCTGCGCCAAAGCTAATCACTCCTCTAGCAAAGGCGTTTTTCAGCAATTATTCTGGTTCCAACGATTCAAAGTTTTTTTTTTTAACTATTTCAGTAAAATTCCAAATTTGGAGCACTTTGAACTAAACGTATGTGATATCACATATTTCTTAAATATTGCATTCTTTAGTTAATGAATAAAAAATATATGTAAATATTTATTAAATTGGCAAATTTTACTTATATCACCAGATTGCATCGAAGATTTGTGTTCACAAACAACACCTGTCGAGAAGATTTGATATCGATCAGATGTGTCATCCTCCAGTTATGGTACAGATTCCAACGATTCTTAGTTTTGTTTACTTCATCAATAAACCTAAACGAAATTTAATAGGTACTCTCCTGCCCCTGAGATGCATCAGCCAGTAAATATTGAAGCCTTTGAGAAAGTGGAAACTGAATATCATTATTTAGTGTGATTTAACGTGAATAGAGAATCATTAAGTTTTGAAAATGGTCAAATCAGTAAGTATTAATTTAAATTTTACTCTCTGTGGTCGTTTAGATTTTTGGCATATTTTTTGAATGTTTGAAGGTCTGCTACTGAGGATTTGGGAAGTTATCTGAGAGATTAATTTTGGGTGTGATTTATAGGCCCCCAAACCTTGATATGGAGTGCAGTAAGCTGTTATGGGACGAAATTCACAAGGCATCTAGATATGAAAATGTTGTGATAATGGGAGATTTTAACATTAGACAAATTGATTGGAACAATATGACAGGAAATCTTGAGTCTAGTGACTTTCTTGATACGGTTCAGGATTGCTTTTTAGAACAGGTTGTGACAGAACCAACTAGAGGAAACAATCTACTTGACTTGGTTCTTGCCAACAAAGAGTCGCTAATTAATAATCTTGAGGTTAATGAGGAGCTTGGGGAAAGTGATCACAAATCACTTAGTTTCAATATATCATGGAATCACCCAGATAAGTGCAATCAAATCTCAGTCCCAGATTTTCGCTTGGAGGACTTCATGGGACTGAAAAATTACCTGGGTGGGCTAAATTGGGATGTCCTGACTATGGGTCAGGTAGGTGATCTTGGTTGCCAATATGACATTTTTCAGAGCATAGTTCTAGCTGGCCAGACATCTTTTGTTCCGAGTAGGGAAATTAGATTTAACAAAAACGACCCCAAATGGAGGAATAATAGATTGAAACATCTCATTGGTCAAAAGAGAGGCATGTATAGGCGTATCAAAGGAGGGGATGTGCAGTTAAGAAATCAATATATTCAATTAAAGAGAGAAATAAAGAAAGGAATAAGAAAAACAAAAAGGGATTATGAAGCTAACGTCGCAAGGGATTCAAAGACTAGCCCAAAAGGGTTCTTTCAGAAGTAAGATTAGGGACAAGATTGGCCCACTTAAGAGTAACTCTGGTCGGACCACTGAGAGTGATAAGGATATGTGTGAAATTCTCAATACCTACTTCCTCTCAGTTTTCACCCAGGAAAATACTAGCGATGTTCCTGAAATAATGGATTATGTAGAACAGGACGATAATAAACTATGCACGATTGCGGTAACTAGTGACATGGTCCTCAGACAAATAGAGAAACTAAAACCCAACAAATCCCCAGGTCCTGATGAACTGTTTGCAAGGGTGTTAAAGGAATGTAAAAAGGAACTTAGCATACCTAATCTTTTTAACATATCACTACAAACTGGCATAGTGCCTGATAAGTGAAAAATGGCAAATGTAATACCTATTTACAAGGCAGGTGACAGGTCCCTGGGTTCAAATTATAGACCAATAAGCCTTAATTCCATAGAGGGAAAATTTATGGAATCAATACTTGCCGAAGAAATTCGTAGCCATCTTGATAGGCACAGATTAATGAATCTCTTCTTGTCTTACGAATTTACTAACATTTTTCACTAAGGTGTTTTAGGAGGTAGATCATGGTAATGAATATGATATTGTGTATATGGACTTAAGTAAGGCTTTCGATGGAGTTATGCATCAGAGGCTATTGAGGAAACTTAAGGCACACGGAATAGGAAGAGAAATTTTTTCCTGGGTAGAGGCTTGGCTGACAAATAGGCAGCGGAGAGTGTGCATAAAAGGGGAGAAATCAGAATGGGGGCACGTCACAAGCGGTGTTCCTCAGGGGTCAGTGTTGGACCCGTGTTCACAATTTATATAAACGACATAGATGAGGGAATAAATAGCGACATAAGCATATTTGCTGATGACACCAAAATAGGCCGTCCAATTCATTCAAATGAGGACCATAGAGCACTACAGGATGATTTGAATTGACTGATGCAATGGTTGGAGAAGTGGCACATGCAGTTTATTATAGACAAATGCAAAGTTTTAAGTGTTGGACAGGAAAATAACCATGCGACATATAAACTAAATAATGTAGATCTTTTAATACTACTGACTGCGAAAAGGATTTAGGAGTTCTGGTTAGCAGTAATCTAAAACCAAGACAACAGTGCATTAGTGTTCGCAATAAAGCTAACAGAATTCTTGGCTTCATATCTAGAAGTATAAATAATAGAAGTCCTCAGGTTGTTCTTCAACTCTATATATCCTTGGTTAGGCCTCATTTAGACTATGCTGCTCAGTTCTGGTCACTGTGTTACAGAATGGATATAAATGCTCTGGGAAACGTACAGAGGAGGATGACAAAGATGATCCCATGTATCAGAAATCTTCCCTATGAGGATAGACTGAGGGGCCTGAATCTGCACTCTCTCGAAGGGCATAGAATTAGGGGGAATATGATCGAGGTGTATAAATGGAAAACAGGAATAAATAAAGAGGATGCAAATGGCGTGCTGGAAATTTCCAGACAAGACAGGACTCGCAGCAATGGTTTCAAGATGGAAAAATTCAGATTCAGGAAGGATATAGGAAAGCACTAGTTTGGTAATAGAGTTGTGGATGAGTGGAACAAACTCCCGAGTACAGTTATTGAAGCTAAAACGTTGTGTAGTTTTAAAAATAGGTTAGATAAATACATAAGTGGGTGTGGGTGGGTGTGTGTTGGACCTGACTAGCTTGTGCTGCTGGGTCTGGTGCCGTGCTCCTTCCTTGAGTGGAGTTGACCAGACTGGTTGGGTCACTGGGCTTATCCGGGGGGGACATGGACCTGCTCTGCATGGGTCAGTAGGCCTGTTGAAGTGTTCCTTCTTTCTTATGTTTTTATTCAAGAATAGTTGGAATGGGTTCCACAACTTTGCCTTCTCCCTGTTGCAACATTCACCACCCATGCTTCACACCTATATAAGAATGTAGGTAACACTTTACTCTCATGAATTCCCCTCTTTCCTTCCATGGATAACGTTATGTGTCACCTCGTCTTTCATATACCCATCTGCTGACAAATCTACTCCCAAATATCTGAATACATTCACTTCCCCAGGACTCCCTCATTTCAATCTGATATTTCATTTTTTATTACCTTCTTTTTATTCTCATCACCTCGCTCTTTCCTGTGTGCACTTTTAATTTCCATGACTCACGAAATCGTAATAATACGATTGCAAACAAACCATACCCTCTTTTACATATCTTTCCAAATTCCTCCATCAACCTCTCCAATATCTCTTCAGAATCAAACAAAAGCACAGTGTCATCAGCGAAAAGCAACTGTCACTTTGTGTTAGATTCTTTATCTCTTAATCCCACTCCTCCTGCCAATACCCTAGCATTCACTTTTCTTACAAACCCATCTGTACAGATGGTGAAATCACGCATTCATATCTAAGGCCTACTTTTACTGAGAAATAATCTCCCTTTCTCAATCGTACTCTAACCTGAGCCTCACTATCCTCGTAAAAACCTACCAGTAACCTCCCACCTACTATATACATTTATTAAACAAAAGCATACTTCCCTGCCCAGTGTACGAAATCACAACTTCCCTATCTTCATCAGCATTTAACAGTCCCTGAAAATAATCCCTCTCAATCTCTCAGACACAACTATCCACCCAATAACTCTCCTCTCCTATTTTTAACTGTCAAATCCATCATAGGCTTTCTCAACTTATTTATCTAACTACACTTTCCTGTAACCATAAACTTTTGCCGAACAACCTAACACTACATTCTTAAATCTACCCCATACCTCTTCAGCCTCATCGAATGTACTTTTTTTTTTTTTACACAGGGTTTGACAAGGTTAAGGATCCCTAGCTTTATTGACAAGCTATTTACAGGTTAAGGATTCCTAACTTTATTGGCAAGCTAAGAGCTGTTACCTACATCAGCTCATTTGAAATCATTTTTATTGTTATGAGACATACAAGTAGGGAACAGGATGAAGTTGGAGCCATCTGTGGGCCAGCATTTTCATTTGATCAACTGACTTTATCTCATTGACATCATTATGCTGTACGAATGTGTTCCATACTCGAGTCATCCTGGGTATATAGGATCTCAGATGGAGTGAAGTTCTGGAGAAGGGTACAGCCAGAGTTGAAGTTGCTGCTTTCTGCCCGTCTTGTGGCATAAGAGCTTGTTTCACGCTGTCCTCGAAGTGGATCCAAGTGTGGTACTTTGACAATATTGGCCTAGTACATAACAGTAAGGCCACCCACATCCCTCCTATGTTGAAGGCTCTGCGGAAATGACAGATCTATCCAGGATGGTTCCAGGCGAGAGATGAGACGTCTTGCTCTGTTCTCTACTCTGTCAAGCAGTCGCAGATGAGAGGAGGGGGGGGAGGCAAACCAAGAAAGTGGAGCATACTCAAGGTGCGAGCGTACTTGTGCCTCGTACAGAATCTTGCAACCCCTACTGTCAAGCAGATGCGAGATACGGCGAAGTGCTGTAAGCTTCCTGGCTGCCTTGTTTGCAAGATTTACAACATGGTTCTTCATGGTTATAATATCAACTTCTTCTCCAGGTGCCAACACCCTCTCATTCATCCTTACTACTGCACCAGCATTACTATCATGGTGCCTAGAGACGATCATCATTTGCGTTTTCTCAGGTGAAAATGTTACTTGCCATCTCTTTCCCCAAGCTGATATAGCTCTCAGCTGGTGATTGATGTAGCTTAGAGCAGCTGGCATTTCTTCTCTTGGATAAGTGAATGTCAGTGTGAAGTCGTTTGCATATGCATGTGATTCTGGGATGAGATAAAGAAGGTCGTTGAAGTAGACATTCCATAACAATGGTCCCAGCACGCTTCCTTGTGGAACACTTGCCCCAATAGGATGTCTTGCTGATTCCGTTCCATTGAGAACTACACTTAGAGATCTACCATGAAGGTAATCACTGAGGAGACATAGCGTAGAGCCTGCAATTCCCAGTGCTTGAAGTTTTGCTAAGAGTCCCTGGTGCCACACCCGGTCGAAAGCGCCAGCAATGTCCAGTGCTACCACACAGCTGACTTTGGATTCATCCAGTGACTGGTGCCATTTAGTGGAGAGGTTTAACAACAGATCAGCAGCAGAGTAACCTTTCCTGAAGCCATATTGACGATCACAAAGTAGTGAGTGATAGTCAATAAACTCTGTCATTTGTCTTGAGATTATTGTCTCAAGGATCTTACCAGTGATTGACAGGAGTGACACTGGTCTGTAGTTGCTGATTTCTGCTTTGCTCTTCTTTTTTGTGAACAGGGACTACATTTGCCTCTCTCCACAGAGAGGGCCATTTACACTGTACTAGGCATTGCTGAAAGATGCGAGTTAGAGGTGCTGCTAGCTGGTCTGCACATCTTCTCAGCAATCTTGGGCTCAATTTGTCTGGGCCCACAGCCTTTTCTTGGTCAAGTGATTTAAGAAGGAAATGCACCTCCTCCTGCCTCATTGTCACCACTGACACTAGCCCATCTTTCTTCCTCCTCCGTTAGATTATAAGCCTTCATCTCTCCTACTTTCTGTTACCATTCTCCTTGTATCCCATATACCTTTTACTCTCACTGTAGCTACAACTAAAATATTATCTGATATATCTGTAGTCCCTTTATGAACACGCACATGCTGAACTCTATCCATCATTCTTTTATCTCTCTCTCTCTCTCTCTCTCTCTCTCTCTCTCTCTCTCTCTCTCTCTTCTACATTCCTTTCTTCTCCAGGTGAATAAACACTAATTATAACCCGCCTTTCTCATCCGACCCTTATTTTAATTCACATACTCCTTGAATTTCTTCATATATATATTCTCTCCTTATTTCCATAACTGATCCTTCAACATTATTGTTACACCTTCCCTAGCTCTAACTCTCTCAGATACTTCTGACATAATCCCATTTATTTCTTCCTACTGAAACTCCCCTACTCCCCTCAGCTTTGTTTCTCTTAGAACCAGGACATCCAAGTTCTTTTAATTCATAACACTGGCAGTCATCTCTTTCTTAAATGCACTACATGCACAAACATTCAAACATCATAACTTGATGAAGTTTTCTTCCTCTTATTTTAAGTAATTTATACAGGACAAAGAGTTACTAGCCCATTGCTCCTGGTATTTTTGTCGCCTCTTATGACAGGCATGGGTTTCAGAGGAACGATTCTTTTCCACTTCCCATGGACACGACAGGAAATGGATAAGAACAAGAACTATTTAGAAAATAGAAAACATTCAGATCAGTGTGTATATACACGCAAAACAACCACTGTGAAAGAATAGCGAAATTCACAGCGCTTTCGTGACTTCTCACATTATCAAGGAACTATATATTCTTTCACAGTGGCTGTTTTGCATATTGTGATATCACCTGTTTACTGTGATCTTATTGCATATGTGTACACGTATATGTTTTGTGCATAAGTGTAAGTAGAAGTAGCAAGATGTAAGTGTTTTCTTGCGTGTTTATGAGACAGAAGGAAAAGACACCAGCAATCCTACCACTGTTTAAAACAATTACAGATTCCCGTTTCACACACACATTTGGGTGGACGGTAGTACCTCCCTGGATGGTTGTTGTCTGCCATCCTGCTACTACCCACATCAACATTCATCACTCACACCAACAGTGAACACTCATACTAACACTAAACACTCTAGCTATCATTAAGCACTCACACCATCACTAAACACTCACAAAAACAATATACACTCTCACTTCGAGGTCACCTATAAAAATCATGAATATGTACACTTACTGCTAAATATTATATTAAAACAAGTACCCATTCTAAATACTAATATTTTGCAATACTGGCACTTTCAACTATTCTAAACTTCATTAAGATTTTATACTCGCAAAAAGCTCCCAGCGAACACTAACACCCTCGCAACGGTCTGACAACGCAAGTGAAAATAACACACTTCTAAACTTTGACAACCCCACCGAAAAATAACACTCAAATTTCTGACAACCCCCGCTTAACACTAACACCCTTTCGAAGTTCTGACCACCTCAACTGAACACTAACACCCTCTCAAAGTTCTGAACACCCAACTGAACACTAACACCCTCGAAGAGTTCCGACAGTCCCACTGAAGACTAACACCTCGATGGCAACTGAAAGCTAAGACTTTTATAATATTTAAGCACCGTCTCTCACCATCACCAACACAAAACTAAAATAACCTTACTGATCACCAATACTTACACAAAATTCCAAAATCCCTATTGATCATTAACTCCCACTCAAATCTCCACTGCCCAATAAACATAAACACCTACACAAAACTCCAGTAAATCCTCAAAATTCAAACACTCACAAAACATCAATTTTCCCATACAAAATCAAAACCACTCCAATAAACAGTAACACCTACACAAAAACATTAATAACCCTACTAAACACTAACAGCTGCAACAAACATAAACATCTCCACTAAAAACTAACATGCAAACAAAACATTAACAATTCTACTAAACACAAACACCCACACAAAATATTAACTCCATTAAACATTAACTCCACTAAACAGTAACACATACACAAAACATTACTCCATTAAAGGCTAACACGAGCACAAAACATTAACTCCTCCACTGAACACTAACACCAACACAAAACATTACAACTACATTAAACACTAACACTCGCACAAAACAGTAACAAAATCACTAAACATTAATACCCCTCACAAAACTCTGTCGATGAAACAAACTGCTAAAACCTGCACTCTGTGACACTGAACAATTTTACTGACTAGACCATTTGACGCGCCTGAGGCGTGAGACGATCAAATAGTCAGTTTCCTACGCAGCAGTTTCCCAACAGTGCTCGAAAAAATGATTACTGGTGTACTTCAAAGGCCCCTAACAGAGTTCGCAGAGAATACACGTAAGGCTCTATATAAAAAGCAGTTTTCGAATATCAACACTAGTGTGGCTTACATACGAAATATTACTTTTGTTGTACATTATTTAATATGTATATATTTCAATGTCTGCCTTATTTCACGTGAATTCTTTTTTTATTGAATTGTGTTAAGCTGAAAAACTGGACAGGAGACTAATTTAGATTCCTCTGCCTTTACCAGTCGTAAACGGTGACTGGTGTCGTAAACTTAGTCGTAAACTTAGAGGTGTATTATCTAAACTCTAAATGAATATATGCTGAGAGTATTTATGTTGAGAGTGAACTTTAACCTTTTGTTTAGAGATTGAATTATCGTTAAAGAAGAAATGGTTTCTGTGTAGACATAATGACCCTAGCGTAGTCGTTAGGTTTTAAACCCCGATTAACTAAATAACCAGCCAGTCGCAGTTTAAGTTATTTTGTACAACCAGTTCTTTATGAAGTTGAAGAACTTGAACTAAATTAATTCATTTATGAAAAAAATATGGGAACTATACTTGTTTAGCAATACTGAACCGGACGACATTATTTTGATTTTTGATTTATCATCAAACATAATACCGTAGAATATCAACAACGTGGAACTATCCATTAAAATCGAGCTAGAAAATAAACAGTAAAAACCCCTTTTCGGACGTTCTTTCTGGCAGAGGCGGGGGTAGCCTCACCTTCAAACATAGACATACTACATAATTACTTATATCATGGCATATGGACTTCGAGCGAGGTTATTATATATTATATTAAAACATCGGCCGTTTTTCACCAAGGTAGAGTGGCCCAAAAAAGAAAAACTTTCATCATCATTCACTTCATCACTGTCATGCCAGAAGCTCGCTTATACTACAATTATAAAACTACAACATTAGCACGCCTTCTTCAGAGTGCAGACATTGTACTTCCCATCTCTTGGGCTCAAGTCCGGCCTGCCGGTTTCCCTGAATCCCTTCATAAATGTTACTTTGCTCACACTTCAACAGCACTTCAAGTCCTAAAAACCATTTGTCCTCATTCGCTTGTATCTAACATGCTCACGCATGCTTGCTGGAAGTCCAAGCCCCTCGCACACAAAACCTCCTTTATCCCCTCCCTCCAACCTTTCCTAGGCCGATCCCTTCCCCGTCTTCCCTCCACTACAGATTTATACACTCTCGACATGTTCACCCTCTCTACATGTCCGAACCATCTCAACAACCTCTCCTCAGCCTTCTGGATGATAGTTTTCGTAATGCTGCACCTCCTCCTAATTTCGAAACTACGAATTTTCTACATTATATTCTCCTTGTTGCAACAATCACCACCCATGTTTCACACCCATATAAAAGCGTTATACCTATACTCTCATACATTCCTCTCTTTTCTTCCATGGACATAGTTCTTTGTCTCCACAGACTCTTAAGTGCACCACTCACATTTTTTCCCTCATCAGTTTTATGATTCACCTCATCTTTTATAGACCAATCTGCTGACACGTCCACTCCTAAATATCTGAATACATTCACCTCTTCCATACTCTCTCCCTCCAATCTGATACATAATCTTTTGTCACCTATATTTTTTGTTATCCTCATCGCCTCACTCTTTCCAATAATCAATTTTAGTTTTCTTTTTTTACATACCCTTATCAAACTCATCCACCAACCTCTGCAGCTTTTTTTCAGAGTTTTCAAAAATCACGGCGTCATCAGCAAAGAGCAACTGTGACAACTACTACTTTGTGTTAGATTCTTTTCCTTTTTTCCCCACACCTCTTGCCAACACCTGAGCATTCACCTCTCTTACATGCCCTTCTACAAATATAAGAACAACCATGGTGACATCACACATCCTTGTCTAAGGCCTACTTTTACTAGGAAATAATCTCCCTCGCTCCTACATACTCTAACCTGTGACTCACTATCCTCGCAAAAAAGTCTTCATTGCTTTCAGTAACCAACCTCCTATTCCATACATTTGCAACATCTGCTACATTGCTCCTCTATCCACCCTGTCAAACGCCTATTCACAATCCATAAATGCCACAAAAACCTCTTTATTTTTATCTAAATACTGTTCACCTACATGTTTCACTGTAAACACTTGGTCCACATACCCCCTACCTTTCGTAAAGCCTCCTTGTTCATCTGCCATCCTACTCTCCATCTTACTCTTAATTCTTTCAATAATAATTCTACCATATACTTTACCTGGTATACGCAACAGACTTATTCCCCTATAATTTTTGCACTCTCTTTTGTCCCCTTTGCCTTTATTCAATGGAACTATGCATGCTCTCTGCCAGTCCCTAGGTACCTTACCCTCTTCCATATATTTATTAAATAAAATCACCAACCACTCCAAAACTATATACCCACCTGCCTTGAACATTTCGATCTTTATCCCATCAATCCAAGCTGCCGTATCCCCTTTCATTCTACCCACTTCCTCACGAACTTTCCCCACACTCGCAACTGACTCTTCCTCATTCCTACAAGATGTTATTGCCCCTTGCCCTATACACGAAATCACAGCTTCCCTATCTTCATCAATATTTAACAATTCCTCAAAATATTCCCTCCATCTTCTCGATACCGCTAACTCTCCACTTAATATCTCTCTTCTATTTTTGACTATCAAATCTATTTGTTCCCTAGGCTTCCTCATCTTATTAATCTCACTCCAAAACTTGTTCTTATTTCAACAAAATTTGTTGATAACATCTCGCCCACTCTCTCATTTGCTCTCTTTTTACATTACTTCACTCTCTCTTAGCCTCTCATTTACTCTCCATATACTCCTCCCTCCTTACATCAATTCTACTTTGTAAAAACCTCTCATATGCTAATTTTTCTCCCTTTATACTCTGTTTACATCATTCCACCAATCGTTTCTCTTCCCTCCTGCAACCGCTTTCCTGTAACCACAAACTTCTGCTGAACACTCTAACACTGCATTCTTAAACCTACCCCATACATCTTCGACCCCATTACCTATACACTCACTAGCCCATCTATCCTCCAATAGTGAAGTTTCCATCGTATTTTTCTTCAAATCTCATTTGGTTTGTAACCCCTACTTCGTGGACGAGAAATGTGACTAAATTTTCCAGGTTTCGCTCGCACTTCATTTGTCTTCAGGAGACGTACCTACTGGCCGAGAACAGTTACCAGGTAGATGTCTTGCTTGCAATTAGATAGATAGCCAACAACGTCAATAAGTCACTCGTGAGTCACAAAATGAGTGTAGTCACCAGCTCCATCTCCACCGTCAGGGACGTAGTAAAGAAGATGGTTCTCAGGACGATGGAAATTATTGCAAGTGTCTGCGTCATCCCTTGGGGAGAATGTGATAATTTTTACATGGGCTAAATTACCAGAAGACTAGGCCAGCGAAAGCCAGAACACAAATAAATGCGCTTCAGACAAAAATTCAGTAATGGTTGTTTGATAAACTGCCACAGATGAATACTGATAAAATGGCAAAAAGTAAGATTGAAGGCAGCCCTGTTTGCTGTATCCATCATTGAGGCCGGAAACAATCCACGGACTGCAATGCATTCTAAATATCAACTATCTTAATAATATGAAAAAAGTTCCTTACCTTTTATATAAGTATTGTTCACTTTTGGTTCAATGTCAACACTAGGTATACACAGCCCCTACCCCTCATAGAACCCTCTTCTTCCACTCCAATCCTCCTTTCACTTGCCCTCAATTCAATCAATAATAACACTACCATTCGCCTTACATAGTATACTCAATAGGATTTTTTCCCACAGATTCTTACTCTGTTTTATCCCCTTTCCCGTTATAGGTAGGAACTATGGATTTTCTCTTCAAAACCTCGAATACCCTCCCTTTTTCATATTCATATTGACTAAGTTCTCCAACCACCTCAATGCAAGTTCTCCTCCTGCCTATAATATTTCTGCCTTGATTCAATCTATCCTGGTTGTTACAGCCATTTTTATTGTTCAAACTGCCTCATGCAATTCCAACATACTAACAAATTGTTCTTCCTCGCTTCTAAAAAAGATGTTATATCTCTTTAGGCTAATATATATACAAAATCATTACCTCCCTTTCTTCATCAACAGTTTTATACTCTTCAAACTATTTCGTCAATCTTTCCAGTATATCCACCACCCTTTCATCCCCCCCCCATCTAATGCCTATTTATTAACTTCACATTCTCAATTTATTAACCTCAATCAAATACTTTTTCTATGATATCATCATTATTGTTCATAAAACATCACCCACTTTCTCTCTCAACTTGGTTCTCCAATCTTTTTACCTGTTTTTTCTCCATATACTCCATACAACACATTAAATCAAATTCGTAAAATATCTCTCATGCGCTATTCCTTTTCTTACCACTCTCTTTACCTCGTTATACCAATCACTCTTTCCGCTAGTACTCACCCTCCTACAATTGTTAACTTCTGCAGAATCTAACACTGAAGTCTTCTATAGACTTTAACACTGAAGACACTGTAGACTTCTGTAGACTTTAACAATGAATTCTTAAATCTACTCCATGCCTCTTCAACCCTTTCCTCATTACTTCTGCTCTCTATAGTCTACCTCTCTCCCAGTATTTGCTTATATTTTACCCTAACTTGTTTTTATTAAAGAAAATATCTGAACCCATGAGACTTAAGTGAATATATGCCTCTACTTCTAAACATAATATTCTAAATCCTTGCTAGTTTGGCATCAGGCTAAGAAAATGGGCTAATGATGCTATCCAAAATATTATACACTCTGTCAGTACAATCCTAGAAAATAATGAATGTCCAATGGACCTCTTTATTGATCTACAAAAAGTTATTGTCACTGTAAATCACAATATCTCGCTGCTGAAACTGGAATACTAGGGAATTACAGGTAATGTTCTGACTTTTATAAAGTTCTACCTGACAGACATCAATGACACTACCTCATCAACCCGATCTATGAACATAGAGGTAGAACAGGGTAGCGTTCTTGGTCCACAATTTATTTTTCATCTATATTTATGACCTACCAAAACGCCTTCTTAGAACTTAGACAAATCTTGTTTGTAGATGACATAGCATTCGTCTTATCTACAGGACTTGAGATCCAGTTATCAGCAATGTCGTCGACGACGAGCTTATAAAGATTTCTGGATGGCAAACAACAACTCATTCGTAATATTGACAAGAACTTTAACATGTCAGGAAATAGTGCTAGAAATTATTTTTTTAACGTAACAATAAATAACTCGAGAGCAAATTCTTAGGTGTACACTTAACTACGACCTGAAATTCACAACTTACATCCAAAACTGTGGCCATTCTATCAAAAATACAGTATGCAACTATGTTGCTCATTCAACATTAAAATTCTGTATTAACCACTAATCTATTACTCCCTCACTTATGGTATCAGTTTTTTGGGGATTTACAGAGGGATATCACATGAAACCTATTGTTACCTAACAGGAATCGGCTCTTAGAGTAATCACCCTATCAGGGTTCGAACAACACATATTTGAAAGCCTTACTCAAGTAACAAAACATTCACTACTAGTACTATGCAGTTCATTAATATTAGACTCCTAGTATGAACATCTGCAAAGAGCTTAGCTTCATCCTAGAGAGGTTGCACATACCACATAGGCACAATTCAATAAAATATTTACCCCTTTCATACGCCGCGCATTCGACTCAACTTATTCAGGAACGTCATGCAACTATCCTGTCTGCCACCTGCTTCAAAAATATATCTAATAAGAACCTCCACCTGATCTAAATTCTGTTTAGGCTATTTACGTTTAAGTTCAGCGTATCAACAGTAACGTATCAATAGCATTCATAATGTTGTTCTAACCATCATTAATATATTTCAACTAATAACCACTACATGCGGTTTATATATTGTCATAAAAATGCTAAAATGTAATAAGTCATAAACCAAAACTGCAGTTATCAAAGACAGCAAACTTTAACATTCTCGTAAACTAAGTTAATTAAATAATTGTTCAGTAGTTAGAAGTTAATTTTAAGGTTGCAAGAAATATTCTGTATAACAAGAGGCTTCATGTAAAGCACGACAATAATCTCGGTAAATCCCGTATCAATTACTATTCTTTTTTGGAAATAAATTTAATAATATTGTTTATTATTATTTTAATTTATTATTATTATCATCATCATCATCAGTAGTAGTATCTGTCGTCTCTCTAAAAATATGAATATCAATCGAAAAGTCAACCCAACAGCCTTTTACCTACTAATACAAAGTGACACAACCTGTAGTCACTCAGCTGTAAACGTATCTCGTGTACAATTAGCGTTACAATAAATGAGACGTATTAGGCCCGATGGAGACGGATGATAACTCCTCGAAATAGTAAACAGTATGAATAGTGCAGGATGAGATTTATTGTTGTAACATTAGTGATGATTGATTGATGAGCTGCTTTTCTCTGAACGAAATTTTCTTTCTCTATATTTTTCCTAATGACCTAATGTTAGTATACACAGAATATACACACGGAGACAAGTATGTCACTCAGTGAACAAACACACGCATACGCAAGTAAATGAGTACACACATACATACACGCACACGCAAATAGATGAGTACATACACACACACACACACACACACACACACACACACAAACACACACATACACACACACACACACGCACACACACACACACACACACACACACACACACACACACACACACACACGCACACACACACACGCACACACACACACACACACACACACACGCACACACACACACACACACACGCACACACACACACACACACACACACACACACACACACACACACACACACACACACACACACACACACACACACACACACACACACACACACACACACACACACACACACACACACCAAGAACATCTGAGGTGTACATCAACCATGCAGCACATGGGCGCTTGGCAAATATAAGAATAGCGTTTCGACACCCTTATATGGAATCCTTTAAGTCTCGGTACACGGTGTATCTCAGGACGATAATGGAGTATGTGGCTCAGTATAGAACCTATACTTAGTCAAGCACGTGAAGAAATTGAAGAAAATGCGAAGGATTGCAACAAAACTAGTCCCGGAGCTTAGGGGTATGTCCTAATCGAAGAGGTTAAGGAAAATCGACCTGACGACATTGGATAACAGGAGGGATAGGCGGGGGACATGATAACAAAATACGTATTAAACATTGAGACGAATTGACGAGGTGGATAGGGACAGAATGTTCCAGAGATGGGACACTGCAACAAGGAGTCACAACTGGTAACTGAAGACTCAGATCAGTCACAGGGATGTTAGGAAGTATTTCTTCAGTCATAGAATTGTCAGGATGTGAAACAATCTGGAAAGAGATGACATTGAGGCAGGATCCATACACAGTTTTCAGACGAGATACGATAAAGCTCATGGAGCAGGAAGAGAGAGTGGACCCAGTAGCAGCTAGCGAAGAGGCGGGGCCAGGAGCTGTGGCTCGACCCCTGCAACCACAAATAAGTACACACACGCACACAGACATACATATACAGAAATAAATACGCTCAGGTAAGGAGAGAGGACCAACGACAATACAAAAAATGAATAGCAGCGAAAGCCAAGTCCATCCCAAAGCTGTTGAGTCACGTCAGGAGGAAAATAAGTCAACGACCAGGTAATCAGGGTGAAGAAGGAAGGAGGGGACATAACAAGAAACTACCGAGAAGTACCTGAGGAACTCAAAACGAGATTCAAAGTATTCACAAAGGAGACAAAAAGAACTACAAACTTCATGCAAGGGAAAGCCTTGATCTTGGGGCGAGTACAATACTGAGCACATCTCCTGAGGCGCACATTAAACAAATAAGTACTGCAGTATGTGTGTGCCTAGCAGACCTAAGAATAGCATTCCGACATCTCAATATGGAATCGTTCAGGACTCTGTACACCGTGTGCGTCAGACCTATATTGGAGTACGCAGTGCCAGATCGAAAGCCCACCTAGCCAGGCACGTAAGAAAATTAGAGAAGGTGAAAGGGTTTGCAACAAGATTAGTCCCTGAGCTAAGGGGCATGTCCTAGGAGGACAGGTTCAGGAAAATTGACCTGACGACGCTGGAGGACAGGAAAAACGGAGGGAATGTGATAACAACATATACAATACTGAGAGGAGTCAACAAGTTGGACAAAGACAGGATGTTCCAGAGATGTGTTACAGCAACAAGGGGTTACAGTTGGAAGCTGAAAACCAAGATGAATCACAGGGATGTTAGGACGTATTTCGTCAGTCACAGAGTTGTCAGGAAATGAAAGAGTCTGGAGAGTGATGTAGCGGAGGCACGATCCATATATAGCTTTTAAGAAGAGGTATGATAAAGCTCATGGAGCAGGGAGAGTGACCTATTTGCGACCAGTAAAGGGGGGGGGCCAGGTGCTGTGACTCGACCCCTGCAATCGGACCTAATGAGTATAAATCGTTGAGTACACACACAAACACACACACACACCAAAACCAAAACCCACACAATGTTCCCTCTGTCCCCACCACCCACATCACAAACCCCGCCGCTACAGTAGCCCCCTATGGGCACTCTGCCCCCACCCCCCATCACAAACCCCAGCCAAACTGCGACAATCCCAATGCAACTGAACAACCTAAGTCAAAATCCACACACTGTTCCCTCTCCCCACACCTACACATCACAAACCCCATCCCTACAGCAGCTCCCCAAGAGCACTCTGCCCTCACCCCCCATCACAAACCCCACCCACATTGCAAACCCCCATATGCCCCCTCCTGGGCTCCTGCTCCCCCAGCCCCAATATTTTCCCAGGACCACCGTGATAGATAAGAAGTTGAAGGTGTGGTACACAAACTCAGATGGATTAACAAATAAATACGAGGAGTGGCATGAAAGAATCAATGAGAAGTCCCCAGACATCATAACAGTCACAGAAACGAAACTCACTTAGACAATAACAGACACAGTCTTCCCACCGGTATATCAGATCCTGAGGAAAGACAGAAGTAGCAGAGGGGGAGGAGGGGTTGCACTACTCATAAAAAACAGATGGGGTTTTGAGGAAATAGAATTCATAGGCGAAATTGGAGAAAGGGACTACATAGTAGCTACAATTCAGTCTGGGGAACATAAGGTAGTCATTGTAATGATGTATAACCCACCACAGAACTGCAGGAGGCCAAGAGAGGATTTTGAAGAGAACAGAGCGATGGTGGACACACTGGCTGAGGTGGCACGAAGAGCTCAATCGTGCAGAGCAAAGTTACTGGTTATGGGTGATTTCAACCATAGGGAGATTGACTGGGAAAACCTGGAGCCTCATGGGGGTCCTGACACATGGAGAGCCAAGATGATGGATATGGTACTGGAAAACCTCATGCATCAACACGTCAGGGACATTACCAGAGAGAGATGGGAGGATGAACCAGCAAGACTGGACCTTGTGTTCACCTTGAGCAGTTCAGACATTGAGGACATCACATATGAGAGGCCCCTTGGAGCTAGTGATCACGTGGTTCTGAGTCTTGATTACATAGTAGAGCTGCAAGTGGAGAGGGTAACAGGAGTTCATTGGGAAAAGCCAAACTATAAGAGGGGGGACTACACAGGTATGAGGAACTTCCTGCAGGAGGTTAAGTGGGACAGAGAACTGTTAGGAAAGTCAGTAAACGAAATGATGGAATCTGTAACAACAAAATGCAAGGAGACAGAGGAAAGGTTTGCTCCCAAGGGCAAAATAATTAAAGGGAAGACCAAGGTGAGTCCTTTGTTTACTCGAAGGTGTAGCGAGGCAAAAACAAAGTGCATTAGAGAATGGAAGAGGTACAGAAGGCAAAGGACCCAGGAAAACAAAGAGTTCAATCGAAGAGCCAGAAACGAGTATACACAGATAAGGAGGGAGGCCCAGCGACAGTATGAAAGCGACATAGCATCAAAAGTCGAGTCTGACCCGAAACTACTGTATAACCACATTAGGAGAAAGACAACAGTCAAAGACCAGGTGATCAGGCTGAGGAAAGAAGGTGGGGAACTCACACGAAATGATCAAGAGGTATGTGAGGAACTCAACAAGAGATTTAAGGAAGTATTCACAGTGGAGACAGGAAAGACTCTGGGAAGACAGGACAGAGGGGGACACCAACAGGGAATACGCCAAAAAATCCTGAATGACATACACACAACTGAAGAGGAGGTGAAGAAGATGCTTAGTGATCTTGATACCTCAAAGGCAATAGGACCGGACATCTCCCCGCGGGTCCTTAGAGAGGGAGCAGAAATGCTGTGTGTCCCATTAACAACAATCTTCAACACATCCCTTGAAACCGGGCAACTACCTGAGATATGGAAGATGGCAAATGTAGTTCCCATTTTTAAAAAAGGAGACAGAAAAGAGGCGCTAAACTACAGACCTGTGTCACTGACGTGTATAGTATGCAAAGTCAGGGAGACAATTATCAGGAGGTGAGTGGTGGAGCACCTGGAATGGAACAAAAGTATAAATGACAACAATCACAGTTTCATGGAAGACAAATCCTGTGTCACAAACCTTCTGGAGTTTTACGATAAAGTAACAGAAGTAAGAGATGAGAGAGAGATGTGGGTTGATTGCATCTTCTTGGACTGCAAGAAGGCCTTCGACACAGTTCCTCACAAGAGATTAGTGCAGAAACTAGAGGATCAGGCGCGTATAATGGGAAGGGCCAGTGCTATTTCTGGTATACGTGAATGACATGATGGAAGGGATAGACTCAGAGGTGTCCCTGTTCGCAGATGATGTGAAGTTAATGAGGAAAATTAAATCAGATGAGGATCACGCAGACCTTCAAAGAGATCTGGACAGGCTGGACACGTGGTCCAGCAATTGGCTTCTCGAATTCAACCCTGCCAAATGCAAAGTCATGAAGATTGGAGAAAGGCAAAAAAGAGCTCAGACGGAGTATAGGCTAGGTGGCCAACGACTGCAAACCTCCCTCAAGGAGAAAGATCTTGGCGTGATTATAACACCGAACTCGTCTCCGGAAGCACACATCAACCAGATAACTGCTGCAGCATATGGGCGCCTGGCAAACCTGAGATTAGCATTCCGATACCTAAGTAAGGAATTTTTCAAGACACTGTACACCGTGTACGTCAGGCCCATACTGGAGTATGCAGCACCAGTTTGGAACCCGCACCGGATCAAGCACGTTAAGAAATTAGAGAAAGTGCAAAGGTTTGTGACAAGGTTAGTTCCAGAGCTAAGGGGAATGTTCTATGAAGAAAGGTTGAGGGAAATCGGCCTGACGACACTGGAGAACAGGAGGGATAGGGGAGACATGATAACGACATAAAAAATACTGCGTGGAATAGATAAGGTGGACAGAGACAAGATGTTCCAGAGAGGGTACACAGAAACAAGGGGTCACTCTTGGAAGCTGAAGACTCAGATGAGTCACAGAGATGTTAGGAAGCAGTTATTCAGCTATAGAGTGGTCAGGAAGTGGAACAGTCTGGCGAACGATATACTGGAGGCAGGTACCATACAAAGCTTTAAGACGAGGTATGATAAAGCTCATAAAGCAGGAAGAGAGAGGGCCTAGTAGCGTTTAGTGAAGAGGCGGGGCCAAGAGCTGAGTCTCGACCCCTGCAACTACAATTAAGTGAGTACAATTAAGTGAGTACACACACACACTAATAAACAAACGTGTATCCAAAATAACCCTGATTGTACACGTGTTCGCCAAAAATAAATGAACAGAAATAACTTTCTTAATATTAAAATCTTCAGCTTTGATTTTCTCTTAAGACAGAATTTTGTGTAAATGCATTAAGAAAATTACATAAACCATAATTCTTCCAGACGAGATATTACATTTTGTCCTCTAGGAATCTAAACAAATATCCACTGACGACGTCAGAAGAGGGGGATGGCTTTGGGGGTTTCAGCCCCCTAAAATTCTTCCATCTCCCCAAAACCTCAAACATATAAATAGTAATATTAATAATAGCGGTGTTTCAAAACAAGTCTGGTAACCCTTCCCCTTCCAACCAGATAGCCACCCCAAAGCCTCCCAGTATAGAAATTCCTGCGCCGCCCCTCCTAATATCAGTGATTCAATATGTGATTCAATTTATATTTCGTAATTTTATATCGAAAAAAAAAACATTATCTGGTCGTCCTCTACCACAACACATTTCTTTTTCGTGGTTGGCCATGTTGTGGGTCGGTTAGATGTCATTGGATTGTGATGTATGAGAAGCAACGGCGAATTTAAGAAGAATGATTTTCTTTCTTAAAGAGAACCTGCCTTGCTTATATACAAAGACAGACAATGCAATAAGAATATTTGAACACAATCACACACACATCATGTGTATATATATATATATATATATATATATATATATATATATATATATATATATATATATATATATATATATATATATATATATATATATATATATATATATATATATATATATATATATATATATATATATATATATATATATATATATATAAATATAGTGTAAAGTACCCCTCTTGCCAGAGGGGTACTTTACACTACAGTTATAAAGCTGCAACATTAACACCCCTCCTTCAGAGTGCAGACACTGTACTTCCCATCTTCAGGACTCAAGTCCGGCCTGCCGGTTTCCCTGAATCCCTTCATAAATGTTACTTTGCTCACACTCCAACAGCACGGCAAGTATTAAAAACCATTTATCTCTATTCATTCCTATTAAATACGCTCATGCACGATACTGGAAGTCCAAGCCCCTTGCACACAATACCTCCTTTACCCCCTCCCTCCAACCCTTCCTAGGCCGACCCCTACCCCGCCTTCCCTCGACTACAGATTTATACACTCTCGAAGTCATTCTGTTTTGTTCCATTCTCTCTACATGTCCGAACCACCTCAAAAACCTCTCCTCAGCGCTCTGCATAATAGTTTTGGTAATCCCGCACCTTCTCCTAATTTGCAAACTACGAATTCTCTGCATTATATTCACACCACACATTGCCCTCAGACATGACATCTCCACTGCCTCCAGCCTTCTCCTCATTGCAACATTCATCGCCCATGCTTCACACCCACACAAGAGTGTTGGTACAACTATACTCTCATACATTCCACTCTTTGCTTTCATGGACAAAGTTCTTTGTGTCCACAGATTTCTAAGTGCACCAGTCACCCTTCTCCCCTCATCAATTCTATGATTCACCTCATCCTTCATAGACCCATCTGCTGACACGTCCACTCCTAAATATCTGAATACATTCACCTCCTCCATACCCTTTCCATCCAATCTTTCGTCATCTAATCATTTTGTTATAATCATAAAATTACTTTTTCCTATATTCACTTTTAATTTTCTTCTTTTACATATCCTGCCAAATTCATTCACCAACCTCTGCAACTTCTCTTCAGAATCTCCCAAAAGCACAGTGTCATCAGCAAAAAGCAACTGTAACAACTCCCACTTTGTGTTTGATTCTTTATCTTGTAAAACTCCACACCTCTTGCCAAGACCCTCGCATTCACTTCTCTTACAACTCCATCTATAAATATATTGAACAACCACGGTGACATCACACACCCTTGTCCAAGGCCCACTTTTACTGGGAAATATTCTCCCTCTTTCCTACATGCTCTAATCTAAGCTTCAGTATCCTGGTAAAAACTATTCCCTGCTTTCAGTAACCTACTTCCTATACAATACACCTGCAATATCTGCCACATTGCCCCCCTATCCACCCTGTTGCACGCCTTTTTCAAAATCCATAAATGCCACAAAAACCTTTTTGGTCTACACACCCTCTACCTTTCCTAAAGCCTCCTTGTTCATCTGCTATCCTACTCTCCATCTTACTCTTAATTTTTGCAATAATAACTCTACCAAACACTTTACCAGGTATACTCAACAGACTTATTCCCCTATAATTTTTGCACCAATTTTTGTCCCCTTTGCCTTTATACAAAGGAACTATGCACGCTCTCTGATAATCCTTGGGTATCTTACCCTCTTCCATACATTTTTTAAATAATAGCACCAACCACTCCAAAGCTATATTCCCACCTGCTTCTAACATTTCTATCTTTATTCCATCAATCCCAGCTGCCTTACCCCTTTCATACTACCCACTGCCTCACAAACTTCCCCCACACTCACAACTGGCTCTTCCTCACTCCTACAAGATGTTATTCCACCTTGCCCTATACACGAAATCACAGCTTCCCTATCTTCATCAACATTTAATAATTCCTCAAAATATTCCTTCCTTATTCCCGATACCTCTAACTCTCTATTTAATAACTCTCCTCTCCTATTTTTAATTGAGAAATCCATTTGTTCCTTAGGTTCCTCAACTTGTTAATCTCATTCCAAAACTTTTTCTTATTTTCAAGAAAATTAGTTGATAACATCTCACCCACTCTCTCATTTGCTCTCTTTTTACACTGCTTCACCACTCTCTCAACCACTGTTTTTCTCTCCATATACTCTTCCCTCCTTGCATTACTTCTACTTCGTAAAAACCTCTCTCCATATACTCTTCCCTCCTTGCATCACTTCTACTTCGTAAAAACCTCTCATCTACTAATTTTTTCCTCCCTTACCACTCTCTTTACATCATCATTCCACCAATCGCTCTTCTTCCCTCCCGCACCCACTTTCCTTTAACCACAAACTTCTGCTGAACACTCTAACACTACATTTTTAAACCTACCCCATACATCTTCGACCCCATTGCCTATACTCTCATTAGCCCATCTATCCTCCAATAGTTGTTTTGATCTTACCCTAGATGCCTTATCTTTCAGTTTATAAACCTTTAGCTCTCTCTTACTTGCTGCTTCTATTTGCCTTGTATCCCATCTATATTTTACTCTCAGCTACAACTAAAAAGTGATGTGATATATCTGTAGCCCCTCTAATATTTTTAATTTATCTCTTCAAACAGGTGTAGTGTCTGATATGTGGAAGATGGCTAATGTAATTCCTATTTTTAAAACAGGGGACAAATCGTTACCATCAAATTACCGCCCAATAAGCCTGACCTCAATTGTAGGCAAATTACTAGAGTCAATTATAGCTGAGATTATAAGAAGCCATCTCGATAAGCATAGCTTGATTAATGATACTCAGCATGGATTCACAAGAGGCCGGTCTTGTCTAACTAATTTATTAACTTTCTTTAGTAAAGTTTTTGAGGCTGTTGACCACGATAAAGAATCTGATATTATTTACTTAGATTTTAGTAAGGCTTTTGATAGAGTTCCGCACCAAAGACTGTTAAAGAAAGTGGCAGCTCATAGCACTGGGGGAAGGGTGCTCTCGTGGATCAAATCATGGCTCACAGACAGGAAGCAGAGAGTGTCCATAAATGGGGTTAAATCCGAGTGGGGATCTGTAACAAGTGGCGTTCCACAAGGATCAGTCTTGGGCCCGTTGTTGTTTATAATATGTCACTGATCTTGATGAAGGAATTACTAGTGATATGAGCAAATTCGCCGATGACACAAAGATAGGTAGGATAATTGATTCAAACGTAGATGTTAGGGAACTTCAGGAGGATTTAGACAAACTCTATTCTTGGTCAGAAAAGTGGCAGATGCAGTTCAATGTAGATAAATGCAAGGTTTTGAAGCTCGGGAGTGTCCATAACCCTAGCACTTAAACCATACCCCCGGCCGGGATTGAACCCGCGGTCATAGAGTCTCAAAACTCCAGCCCGTCGCGCTAGCCACTAGACCAGCTAGCCACAATAAGATTCATCCAACTAGGTATATTTCTACACCATAGGAAAGTTAGCACAGGCACCTCTGTGACCACAAATGCAAGTTTTTACAGACGAATCTCCAGCTAGCGTGGCCGTGACGAACTCTAGCTCAAGTCCCTTCACTGCCGTCAACATGACTTAAGAAATCGTAATGACACGATTGCAAATAAACCATACCCCCGGCCGGGATTGAACCCGCGGTCATAGAGTCTCAAAACTCCAGCCCGTCGCGCTAGCCACTAGACCAGCTAGCCACAATAAGATTCATCCAACTAGGTATAGGTTTATTTGCAATCGTGTCATTACGATTTCTTAAGTCATGTTGACGGCAGTGAAGGGACTTGAGCTAGAGTTCGTCACGGCCACGCTAGCTGGAGATTCGTCTGTAAAAACTTGCATTTGTGGTCACAGAGGTGCCTGTGCTAACTTTCCTATGGTGTAGAAATATACCTAGTTGGATGAATCTTATTGTGGCTAGCTGGTCTAGTGGCTAGCGCGACGGGCTGGAGTTTTGAGACTCTATGACCGCGGGTTCAATCCCGGCCGGGGGTATGGTTTATTTGCAATCGTGTCATTACGATTTCTTAAGTCATGTTGACGGCAGTGAAGGGACTTGAGCTAGAGTTCGTCACGGCCACGCTAGCTGGAGATTCGTCTGTAAAAACTTGCATTTGTGGTCACAGAGGTGCCTGTGCTAACTTTCCTATGGTGTAGAAATATACCTAGTTGGATGAATCTTATTGTGGCTAGCTGGTCTAGTGGCTAGCGCGACGGGCTGGAAACCCTAGCACTTATAAGTTAAATAATGTAGAACTTAGCCATACAGATTGCGAAAAGGACTTGGGGGTTATGGTAAGCAGCAACCTTAAACCAAGACAGCAATGCCTAAGCGTACGTAATAAGGCAAATAGATTACTGGGTTGTAATAAAGTTGGTAGAATTACCGACAATATGTAAAGTAAAAGGACACAAGTGCAACTAATGTGACATTTATTGTGGCAACGTTTCGCTCTCCAGGAGCTTTATCAAGCCATTACAAACAATACATGGACACAGAGGGTATATAAAGGCTCAGAGTGAGGTGAATACTAGTGAGGTACCATTTCGATGTTCACTAGTGGTAGTAGTAGTAGTAGTAGTGGTAGTGACAAAAGCAATTAATTCGTACATGAGTAAAAGGATATAAAAGCTATTACTTGGGTAACATAAAAATAGGTTGGACAAATATAAACTGGAATGAGGCAGGTTGTTTCAGTGTTCACTCTCTGTGCTTTGTGTAGTATAACAGGAGAGACTATGTGATGGCAGGGTTTACTGTTTTCAGGAGGATTCTTGCTAAGACTTCGGAGATGGTGAAGCTGCCGTTGTTTTGTTTAATTGTATTCGAAACAGCGATCAGTGCTGATTCAAGGCACTTGCGTGTGCGGAAATTAGTTTCTTTTATCACTAATTGGGCGTCTCTGAATTTCATAAGATGATTGGTGGAATTTCGGTGTTGTACACAGGCGTTGTTTAAGTTGTCGTTCCTACATGCGTATATGTGTTCATTGAGGCGGGTGTCGAGGTTTCTTGCTGTTTCACCTACGTAGATCTTGTCACAGCCTCCACAGGGTATAGTGTAAACTCCTGCATTGACTGGTTCGTGGTGCTTGGGTTTTGTCCTGGTTAGATCCTTTATTGAAGTGGTAGAAGCGATGGCGACTCTGGTGTTAGCTTGTGAAAGTACTTTTGAGACGTTTAGTGCAACCTGGCTGTTGGGAAGAATTATAACTTTGTTGGGAGCGGTGTTGATGCGTGGAGAATTGATGATCTGAAGAGCTCTTTTCTTGCAGTCTTTGATGAAAAAAGAAGGAAATTGTAACTCAGTGAATGTTTGGTGAATGTAAGTACATTCCTCGTCAAGAAACTCAGGACTACAAATTCGGTATGCTCTTAGGAAAAACCCGATGATGATGCCTCTTTTGGTCTTGGTATCTTGACTGGAATAGAAGTGTGTGAGATCATTTTTATTGGTGGGTTTCCGATAAACTTGAAATCTTAGGTTGTTGTCTACTTTGTGAATGAGGACGTCGAGGAAAGGTAGCTTGTCATTGGACTCTTCTTCTAGTGTAAACTGAATCGCTGGTTCAACTGCGTTGAGCCTTGCCTGAAGATCCCGTACATCAAAACGTTTTGGAGTTATTACGAGGACATCGTCCACGTAACGTAACCAAGTGACGCTTGAAGGGATGATGTTGGCGAAGTGTTCGGACTCTAGGTGTTCCATGTATAAGTTGGCTAGGACGGCACTTATTGGGGACCCCATTCCCATGCCGTAGGTTTGTTTGTAGAGCTTGTTATTGAAGGAAAAACAGTTGAAGTTAACACAGAGTTCAATCAAGTCAACAAAATCTCCGGGAGGTAAAGGAAGATTAAGGTCCTGGTTGACTTTACGTCGTAGAACCTCGATGGCTTTTTTGGTAGGTACTTTTGTGAAGAGGGAAGTCACATCCAAACTGCTTAGTTTCTTGTTACGGATGGAGAGGTTACGGATGCGGTTGAGAAGGTCGCCTGAGTGTTTAAGATGAGCGGGGCTGATGGTCCCCAGAAGGCAGGAAAGATGTTTGGCAAGAACTCCGGCTAGTTTGTGTGGAGCACTGCCTATTCCTGACGTGATTGGTCTGAGAGGAATATTGTGTTTATGGGTCTTGGGTAAACCATACATGTGTGCTGGTTTAGGGTTGCTTGGTAACAAGTACAGAAGTTTCTTCCCTTCTCTAGTGCGTTTGAGTATTTGTCTGCTTTTGTATAGAAAGTCTTTGGTGAGCGTCTCCCACTGTTGAGTGCTGATAGGTTCGTATGTAGATTGATCATTCAAAAGGTCCATCATTTTAGTGTTGTAGTCACTGGTGTTGAGTATGACGACTCCACCTCCTTTGTCGGCGGTGGTGACGATAATGTTGGGGTCGTTGGCGAGGTCCTTAAGGGCAGTGATGTATCTTCTAGGAAGATTAGAACCTTCTTCTTCTAATCTTCCTAGAAGATACATCACTGCCCTTAAGGACCTCGCCAACGACCCCAACATTATCGTCACCACCGCCGACAAAGGAGGTGGAGTCGTCATACTCAACACCAGTGACTACAACACTAAAATGATGGACCTTTTGAATGATCAATCTACATACGAACCTATCAGCACTCAACAGTGGGAGACGCTCACCAAAGACTTTCTATACAAAAGCAGACAAATACTCAAACGCACTAGAGAAGGGAAGAAACTTCTGTACTTGTTACCAAGCAACCCTAAACCAGCACACATGTATGGTTTACCCAAGACCCATAAACACAATATTCCTCTCAGACCAATCACGTCAGGAATAGGCAGTGCTCCACACAAACTAGCCGGAGTTCTTGCCAAACATCTTTCCTGCCTTCTGGGGACCATCAGCCCCGCTCATCTTAAACACTCAGGCGACCTTCTCAACCGCATCCGTAACCTCTCCATCCGTAACAAGAAACTAAGCAGTTTGGATGTGACTTCCCTCTTCACAAAAGTACCTACCAAAAAAGCCATCGAGGTTCTACGACGTAAAGTCAACCAGGACCTTAATCTTCCTTTACCTCCCGGAGATTTTGTTGACTTGATTGAACTCTGTGTTAACTTCAACTGTTTTTCCTTCAATAACAAGCTCTACAAACAAACCTACGGCATGGGAATGGGGTCCCCAATAAGTGCCGTCCTAGCCAACTTATACATGGAACACCTAGAGTCCGAACACTTCGCCAACATCATCCCTTCAAGCGTCACTTGGTTACGTTACGTGGACGATGTCCTCGTAATAACTCCAAAACGTTTTGATGTACGGGATCTTCAGGCAAGGCTCAACGCAGTTGAACCAGCGATTCAGTTTACACTAGAAGAAGAGTCCAATGACAAGCTACCTTTCCTCGACGTCCTCATTCACAAAGTAGACAACAACCTAAGATTTCAAGTTTATCGGAAACCCACCAATAAAAATGATCTCACACACTTCTATTCCAGTCAAGATACCAAGACCAAAAGAGGCATCATCATCGGGTTTTTCCTAAGAGCATACCGAATTTGTAGTCCTGAGTTTCTTGACGAGGAATGTACTTACATTCACCAAACATTCACTGAGTTACAATTTCCTTCTTTTTTCATCAAAGACTGCAAGAAAAGAGCTCTTCAGATCATCAATTCTCCACGCATCAACACCGCTCCCAACAAAGTTATAATTCTTCCCAACAGCCAGGTTGCACTAAACGTCTCAAAAGTACTTTCACAAGCTAACACCAGAGTCGCCATCGCTTCTACCACTTCAATAAAGGATCTAACCAGGACAAAACCCAAGCACCACGAACCAGTCAATGCAGGAGTTTACACTATACCCTGTGGAGGCTGTGACAAGATCTACGTAGGTGAAACAGCAAGAAACCTCGACACCCGCCTCAATGAACACATATACGCATGTAGGAACGACAACTTAAACAACGCCTGTGTACAACACCGAAATTCCACCAATCATCTTATGAAATTCAGAGACGCCCAATTAGTGATAAAAGAAACTAATTTCCGCACACGCAAGTGCCTTGAATCAGCACTGATCGCTGTTTCGAATACAATTAAACAAAACAACGGCAGCTTCACCATCTCCGAAGTCTTAGCAAGAATCCTCCTGAAAACAGTAAACCCTGCCATCACATAGTCTCTCCTGTTATACTACACAAAGCACAGAGAGTGAACACTGAAACAACCTGCCTCATTCCAGTTTATATTTGTCCAACCTATTTTTATGTTACCCAAGTAATAGCTTTTATATCCTTTTACTCATGTACGAATTAATTGCTTTTGTCACTACCACTACTACTACTACTACTACCACTAGTGAACATCGAAATGGTACCTCACTAGTATTCACCTCACTCTGAGCCTTTATATACCCTCTGTGTCCATGTATTGTTTGTAATGGCTTGATAAAGCTCCTGGAGAGCGAAACGTTGCCACAATAAATGTCACATTAGTTGCACTTGTGTCCTTTTACTTTACATAATTTACATTAATGACCTTGATGAAGGGATTACGAGTGACATGAGCAAGTTTGTAATAATGTTGGTAGAATTACCGACAATATGTAAAGTAATTTACATTAATGACCTTGATGAAGGGATTACTAGTGACATGAGTAAGTTTGCTGATGATACAAAGATAGGCCGTATAATTCACTCTGAGGAGGATATCAATGAACTCCAGGACGAATTGAACAAATTAATGTCTTGGTCTGAAAAATGGCAGATGAAGTTTAATGTGGATAAGTGTAAGGTACTTGCCCTTGATAATGAAAATAACCCTCGAAGCTATAATCTAGGTGAAGTAGAGCTTGGTCATACAGAATGTGAAAAAGACTTGGGAGTCATGGTATGCAGAAATTTAAAGCCAAGACAGCAGTGCCTTGGTGTGCGCAACAAGGCCAACAGATTACTTGGATTTATCTCAAGAAGTATAAGTAACAGAAGTCCAAAAGTTATTTTACAGCTCTATACATCACTAGTGAGGCCTCATTTAGATTATGCTGCTCAGTTTTGGTCCCCTTACTACAGGATGGACATAGACTCATTAGAGAACATACAGAGAAGAATGACTAAAATGATTTACTGTGTAAGGAACCTCCCGTATGAAGATAGACTTAAAGCCTTAAGTCTCCACTCTCTGGAGAGGCGTAGAATGAGGGGAGATATCATTGAAGTGTATAAGTGGATGACGGGCATAAACAAGGGAGACATTAATAAAGTACTGAGGGTGTCGAACCAGGTAAGAACCAGGAATAATGGATTTAAGTTGGATAAATTTAGATTTAGAAAGGACATAGGTAAGTACTGGTTTTCTAACAGAGTTGTAGATGCGTGGAACAGTCTTCCCAGTGGGGTGATAGAGGCTAGGACCTTGGGTAGCTTTAAGAAGAGACTGGACAAATATGAGTGGGAGGGGCTGGGTTTGATTGGTGTTAAGGGGTACGGGAGTTATTTCTTGAGTAGCTTTAGGTAGATGTCGTTTTGATAAGGACCTGCCTCGTATGGGCCAGTAGGCCTTCTGCAGTGTTCCTACATTCTTATGTTCTTATGTTCTTAAAAGGACGCAAGTGCAACGGAGCTTTGTCAAGCCGAGCATGACAAAGCTCCTGGAGAGCGAAACGTTGCCACAATAAAATGTCACATTAGTTGCACTTGTATCCTTTTACTTTACATGAGCAAGTTTGCTGATGATACAAAGATAGGCCGTATGATTCATTCTGAGGAGGATAGCAATGAACTGCAGGAGGATTTAGACAAATTGATGTCTTGGTCTGAAAAATGGCAGATGAAGTTCAATGTGGATAAGTGTAAGGTACTTGACCTTGGTTGAACATTAAAATGGTATAAAATACCGACAGATTGTTAGGTAAGACACATGTGCAACAGTTAGGTATCTTTATTTCGAAACGTTTCGCCTACACAGTAGGCTTCTTCAGTCGAGTACAGAAAAGTTGATAGAAGCAGAAGAGACTTGAAGACGATGTAATCAGTCCATCACCCTTAAAGTTTTGAGGTGGTCAGTCCCTCAGTCTGGAGAAGAGCATTGTTCCTGGAATCAACTTCGACTACCTCTACTAGTAAGAGCGGCTGGATTTGAGAGGGACCTGACATCCCAACATCTGCGTTCTACTAGTGACCTGTCTCACCTCCTGGCGCTATATAAGGCTCCATCCTGTCACTTCAACTCCATATTGTTTCAAACTTTGGAACAATGCTCTTCTCCAGACTGAGGGACTGACCACCTCAAAACTTTAAGGGTGATGGACTGATTACATCGTCTTCAAGTCTTTTCTGCTTCTATCAACTTTTCTGTACTCGACTGAAGAAGCCTACTGTGTAGGCGAAACGTTTCGAAATAAAGATACCTAACTGTTGCACATGTGTCTTACCTAACACTTGACCTTGGTAATGAAAATAACCCTCGAAGCTATAAACTAGGTTAAGTAGAGCTTCATCATACAGAGTGAGAAAAGGACTTGGGAGTCATGGTAATCAGAAACCTAAAGCCAAGGCAGCAGTGCCTAGGTGTGCGCAACAAGGCAAACAGATTACTTGGATTTATCTCAAGAAGTATAAGTAACAGAAGCCCAAAAGTTATTTTACAGCTCTATCCATCACTGGTGAGGCCTCATTTAGATTATGCTGCTCACTTTTGGTCTCCTTACTACAGGATGGATATAGACTCATTAGAGAACATACAGAGAAGAATGACTAAAATGATTTACTGTGTAAGGAATCTCCCGTATGAAAATAGACTTAAAGCCTTAAATCTTCACTCTCTGGAGAGACGTAGAATGAGAGGAGATATCATTGAGGTGTATAAGTGGATGACGGGCATAAACAAAGGAGATATTAAAAAAAGGTATTGAGGGTATCGAACCAGGTAAGAACCAGAAATAATGGATTTAAGTTGGATAAATTTAGATTTAGAAAGGACATAGGTAAGGAACCTCCCGTAGGAAGATAGACTAAAAGCCTTAAATCTCCACTCTCTGGAGAGGCGTAGAATGAGGGGAGATATCATTGAAGTGTATAAGTGGATGACGGACATAAACAAGGGAGATATTAATAAAGTACTGAGGGTGTCGATTGATGGACTGACCACATCGACTCAAGGATGAGGGACTGATTACCTCATTCTCCTCCTGTTCTTCAAGATTCTCCTTTGTATGGACTGATGAAGCCACTGTGTGGCGAAACGTTTCCTCAATAATGATACCCAAGAGTTGCACATGTGTCTAATTTATCAACGCCTCTCCAGAGAGTGAAGATTTAAGGCTTTAAGGTTATCTTCATACGGGAGGTTCCTTACACAGTAAATCATTTTAGTCATTCTTCTCTGTATGTTCTCTAATGAGTCTATATACATCCTGTAGTAAGGGGGCCAAAACTGAGCAGCATAATCTAAATGAGGCCTCACTAGTGATGTGTAGAGCTGTAAAATAACTTTTGGGCTTCTGTTACTTATACTTCTTTAGATAAATCCAAGTAATCTGTTGGCCTTGTTGCGCACATTCCGGCACTGCTGTCTTGGCTTTAGATTTCTGCTCACCATGACTCCCATGTCTTTTTCACATTCTGTATGATCAAGCTCTACTTCACCTAGATTATAGCTTCGAGGGTTATTTTCATTACCAAGGGCAAGTACCTTATACTTATCCACATTGAACTTCATCTGCCATTTTTCAGATCAGGACATTAATTTGTCCAAATCCTCCTGGAGTTCATTGCTATCCTCCTCAGAGTGAATTATACGGCCTATCTTTGTATCATCAGCAAACTTACTCATGTCACTCGTAATCCCTTCATCAAGGTCATTAATGTAAATTATGAACAAGAGAGGGCCTAAAACTGATCCTTGTGGTACGCCACTAGTGACTAATCCCCATTCAGATTTCACTCCATTATTGGTAACTCTCTGCTTTCTATTGGTAAGCCATGCCTCTATCCATGTTAGAACTTTACCTCCTATACCATGAGCTGCCACTTTTTTCAAAAGTCTCCTGTGAGGTACTCAATCGAAGGCTTTACTAAAATCCAAATAAACAATATCATATTCCTTATCACTGTCTACTGCCTCAAATGTTCTATTGAAGAACGTCAGCAAATTTGTCAGGCATGAATGACCTCTCGTGAATCCATGCTGAGATTCATTTACTAAGTTATGCTCTTCAAGGTGACTTCTAATAATGTCAGCTATAATTGATTCTAGTAACTTGCCCACTATAGATGTCAGGCTTATTGGACGGTAATTTGAAGGAACGGACTTATCCCCTGATTTGAATATAGGAACCACATTAGCCATCTTCCATAACTCTGGCACAACACCGGTAAGGATGGACGCATTAAACACACTCGTTAATGGCTGACTAAGTTCCATCTTGCATTCCTTAAGTACCCTGGAAAACAACTCATCGGGTTCCGGGGACTTATTTTGCTTCAGTTTGTCTATCTGTTTAATAACCATGTCCCTCGTGACAGTAATATTAGTTAATTTAAATTCATCAGGAACTAAATAATTGTTAATTACTGGAATCTCATTTACATCTTCCTGTGTAAAAACTGACAAAAAATAGTCATTAAATAAGGAACACATTTCCAGTTCGTTATCCGTCAGCTGACCATTCCCAATTTTCAGAGGTCCTACTTTTTCCTTCACCTTCGTCCTATACACTTGAAAGAACCCCTTTGGATTAGTCTTTGATTCACTAGCAACTCTAATTTCATAGTCACGTTTAGCCTTTCTAATCCCCTTTTTTACTTCTCTTTTAAGCTGAACATATTGGTCAGTAAGGTTAACCTCTCCTCTTCTGATGCGCCTATAAATTCCCCTTTTCTCCCCTAATAGATGCTTTAACCTACTGTTAACCCATTTAGGATCGTTATTATTAGACCTAATATCTCAATATGTTTCTGAAGAATAATTCTCATAAAATCATCAAAAGGACGATCTCTCATGTCAAGGAGTCTATTGGGTAAAAGAGACTTGGGCAGAACTTGTTCAAGTCCCACAAGTTAAAAATTCGACTTAATTTTTAAAAAAATTGTTTAAATGAACAAGATCTGCCCAAGTCTCTTTTACCCAATAGACTCTTTGACGTGAGAGATCGTCCTTTTGATGATTTTATGAGAATTATTCTTCAGAAACATATTGAAATTACTAAAATACAGGAGAAGGAAGCATTCAAAATATTGAGAAACAAAAAATACTCTTTTAATCATGCAATTCCATCCGAATGGAAACACAGTTTGTTGGATCATTGCTATAATGAACTCAGAAGAATTTGTAATGAACTCAAAAACAAATTACAAGGAAAATTAGACATTTTAATTGAAAATAGTGATTGGACAAAGCATGCTAATAACAACTTTGTAATTAACTTATCAGATGAAATTTTAGACAAAAATACAACTGCTGTTCTAGGTTTTGCAACTTCAAAAAACTTAATAATGTTGAAATTGCAAAAGCCTTTTGTAACTTTGAATTTTTTTTTGATTTATCCATTGATGAAATTAATATTAGTAAAGGAATGGTACATAACTCTATGTTAAAACCAAACATTCCCAATTGCCCTCAAAGATTCTTTAAGTCTTATGATACACTTAATAACAATGAAAATTTTCGCCTTACTAAAGCAGACAAAATAAATGCAATATTAATTATGAAAGAAAATGATTACCAAGAAAAAATGAATAATCTCTTAGATGATACTGAAACCTATTCTAAACTTAGAAAAAATCCCCTAGAAACCGTTAACAGCAATTTCAATAAAACAATAAAACTTCTACTGAAAGGCAAAGATGAATTAGTCAAACAATTTACTTCCACTAATCCATCTTTACCTTACATGTATGGACTAATAAAAACACACAAACCAGGGAATCCAGTCAGACCAATTATTAGCTCCATAGGATCAGTTTCATGTAAATTATCTAAATGGCTTGTTGATATTTTGAGCTCTATTGTTGGCAAAGTTTCTAACGTTAATTTTAAAAACAACATAGACTTGGTTGATAAATTAAGCTCCTTCACTGATTTAAATGATTTTAACATGGTTAGTTTTGATGTTACTTCCTTGTTTACGAAAGTTCCTCTTGATGATTTATTAAGTTTCTTATCTGAAGAACTCGTCAATTATGATTTACCATTGGCAGTTCCTACTATCATTAAACTTATTAAACTTAGCATTTTTGACGCAAAATTTGTATTTAATGATAAGTTTTACACTCAGAAGTTTGGTATGGCAATGGGAAATCCTCTTTCACCTGTTTTTAGTAACCTATACATTGAATTTTTTGAAACAAGGCTGCTTAACACAATCCTCCATAATAGAGCTAAATGGTTCAGATATGTTGATGATATTTTGTGCCTTATGCCCAAAAATGTAGATATACACCATTTCCTTGGCAAATTAAATAGCTTAGATCATTCTATAAATTTTACTGCTGAATTTGAAGAAAATTACTCATTGCCTTTTCAAGATGTTTTAATTATTAAGGGTAATGAATTCAAATTTAAAATTTACAGAAAACCTACAAATAACTGTTCCTATGTCCACTATTATTCTTCCCATCAAAATAGAGTTAAACTGTCTGTTTTCTCATCAATGTTTTTGAGAGCTTTACGAATTTATAGTCCAGAGTTCATAGATGAAGAAATATCCAAAATTTATGAAATAGGTAATGATTTGAAATACCCAAGAAATGTAATTGATAAATCTTTTAAAGTTGCTAGAAATACTTTTTACAATCCAAAAAGGGACAACCAGCCTTATTCAACTAAAAATATGTTGGTTCTCCCTTACCATGAAAACTTGGTTGATATGCCTTCTCTGCTTAAGACTTTTAATATTAAAGTTGTATTAAAAAATCTTGATACAGTAAAAAAACTTTTGATAAAGAATTCCCCCCAAAATGCTGATGGATGTGTCTATAAGATTCCTTGTAAAATTTTCGATAAAGTTTATTACGGTCAAACTGGTAAAAATCTCGAACTAAGATTAAAACAACATAAATATAGCATTAGAACTGGACAAGATTCCAATGCTCTATTTATTCATGTAAGAGATTTTAAGCATCCAATTGATTTTCAAAAAGTTGAGAAAGTAGTATCAAGCAAGTCCATGGTCGACAGGAATATAATTGAATCTTGTTTCATAAAAAGCAGTTTTGACAATAATATGAATATTTCCTTTGGTTAATATAAATTAGATCCATTTATAATTAATAGAATTTGGGAAGAATTTAATAATACATTGGACAAATAATAATTTTTTAAATTTCTTATTTCTTGGGTAGAATAGTTTGTTGGTGGGCTGTATGAAGGACCTGTCTAGCTCGGCCGGCGGGCCTGCTGTCTCGCTTCAGGCGTTTCGTTGTTGTGGGATCTGATAGTGAGGTGTGGGCTACCCCTTTATATACCTTCCTTTGATGCTTTACTTTCATTGTTCCTTGATAATGTAAGTAGTCACGAAAGCGCTTGGAACTTCTCTATTCTTTCACAGTGGTTGTTTTTGCATATTCTGAAATCACCTGTTTACTGTGATCTTATTGCATATATATATATATATATATATATATATATATATATATATATATATATATATATATATATATATATATATATATATATATATATATATTTATATATATATATATATATATATATATATATATATTATCACACTGGCCGATTCCCACCAAGGCAGGGTGGCCCGAAAAAGAAAAACTTTCACCATCATTCATTCCATCACTGTCTTGCCAGAAGGGTGCTTTACACTACAGTTTTTAAACTGCAACATTAACACCCCTCCTTCAGAGTGCAGGCAGGTAGTAGGTTGGTGTAGGTAGTAGGTTGGTAGACAGCAACCACCCAGGGAAGTACTACCGTCCTGCCAGATGACTGTGAAACAGAAACCTGTAACTGTTTTGCATGATGGTAGGATTGCTGGTTTCTTTTTCTGTCTCATAAACACGCTAGATAACAGGGATATCTTGCTACTCCTTCTTACACTTTGGTCACACTTCACAGACACGCACATGCATATATATATACATACATCTAGGTTTTTCTCCTTTTCTAAATAGCTCTTGTTCTTCTTTATTTCTTCTATTGTCCATGGGGAAGTGGAAAAGAATCTTTCCTCCGTAAGCCATGCGTGTCGTATGAGGCGACTAAAATGCCGGGAGCAATGGGCTGGTAACCCCTTCTCCTGTAGACATTTACTAAAAAAGAGAAGAAGAAAAACTTTATATATATATATATATATATATATATATATATATATATATATATATATATATATATATATATATATATATATATATATATATATATATATATATATATATATATATATGGTTTAGAAAGACACGTAAGCAAACACTATAACATATTTATTAGAAAACGTTTCGGTCCTGGGATCAAGGTCCCAGGACCGAAACGTTTTCTAATAAATATGTTATAGTGTTTGCTTACGTGTCTTTCTAAACCAACTTGTCGGTATTTATTACCAAGGTTGATACCATATATCTATATATATATATATATATATATATATATATATATAGATATATATATATATATATATATATATATATATATATATATATATATATATATATATATATATATATATATATATATATATATATATATATATATATATATATATATATATATATATATATATATATTTATATATATATATATATATATATATATATATATATATATATATATATATATATATATATATATATATATATATATATATATATATATAATATAGGGAGGTACCACCTCTAGACCTGTTATAGGGACCCTCATCCTGAGAGAAAAGAATAAACTTGCTTCAGGGAAAATTCAAGGTTCTCCCTGAAGCTGTTTGAGAATTTTCTCCTACCACCCCCTATATTTTATATATATATTTTCTTTAAAGACAAAATACATTGACAAAAATTTCACAAAAATACGATAGAAAGTAAAACAACATAGGTAACTCAGAGCTACATCTCGAATACTTCGTCCAGCTCCCCGGCGGTGGGCCGCGTGCTTAGAATGCTGCAGGCATTTCCTCTCTGGATCGCAACACTGAGTCTCTGAAAGACGAAGCTGGTCGCCCTGTGGTCCTTTGTTTCTATGATGAGCTTTTCACCCAGCTCTATTAGGAACTTTAGAGCACACTTGCCCCATGCTCCAAGAGTCTCCGACCCTATTGGGATGAAGTTAGAGCAAGGGGGAAGGTCTTCATATTTGCGGATCTTCTGGGTCTCCCTGTGGCTGGCAGCTCCACATGTGTAGTCCCAGGCAATCTGCTTTCCATCCTTCCAAGGTAGCATAGTGGCTCCATCAGGACGCTTTAGACTTCCGTCAGACCTCTGCACTTTGGGTTCCGGTTGAGCTGGGCAACGGGCTGTGGTGATGCTTCTCTTTATGAAGTCATTGACCTCCTCATGCCTGGCATACTTCCCTTCTGCTGTGTGACACACGAGACCATAAAGTTCGAATTGATCAGCTGTCACCCTGCCACAAATACACCTATGTTCGGTGAGGATGGGGGCGGCTAGGCGAAGAGCAACACCAATCCGAATGGCCTGTGGGTCTAGTCGAGTGCCCAAGGAGGAATTGGGAACAGCTAACAGGAAATCTCCTGAGTGTGGTGCGTTCACTGCCAGGAGACGAGCTTTGTCCTTCCCGAGGCGTTGGAGAGCATAGTGTTGACGATTTTTTCCATGATCGGTTTGTCCCAGTGGGACTGTTTGTGTTCTTTGGGAGGAGCTGGTCTACTGAAGGAATCTGTAAGGGTGTCCCACCGAATCGCTGCTTCAGTAAACCTGGGGTCTTGAGCTCCTACCACGTCTTTCAAGAGTTCGGGAACAATCTTCTTGACTAATGCACTGGAAGCCAAACACGAAGACAGAAAAGCAGGTAAAGCAACATGCGTTGCTTTGCGCACCCCTATACCTCCCAGTCGTACTGGGAGGGTTGCCTGATCCCATTGCTGATTCTCTAGTGACAGGTTCAGTGCCTTCTTAAGGGTTGACCTCAGGTGTGCGTCATATTCGTCGAGTGTTGGGTTGTCAAAAGAGGGTGCACACCTCAGGAAGTAAGTGAGTCTTGGAATAGTAAGGCACCTTGTGAGGAGATACAGAGCATCATGGGCATCAAGATTGCTTATTCTCTCCTCAATTCTCATCAGGTCATTCAATTTGTCCTTGAGGACTGTGTCGATGGCCTGGTGACCCAGCGGTGCTCCCAAGAGGGTACTGTTGGACGGAGTGGTAGTAGAGACTTCTGGGAGTATTCTTCGCACAGCATTGATTATTTCCTGGTTTGCTGTGATGATTTCACACTTGGAGGGATTGAGGATGAGTCCCAAGTCTTCTCCCTGTGTTTTCACCAGTTGTAGGTCCCCTACCAGGGACTCTTCAGTACCTGCCAGAGTGCCATCATCCAGGTACCAGATGTTGAGCTCGCTGCATAGGCTGGAAGTTAGTTCTCTTACTTCCAAGCAGAAGAGAAGTGGAGCTAGTGGGTCACCCTGCTGAACACCTTTTGATGAGAGAATTTCATGTTTTCCAAACAAAAGAATTGAGGGTTTGCTGTAGCCGGCTGAAATGAAGGGAAAAAGACGGGGGGAGCGATCCCGAACAGCTGGCAAGACAGCATCTCTCTTTACCATATTAAAAGCATTTCTAAAATCAAGTTTGACTACGGTCTTGTCTTCTGGTAGGTCCGTGATGTTGGCCCTTGCCACATGAGCTGCAGCTTCACTGCCTTGAGGGACCCCAAAGCCCAGTTGGTGTGGCTGGAGTATACTGGCAGCTTCTAGGCGAATGTTTCTTACTGCTGCTTTGGTAACGAGACGGGGAGGAGTGTTTCCAACCGCAATGGGTCTGATTCCCCTATCCTTCTTCTTCAACGCACACAGTGAGGCTCCAAAAAAGAAAGGTTTAATTTCTTCTGCGATTCGCCCAGCCAGGCAGTTGTTGACGAATGTTGTTAACTCGGTGAGAAGAAGTGAAGCAGATGCACCGAGTACTGGATTTACCATCTCCTTGAGGTGCTGAGGTCGAATTCCAGTGTAACCTCCTTCAGATCCTGCAGGAAATGACACAATCGCCTTATAGACTTCCGATTCAGGCAAAATTAATTGTTCAGTGATGGGGTCTTCCTCAGGGTTGTTGATGGCTATGGTGTCCCTGGTTGGATGCTTGTCTCTTAGTGCTTAGGCTGTGGTCTCATCTTCGGGGGCTACAGTGTCGTCACTTGTAATTATTCGGATTGCTCCCACTGTGTTATCTTCTTCAATTTTTTTGCTAACCTGTGCGCAAATTTTCTCGTTTTCAGTGGGACTTTTCTTGGGTCTACCTTTGTGATTCCTGCGATGGTGGGGCAGAGGGACACAATTATTCGTTCTTGGGTAGTTGTGCACTGCCTTGATAACTGATGTGGTTAGCAAGGCAGACATTGCCGAACAGGAGTAGGTTGCGCCATGCTTGGATGGTGCCTCGGGCTTCTAAGTTGGTGGAACCTCCATTCACTGCTGCATATGGACGAGCCGCTTTAGGGATGTGGGATAGGGTACTGTTTGCAGTGGATGTGAATGCCAACAGAAGGTTATCGCAAGTGAGGAGGTTGCCATTGGAATTGTCATCTGCCTGTGGAGGCTGTGGGCTGCTCTCTGCTGGGGGCATATGTGATCCTGCACACCCATTGTGTGCACGAATGCGACCATCCCTGTTGCGTGCTCGAAACTCTCCGCACACCTGACATGTGCCTCTTCTTTCATTGTTGGGTGCACTGTTTCCCTGGCTTTGTGGCTGGCTGGTTTCATCATCTGCCATACCTCAAACTGTGCGGTAAACCCAGGCTGAAGGGAAAATGGCGCCTGGCACATACCACATGTAGTTCATGGTGGTGGTGAGGGGAGGAGAGGGGTCTCCCCTCCTTGTGGTGGGCGGTGGAGGAAAGGGAGGAGTGGAAGATGTGTGATGAGGCGGAGTAGGGCACTCACTTCCTCCCAGGACAAGTCACTATACACCACAATGCACTGTGCACCTGTTACTATACGCCACTATGCTCTGTGCACCTGTTACTATACACCACTTTTTTTTTTTATTCGCCGGTATTCTCCCGGCCCGGGTCTTTTCCAAGTAGTGGTAACCCGGCCTTGGCTCCCTATCTGTGCACAGCCCCCACTATAAACGACACGCCGCTGTACACTACACGTGCTATGCGCATACCATGCTCAAACTACGCACTATACACTATACACTATATACACTATACACACGGTGAACAAACACTCCATAGTTGTAACATGAGCACATGGTGTATGCGCGCCTGTTTGGGGAAGGGAGAGACAGTTTTACCCCTCAGCCTCTGCCTCCTCCTCCTCCTCCTCCTCCATTAGGCCTTCCCTCACTGACCTCACCTACCCATGGTGACCGTATATATATATATATATATATATATATATATATATATATATATATATATATATATATATATATATATATATATATATATATATATATGTATATATATATATCTTGTTGAAAGTACCAGTGCTATCACTGAGGCCCTCAGTCATTTGTACTCTGATGTTAATGAGAAGGGCGATACCAGGCTTCAAGCTAACAATCTTTTGCAGAAAACTGAAGAACTGGAATTTGTGTTTCTGTTGCATTTTTTGACCAGTGTGCTAGGACGTTTTCATAAGGTAAACATAGTAATTCAGGAATCAGAACTGTTACTAAGCATTTGTGCATATTTGAACAGGTCACTTCAGATATTTTTAAGCAAAATTGGTGATTTCGATTAGCTTGAGCAACAAGCAAAAGCCACCTTGCCAAATGTGAACTACAGAACTGTCACTATGAGACAAAGAGTAAGGAAATGACAAAGAAGTGATGGGAGTGTATCTGGTCCTGATGCCCTAAAGGAACTCTCTTCAAGAGATAAGTTTAGAATAAAATCCTGTATTCCTATACTAGATGCAGTTGAAGCCAATTTAAAAAGAGCTACTGTGTACAGTGATATTGCAGAAATGTTTTCCTTTCTTGCTAATCAGACAGCACCTAAGCAAGAAATCCAGGAACGTGTTGAACTGTTGATGGAAAGATACCCAGATGTTGACCTGAAACTTACTGATAAACTTTTGCACTCTCATATGTACGTGAGACAAAGCCATGGGCCGACAGATGAGCAGTCACTGTCTCATACAGACTATCAAATTATATTTAGAAGACACAGCAGTAATTTAAAGTAGAATAGTAATAGACAACT
>NC_091299.1:47712658-47747658 GCF_038502225.1 Cherax quadricarinatus | reverse complement strand
GACAAGAGAGAGAGGGGTGGGTGGATTGCATTTTCTTGGACTGCAAGAAGGCGTTTGACACAGTTCCACACAAGAGATTGGTGCAAAAACTGGAGGACCAAGCAGGGATAACAGGGAAGGCACTACAATGGATCAGGGAATACTTGTCAGGAAGACAGCAGCGAGTCATGGTACGTGGCGAGGTGTCAGAGTGGGCACCTGTGACCAGCGGGGTCCCGCAGGAGTCAGTCCTAGGACCAGTGCTGTTTCTGGTATTTGTGAACGACTTGACGGAAGGAATAGATTCTGAGGTGTCCCTGTTTGCAGATGACGTGAAGTTGATGAGAAGAATTCACTCGATCGAAGACCAGGCAGAACTACAAAGGGATCTGGACAGGCTGCAGACCTGGTCCAGCAATTGGCTCCTGGAGTTCAATCCCACCAAGTGCAAAGTCATGAAGATTGGGGAAGGGCAAAGAAGGCCGCAGACGGAGTACAGTCTTGGGGGTCAGAGACTACAAACCTCACTCAAGGAAAAAGATCTTGGGGTGAGTATAACACCAGGCACATATCCTGAAGCGCACATCAACCAAATAACTGCTGCAGCATATGGGCGCCTAGCAAACCTCAGAACAGCATTCCGACATCTTAATAAGGAATCATTCAGAACCCTGTACACCGTGTACGTTAGGCCCATATTGGAGTATGCGGCACCAGTTTGGAACCCACACCTAGCCAAGCACGTAAAGAAACTAGAGAAAGTGCAAAGGTTTGCAACAAGACTAGTCCCAGAGCTAAGAGGTATGTCCTACGAGGAGAGGTTAAGGGAAATCAACCTGACGACACTGGAGGACAGGAGAGATAGGGGGGACATGATAACGACATACAAAATACTGAGAGGAATTGACAAGGTGGACAAAGACAGGATGTTCCAGAGATTGGTCACAGTAACAAGGGGACACAGTTGGAAGCTGAAGACACAGATGAATCACAGGGATGTTAGGAAGTATTTCTTCAGCCACAGAGTAGTCAGTAAGTGGAATAGTTTGGGAAGCGATGTAGTGGAGGCAGGATCCATACATAGCTTTAAGCAGAGGTATGATAAAGCTCACGGCTCAGGGAGAGTGACCTAGTAGCGATCAGTGAAGAGGCGGGGCCAGGAGCTCGGACTCGACCCCCGCAACCTCAACTAGGTGAGTACACACACACACACACACACACACACACACACACACACACACACACACACACACACACACACACGCACACGGAGATTAATTGGGAAAACCTTAAGCCACATTGGGGACCCGAAACATGGAGAGCCAAGATGATGGATGTGTTACTATAAAACCTTATACACCAACATGTTAGGGACACTACGAGAGAGAGAAGGGAGGATGAACCAGCAAGACTGGACTTCGTGTTCACCCTGAGCAGCTTGGACATTGAGGAGCTAGTGTTCACGTGGTTCTGAGCTTTCAGTACATAGTAGCGTTACAAGTGGACAGGGTAACAGGAGTAGAATGGGAAAAGCTAAACTATAAAAGGGGGGACTACACAGGTATGAAGAACGTCCTGCAGGAAGTTCAGTGGGACAGAGAATTGGTTGGAAATTCAGCAAACGAAATGATGGAATACGGAACAACAAAATTCAAGGAGGCAGAGGAAATGTTTGTTCCCAAGGGCAACAGAAATAATGGGAAGTCCAGAACGAACCCCTGGTTTACCCGAAGGTGTAGGGAGGCAAAAAATAAGTGCACTACAGAATGGAAAAAGATCAGAAGGCAAAGGACCCAGGAAAATAAAGAGATTATTCGACGAGCCAGAAACGAGTATGCACAGATAAAGAGGGAGGCCCAGCGAGAGTACGAAAACAACATAGCATCGAAAGTCAAGTCTGACCCGAAACTGCTGTATAGCCACATTAGGAGGAAGACAACAGTCAAAGACCAGGTAATCAGACTGAGGAAAGAAGGTGGGGAACTCACAAGAAACGATCAAGAGGTATGTGAAGAGCTCAACAAGAGATTTAAGGAAGTATTTACAGTGGAGACAGGAAGGACTCTGGGAAGACCGAACAGAGGAGGACATCAACAAGGGATATTACAACAAGTGCTGCATTAAATACACACAACTGAGGAGGAGGTGAAGAATCTGCTAAGTGACCTTCATTCTTCAAAGGCGGAGGGACCGGACATCTCTCCGTGGGTCCTTAGGGAAGGGCAAGAGACGCTGTGTGTGCCATTAACCACAATTTTCAACACATCTCTTGAAACTGGGCAACTACCTGAGGTATGAAAGACGGCAAATGTAGTTCTCCTTTTTGAAAAAGGAGACAGAAACGAGGCACTAAACTACATACCAGTGTCACTGACGTGTATAATATGCAAAGTCATGGAGAAGATTATCAGGAAGAGAATAATGGAGCACCTGGAACGGAACTAGATTATAAGCGACAACCAGCACTGATTCATGGAAGGTAAAAACCTGTGTCACAAACCTGCTGGAGTTTTATGATGAGGTAACAGAAGTAAGACACGAAAGAGAGGGGTGGGTTGATTGCATTTTCTTGGACTGCAAGAAGGCCTTCAACACAGTTCCTCACAAGAGATTAATGCAGAAACTAGAGGATCAGGCACGTATAACAGGAAGGGCACTGCAGTGGAACAGAGAATACCTGACAGGAAGGCAAGAACGAGTCATGAAGTATCACAATGGTCACCTGTGACGGGCGGGGTCCCACAGGGGTCAGTCCTAGAACCAGCGCGATTTTTGGTATATGTGAATGACACGATGAAAGGGATATATTCAGAAGTATGACTGTTCGTAGATGATGTGACGTTAATGAGGAGAATTAAATCAAATGATGAGCAGGCAGGACTACAGAGAGACCTGGACAGGCTGGACGCTTGGTCCAGCAACTGGCTCCTCGAATTCAACCCCGACAAATGCAACGTCGTGAAGATTGGGGAAAGGCAAAGAAGACCGCAGTCAAAGTATAGACTAGGTAGCCAAAAATTGCAAACCTCACTCAAGGAGAAGGATCTTGGAATGAGTATAATACTGAGCACGTCTCCGGAAGCACACATTAACCAGATAACTGCTGCGGCATATGGGCGCCTTGCAAACCTGAACACAGAGCTCAGATACATCAGTAAGGAATCGTTCAGGACACTGTACACCGTGTACGTCGGGCCCATACTGGAGCATGCAGCACCAGTTTGAAACCTACACCTGGTCACACACGTCAAGAAATTAGAGAAAGTGCAAAGGCTTGCAACAAGGTTAGCTCCAGAGCTAAGCGGAATGTCATACGAGAAAAGGTTAAGGGAAATCTGTCTGACGACACTGGATGACAGGAGGGTTAGGGGGTGACAAGATAACATCATACAAAATATTGCGAGGAATAGGTAAGGTAGACAGTGACAGGATGTTCCAGAGATAGGACACAGAAACAAGGGGTCACAATTTGAAGTTGAAGACTCAGATGAGTCAAAGGGATGTTAGTATGTATTTCTTCAGTCATAGAGTTGTCAGGAAGTGGAATAGTCTGGCAAGTGATGTGGTGGAGGCAGGAACTATTCTTAACTTTAAGACGAGGTATAATAAAGCTCATGGAGAAGGGAGAGAGAGGACCTAGTAGCGATCAGCGAAGAGGCGGGGCCAGGAGCTGAGTCTCGATCCCTGCAACGACATATAGGTGAATACATATAGGTGAGTACACACACACACAAGTAAGCAGTCATTCAGGACCCTGTTCACTGTTTACGTTAGGCCCATATTGGAGTATGCAGCAACACTCTGGAACCCACACCTAGTCAAAGATGTCAAGAAATTAGAGAAAGTGCAACGGTTTGCAACTGGACTAGTCTCGGAGCTAACGAGCATGCCCTACGAGGAGAGGTTAATGGTTATAGACCTGATGACAGTGGAGGATATGAGAGAGAGAGGAGCACATGATAACAATATACAAAATACTGAGAAATTGACAAGGTGGACAGAGACAGGATGTTCCAGAGAAGGGACACAGCAACAAGGGGTCACAACTGGAAGTTGAAGACTCAGATGAGTCACAGAGATGTTAGGAAGTATTTCTTCAGTCATTGAGTTGTCACGAAGTGGAATAGTCTTGAAAGTGGTGAAATGGAGGCAGGACCCATACATAGCTTTAAGAAAAGGTATGACACGGTTTAGGGAGCAGGGAGAGAGTGGACTTAGTAGCAACCAGTGAAGAGGCGGGGCGAGGAGCTGTGGCTCGATTCCTGCAACCACAGTTAAGTATGTGGCATGCTGTTAGGCACAGGGGACAGCAGTGAGTGAGGGAGTTTTAGGTAATGTGATAGGCCCACTACAGTGGTGCTATAAGGCCACCGGGATCTCCAGGATATGATAAAGGTAGCAGCAATGGCTGTGTTTAATGGGCAACCAGAGATGAGGAGGGAAAAGCAATGTATAGAGGGGAGGGTGACGTCAGTTTTTATTCATGCTCTTCAGGAGACCGAGGGAAGGATGTATGAAGAAAGACGAAAGGGAGAGCAAAAAATAGATTGAAAATATCAGACAAACAGGAGAGAAGGACATGACCGAGTTGATAAATTTTCAAAGAATAGGGAGATACTCGAGGGTAACAAAACGGCCAGTTAAATTGATTTTCAAGACAGAAACTGTGCGAAACGGGATCCTGCAGAAGAAATCACGGCTAAAGAAACAACAAAATACCAATGGGCGTACCTAGACCATAGCAGAATGAGAGAAGAACAACAGAAAGTGAGAGAAAGGATACAAGGAGGAAAGGGGCAAGAAAGAGTCAGGCGGGGACAACTAGAGTCAGGATGAACAGCAGTCACTCACAGAACCTCAAAACTAAATATATTAACCCAAAACAAGCCACACTTGGAGCACCCATGCACACCCAGCACAAACCCCACCTATGCAGTAGCCTCACCTTCAAGGACCATAACATTGTATCAATCGCATCTGCTAGAAAAATGACAGGATGGATAATGAGAACCTTCAAAACTAGGGAGGCCAAGCCCATGATGACACTCTTCAGGTCACTTGTTCTATCTAGGCTGGAATATTGCTGCACTCTAACAGCACCTTTCAAGGCAGGTGAAATTGCCGACCTAGAAAATGTACAGAGAACTTTCACGGCGCGCATAACGGAGATAAAACACCTCAATTACTGGGAGCGCTTGAGGTTTCTAAACCTGTATTCCCTGGAACGCAGGAGGGATAGATACATGATTATATACACCTGGAAAATCCTAGAGGGACTAGTACCTAACTTGCACACGAAAATCACTCACTACGAAAGCAAAAGACTTGGCAGACGATGCACCATCCCCCCAATGAAAAGCAGGGGTGTCACTAGCACGTTAAGAGACCATACAATAAGTGTCAGGGGCCCGAGACTGTTCAACTGCCTCCCAGCACACATAAGGGGGATTACCAACAGACCCCTGGCAGTCTTCAAGCTGGCACTGGACAAGCACCTAAAGTCAGTTCCTGATCAGCCGGGCTGTGGCTCGTACGTTGGTTTGCGTGCAGCCAGCAGCAACAGCCTGGTTGATCAGGCGCTGATCCACCAGGAGGCCTGGTCACAGACCGGGCCGCGGGGGCGTTGACCCCCGAAACTCTCTCCAGGTAAACTCCAGGTAAACTCCCATAGCACCCTTCCAGGTCTCCCACTCCCCCAGCCTCCATAAACCCCCTAGAATACAGAGGGAATAATGAACAAGTGTGAAGAGTGGCATATAAGAATCACGGAGGCATTACCAGACTTCATAGAACTCATGGAAACCAAGCTCATGGGAATGATAACAGACACAGTCTTTCCAAATGGATATCACACCCTGAGGAAAGATAGACGGGGTGAAGGAGTTGCACTGCTCATCAAAAATAAGTGGAGTTTTGAGTATTTGGTAGAAAGGGACAAGGGAAGCAAGGGATTACCTAGTAGGAACACTTCAGACTGGGGTTCCCAAGGTGGTAATTTCATTGATGTACAACCCATCATTGAATAGCAGGAGGCCAAGACAAGAATATGACTAAAGCAACAGAACAATGGTTGATACACTAGTTGAGGTGGCCAGAAGAGCCCACATGGGAGACTGACTGGGAAAACCTGGAGCCACATGGGAGCCCAGGAAGGTGAAGGGCTAAGATGATGGGGGTGATACTGGAAAACCTCATGCAACACGTTAGGGACACTACCACAGAGAGAGGAGAGGATGAAGCAGCAAGCTGGACCTCATATTCACCTTGAGTAGCTCAGACACTAAGGACATTACATGTGAAAGGACCCTCAGAGCTAGAGATCACGTGGTCCTGAGCTTCGAATACATGCTAGAGTTACAAGTGGAGAGGGAAGCAGGAAGAGTAGGATAGGAGGACAAACTACAAAAGAGGGGACTACACAAGCATGAGAAATTTCTTACATGATGTTCAGTGGAAAGAGAACTGGTGGGAAAATCAGTAAATGAAATAATGGAAAAGTGCAAGGAGGCAGAGGAGAGGTTCATACACGAGGGCAACAAAAATAATGGGAAAACCAGAACGAGACCATGGTTCACCAAAGTGTAGAACAGCCAAAACTAGGTGCACTTGAGAATGGAAGAAGTATACCTGGAGTTTACCTGGAGAGAGTTCCGGGGGTCAACGCCCCCGCGGCCCGGTCTGTGACCAGGCCGGAGGACCCAGGAAAATAAGGAAACAATTCGTGGAGCCAGAAACGAATACACACAGAACAGGAGTGAGGCCCAGCGGCAATATAAAAATGACATAGCATCGAAAGTCAAATCTGACTCCAAGCTGTTGTATAGTCACATCAGGAGGAAAACAAGAGTCAAGGACCAGGTAATCAGGCTGAGCAAGGAAGGAGGGGAGATGACAACAAATGACCGAAAAGTATGTGATGAGCTTCACATGAGATTTAAGGAGAGGAGACAGAAAGAACTCCGGAAAGCTGGAATGTTCGGTTACAGCAACTAGTGCTGGACGTACTACGCAGTGGTGACGTGTACTTAGCTCTGTGAAGACCTGTTTGTGTGCTCTCTGTGAATCTGAACCAGGATGCCCTCTCTTGAGCAGCTTTACCAGCAGCTGAGAGAAGAACTCAGAGTTGCTAAACTGGAGATACGGCGATTAACGGAGGAGAACAAGAGGATTCGTAGTAATCCACCTATTGTGAGTCCCCAGGTTAAGAAGGGAGCTTGGTCAGTGGTCGGGCAACATGGAACCAAGCTGAAGATTAAGAAAACGGTTGGAGAGGCAGAAACAACGAGAAACCAGAAGATTACCGTGGAAACTTCCAACTCATTCTCGGTGCTACCTGACGAATGTGAGTGTTCTACTGGGAATGCCACAACGAGCACCAAAGAAGCATTGGCAGACGTGAGTGAGACATCCCTAGAAACCCCAACGAAGACCATCGAGAACGTCATAACGAATTCTACAAGTGGTGTAATGCTACCTGGCGAATGTGAGTCGACTACTCGGAGCATCACTACGGACGACGCCAAGGAAGGTAAAAACATTGTTGTTGTTGGGGATAGCCAGATTAGGTACATGGATAGGGCATTCTGTTTGAAGGATAGGAGTAGGAGGCAGAGAGTATGTTTTCCTGGGGCTGGGATGAAGGATATTGTTAGCCGTCTGGATGACATCATGAGAGGTAATGGGAGCAATCCTATTATCTGTCTCAGTGCTGGAGGCAACGATGTTGGCAGACGTAGGAGTGAGGACCTGATTAGCAGGTATAGGTCAGCAATAGAGATAATTAGGAAGAAGGGTGGCAAACCTGTCATATGTGGCATTTTGCCAAGGAGAGGAGTTGGAAATGAATGGTTGTCCAGAGCAATTGGTGTCAATTGCTGGCTGGACAAATACTGTAAGGAAAATGCGGTAACATTCATTGACAACTGGGACCTCTTCTATGGCAGAAATGACATGTATGCCAGGGATGGGGTTCACTTGTCTAGGTGTGGGGTGGGAGCACTGGCCAACGCAGTGGAGGGAGCTGTTAGGTCTTTAAACTAGGAATAGTTAGTGGTATGGGTTTTGGCGGGAAAACTGTGAAGTCGCAGGGTAGTAACATGAGTACTAGGAGAACTAGTAATAGGCAAAATGAGGAGGATATTGGAAAGCCAGTGGCACTAATTGACAATGACAGTAATAGGTTTAGTGGAATAACAGAAAGGAGCAGGAAGGGTAAAGAGATAGGAGGGTCATTAAATATTTATTACACAAATAGTCGCAGTGCTAGGAATAAGATGGACGAGTTGAGACTAGTTGCTAGTGCAGGTAACATAGATGTATTTGCCATTACTGAGACGTGGTTTAATTCAAAAAGTCGGGGCATGCCTGCAGAATGTCACATTCAGGGTTTTAAATTGTTCCAAGTAGATAGAAGTATCGGGAAGGGGGGTGGGGTGGCATTGTATGTCCGAGATCGCTTGAACTGTTGCATAAAAACGAGTCTGTTTGGATAGAATTTTCAGAGGGGCATGAAAAATTAATTTTAGGTGTGATATACCGTCCCCCAAATTTAGATAGGGACCAGGGGAGACTACTATGGGAGGAAATTGTTAGGGCCACAAGGCACGATAATGTAGTAATTCTAGGAGACTTTAACTTTAGTCATATTGATTGGAATTTCTTAACTGGGAATTTAGAATCATACGATTTCTTAGAAGTAGTACAGGATAGTTTTTTGAAGCAGTTTGTGACAGAACCTACAAGGGGTAATAACCTGCTTGACTTAGTTCTGGCAAACAATGAATCCCTTGTTAATAATTTAGAAGTTTCAGAGGAACTGGGTGCCAGCGACCACAAATCAAATACATGTAGAATTGAATGGAAGTATGATAGTAGGGATAACTCAGTAACAGTCCCAGATTTTCGCTTAGCAGATTACGATGGGCTTAGAGAACACTTATCATCTGTTGACTGGGGTAACGAAGAGAGCTATCAATATGACAGTTTTCTGAACACAATACATGCTGCTCAAAGAACGTTTATCCCTTATAAGGAAATTAGATCAAATAGAAATGACCCAAAATGGATGAATAATAGGCTTAAATATCTACTAGGGCATAAGAAAGAAATTTATAGGCGTATCAAAAGAGGCGAGGGTCATCTTATGAATCAGTATATTGACATTAAGAGGGACATTAAAAAGGGGATAAGAAAAGCTAAAAGGGACTATGAAATTAAAGTTGCTAGGGATTCTAAAACTAACCCAAAAAGTTTTTTCCAGGTCTATAGAACAAAAGTCAGAGATAAGATAGGTCCCCTTAAAAATAACTATGGGCATCTTACTGACAAAGAGAATGAAATGTGCTCGATTTTAAATAATTATTTTCTCTCGGTTTTTACACAGGAAGACACTAATAATATTCCGGTAATTAATTTTTATAGTGGATCAGAAGAAGATAAATTATGTAACATCACAGTCACTAGTGAAATGGTTGTGAAGCAGATAGACAGACTGAAGCAAAATAAGTCACCGGGTCCTGATGAGGTTTTTTCAAGGGTTCTAAAGGAATGCAAAATGGAAGTCTGTGAACCATTAACTAATATTTTTAATTTATCTCTTCAAACAGGTGCAGTGTCTGATATGTGGAAGATGGCTAATGTAATTCCTATTTTTAAAACAGGGGACAAGTCGTTACCGTCAAATTACCGCCCAATAAGCCTGACCTCAATTGTAGGCAAATTACTAGAGTCAATTATAGCTGAGATTATAAGAAGCCATCTCGATAAGCATAGCTTGATTAATGATACTCAGCATGGATTCACAAGAGGCCGGTCTTGTCTAACTAATTTATTAACTTTCTTCAGTAAAGCTTTTGAGGCTGTTGACCACGATAAAGAATTTGATATTATTTACTTAGATTTTAGTAAGGCATTTGATAGAGTTCCGCACCAAAGACTGTTGAAGAAAGTAGCAGCTCATGGCATTGGGGGAAGGGTGCTCTCGTGGATCGAATCATGGCTCACAGACAGGAAGCAAAGAGTGTCCATAAATGGGGTTAAATCCGAGTGGGGATCAGTAACAAGTGGCGTTCCACAAGGATCAGTCTTGGGCCCGTTGTTGTTTATAATATATATCAATGATCTTGATGAAGGAATTACTAGTGATATGAGCAAATTCGCCGATGACACGAAGATAGGTAGGATAATTGATTCAAACGTAGATGTTAGGGAACTTCAGGAGGATTTAGACAAACTCTACTCTTGGTCAGAAAAGTGGCAGATGCAGTTCAATGTAGATAAATGCAAGGTTCTGAAGCTCGGGAGTGTCCATAACCCTAGCACTTATAAGTTAAATAATGTAGAACTTAACCATACAGATTGCGAAAAGGACTTGGGGGTTATGGTAAGCAGCAACCTTAAACCAAGACAGCAATGCCTAAGCGTACGTAATAAGGCAAATAGATTACTGGGATTTATATCAAGAAGTGTAAGCAACAGAAGTCCAGAGGTCATACTGCAGCTTTATACATCATTAGTAAGGCCTCACCTAGATTATGCAGCTCAATTCTGGTCTCCATATTACAGAATGGACATAAATTCGTTAGAAAACATTCAGCGTAGGATGACTAAATTAATACATAGCATTAGAAATCTTCCTTATGAAGAAAGATTGAAGACTCTTAAGTTACATTCACTTGTTAGACGAAGAATGAGGGGAGACCTGATCGAAGTGTATAAGTGGAAGATACGTATTAATAAAGGGGATATTAACAAGGTCTTGAGGATATCTCTCCAAGAGAGAACCCGCAGTAATGGATTTAAATTAGATAAGTTTAGATTTAGAAAGGACATAGGAAAGTATTGGTTTGGAAATAGGGTAGTTGATGAGTGGAACAGTCTACCTAGTTGGGTTATTGAGGCTAGGACTTTGGGTAGTTTCAATTTTAGGTTGGATAAGTACATGAGTGGGAGGGGTTGGATTTGAGTTGGACTTGCACATCAGAGCTTATTTCTTGGGTAGCATTGAAAATTGGGTTGGTTAAATGTTTGTTAGTGGGATGAATTGTAAAGGACCTGCCTAGTATGGGCCAACAGGCCTCCTGCAGTGTTCCTCCTTTCTTATGTTCTTCTTATGTTCTTATGCATAACCGAGGAGGAGGTGAAGAGGCTGGTAAGTGAGTCAGATACCTCAAAAGCAGTGGACCGAACATCTCTCAGTGGGTCCTGAGAGAGGGAGCAGAGGTGCTATGTGTACCGCTAACAACAATCTTCAACACATCTTTCGAAACAGTGCAAGTACCTGAAGTGGAGAAGACAGCAAATGTAGTCCCAATTTTTAAGAAAGGAGATAGTCAGACAAAATTAAACTACAGACCAGTGTCACTGACATATATAGTATGAAAAGTCATGGTGATGATTATCAGGAGAAAAGTGGTGGAGTACCTATAGAGGAATGATCTGGTACACAACAACCATAACGTTTTTAGGAAAGGGAAATCCTTTGTCACGTACCTACTGGAGATTTACAACAAGGTGACGGAAGACAAAAAGGAGAGAGAAAGCGGAATGTGTAGATTGCATTTTCTTGCACTGAATGAAGACTTTTGACACAGTTCCACTCAAGAGATTAGTGCAAAAGCTAGAGGAGGAGGCAGGAATAACAGGAAAGGCACTGCAATGGATCAGAAAATATCTGACAGGAAGGCAACAACAAGTCATCGTGCATGACTAGGTGTCAAAGCGGGAGCTTGTGACGAGCGGGGTTCCACCGGGGTCAGTCCTAGGGCCGCTGCTGTTTCTTGTAGATATGAATGACATGATGGAAGGGATAGATTCAGAGATGCCCCTGTTTGCAGACGATGTGAAGCTAATGCGAATAATTCAGTCGGATGAGGAACAGGTAGAACCACAAAGGGACCTGGATAGGCTGCAAACCTGGTCTAATAACTGGCTCCTGTAGGTTAATTCTATGAAAGGGAAAATCATTATCATTGGGGAAAGTCAAATAAGACCACAGACAGAGTATAGGCTAGGTGGCCAAAGGTTACAAACCTCACTCAAGGAAAAGGATCTTGGGATGTGTAAAATACTGAGCATATATGAGGAGCGCATCAAACATACAACTGCTGCAGCATATGGCGATTGGGAAACCAAAGAACAGAATTTCGGTACCTTAGTAGAAAATCGAATCAAGGCTTTGTACACCGTGTACTAAGGCCCATATTGAAGTATGCAGCATAAGTTTTGATACCCATACCTGGTCAAGCACGTTAAAAAAATAGAGAAAGTGCAAAGGATTGCAACACGACTAGTCTCTTAACCTCTCCTGCGAAGAGAGGGGGATATTGACCTGACAGCACTGGAGAACAGGAGAGATAGGGGGGTACACGATAACGACATACTGAGAGGAATTGACGCAGTGGATTGGGACAGGATGTATCAGAGAGGACAAAGCAACAAGGGGTCATATGTGGAAGCTGAAGACTCAGATGAGCCAAAGGGATGTTAGGAAATCTGAAGAGTAAGGTGGTGCAATAACGCTCGTGAAGTAGGTAGATAGTAGACCTAGAAGCGATCAGCAAAGAAGCGGGGCCAGGAGCTATGATTCGACCCCTGCAATCACAAATAGGTGAGTATATACACACACATAAACATACACACAAGCACACACACACACAGTGTATACTATCATAAGTGAAAAGTGAAATCATGTGAGGAATGCGGGATGTATGAACATATATGGTTATAAACATCACGGGTGAAGGATCTCCAAAATAGTGACAGAAGGCCTGTGTACGACGACTACGTCATCAGCATCTGGCAACCTGTTCCGCACTGCTGCCAGTGCAAGTATTACTCACCTATTGTGGTTGCAAGTTGTCAGATTCTGGTCTCTGCATCACTGTTAGATACTGGTCACTCACTCCTGCAAGCTATTACCAGAATTAGTGTAGAAATAGCATAGATAAGGTGAAGATAGTGTTGACGAGAGTGTGAGGTGTAGAGCAGACTAGCGAGGGGTAACGTAGTATTACTACCAGTAGTTATTAGCAGTATGAATACTTAGGAAGCTAGGAAGTCTTCTCTCAGTGTGAGCAAGGAATAGGATAATAACCAGCAGTAACTGATAATTAAATCCAGAAAGAGCAATAAGTGGAGAGAGTAGCATTACTAGGAAAGACAACTGGGACTAAATATGAGCCTACACGACAGAGAGGCATAACAGATCTTTCAACCACAACCTCTCCCCTACCCCCGTAACCATCTCTCCCTCACACACATACACACACACACACACACAAGGGTAGACACTTATAGAAGCTTTAGACCCTAGTACCAATTTCCGCCAAACACACGAACACACACACATATGCACACATATACACACATACACACACCTCTACTAGGCGAATACACACACACACACACACACACACACACACACACACACACACACACACACACACACACACACACACACACACACACACACACACACATACACACACACACACAGGAGCCAGGAGCTATGACTCGACCCCTGCAACCACAAATAGGTGAGTACATACATACACACATACACACACACACACATATACACACACATGCACATATACACACACACACACACACACACACACACACACAAACACACACACACACACACACACACACACACACACACACACACACACACACACACACACCTGTAAGGACCCTGTTATCAAGTGGTCACTCTACCCTCAGCCTTCTTTCCCCTCCCCTCCCCTTCTAATCCCATTACACACACACACACCTCCCCCACTTCTAAGGGTCACTCATCCTTCTCTCCCCCTTCCCCCTCCCCCCCTCCCCCTTTAATCCCATCCCTCTCTCTCTAACACATGCACACACACATACACAAGCACACATACACAAGCATATATACACTTGACACAAACATGTACTCCCCCTTCCCCTAACCACCCCTCCCCCTCCCCCTAGCCTCCTACCCCTCCCCCAAACCATCTAACCCCTCCCCCAAATCATCTAACCCCCTCCCCCCAACCACCTCCCCCCCTCCAATAACCATCCTCCCCCTAACCATCTAGTCCCCTCCCCCTAACCATCTCTCCCCCTTCTTTCTGTGGTGCAATGGGGCAACCTAGAACTAGGATGAGAACAAAGGGCAGGAAGGACAAATCTGGGAGGGAGGACTGGGAGGCAGAGCTCAAAAAAAGGGAGTAAGACTGGGGAAGGAGGCTAGATGAGCTTGCAAGGAAGATGGAAGAGAGGTTAGCAGCAGAATGCAGAAGGTGGGAGCAACATGCTGCAGTAGCAGAAGCCCAGATACAGAGATTAGAAGAGGAGCTGAGAAATCTGAAACAGCCTAGAGACAAAGACACAGACAAAGGGTCTGAAGGAAGCATGGAACCTAAACTGTATGCAGAGGTCCTGTCAAACACACATGGGGCCAAAACAAAGACAGGGAGCACACTTGGACAGAATGAGAGGTTGGAAGACATTGAAAGAACTAGGACATGTGCAGGGACCTTACCAGACACTTGTGGGGGCCAGGAACAGGTGAGCAGGAAGGACAAACCAATGAGCATAGGGGCCACAGCTAGGGAAGGAACACTCCATGGGAAGGAACTAAAACACCTCAGAGGATGCAATGGGAGTCACAGTGGGAGATGGAAAGGGAGAGATCAGTTTTTGCCTATGGGCTAGACGAAGCTGAAGGGGAAACTTATGATGAAAGAAAGCAGGAGGAGAAAAAAGCGATTGAAGGTATCATGAAGGTGATAGGCGAGGGAGACATGACCCAGATTGCAAATTTTCGGAGAATCAGGTGGTTCACAAAGAAAAGGAATCGGCCTCTCAAAGTAATTTTCAAGGTAGAATCAACTCGAACCATGATCCTGCAAGAGAAAGCACGGCTGAGAGGCAAACAGGAGATCATGAGTGTGTACCTCGATTGAGACAGAACACAGGAGGAAAGGATGATACTGAAAGAGAGAGTGCAAAAACGAAAGGAGGAATGGGAGGAAATGAAAAAGGAGAGCAGAATAACCCAAGAACAGGTGGAAGGACAGCACACCCCCCAGAAACACCTGCAGAAGGACTCCAGCCACGACACCCCCAAGGCAACTGAACAATCCAAACCAACCATCACACACCGATCCCTCTGTTCCCAACCCCCACACCATGAACCCTACCCCTACAGCAACCCCCTATGGGAGCTCTTCCTCCACCTCCACTGCAACCCCCCACAGGCCCCCACCAGGGCTCCTGCTCTCCCAACCCCAGTATTCCCCCAGGACCACAGTTACAGTATTAGAACATAAGTTGAAGGTTAGGTACACAAATGCGGATGGATTAACGAATAAATATGAGGAATGGCAAGAAAGAATCAATGAGAAGTCCCCAGACATTATAGCAGTTATAGAAACAAAACTTACGGAGACAGTAACAGATGCAATCTTCCCACCAGGATACCAGATCATGAGGGGGAGGAGGGGTTGCTCTCCTCGTAAAAAAACGATGGAAATTCGAGAAAATGGGAAGCATAGACGAAACAGGAGAAAGGGACTACATAGTAGGTACACTTCAGTCTGGAGAGCAGAAGGTGGTCATTGCAGTGATGTATAATCCACCACAGAACTGCAGGAGGCCAAGAGAGGAATATGAAGAGAGCAGCAGAACAATGGTGGACACACTACCTGAGGTGGCAAGAAGAGCTCACTCCAGCAGAGCAAAGTTGCTGGTTATGAGGGATTTCAACCACACGGGGATTGACTGGGAAAACCTGGAGTCACAGGAGGGTCCCAAAACATGGAGAGCCAAGATGTTGAATGTGGTGCTGGAAAACCTCATGCACCAACATGCTAAGGACACTACCAGAGTGAGAGGGGTGGATGAACCAGCAAGATTGGACCTTGTGTTCACCCTGGGCAGTTCAGACACTGAGGACATCACAAATGAGAGTCCCCTAGGAGCTAGTGACAACGTGGTTCTGTGCTTTGAATACATAGTAGAGTTGCAAGTGGAGAGAATAACAGGAGTTGAATGGGAAAAGCCAAACTTTAAAAGAGGGGACTACATAGGGTTGAGGAACTTCCTGCAGGAGGTTCCGTGGGACAGAGAACTGGCAGGAAAGCCAGTAAATGAAATGATGGAATATGTAACAACAAAATGCAAAGAGGTAGTGGAAAGGTTTATTCCCAAGGGCAACAGAAACAATGGGAAGACCAGAACGAGCCCTTGGTTTACCCGACGGTGTAAGGAGGCAAAAACAAAGTGCAATAGAGAATGGAAAAAGTACAGAAGGCAGAGAACACATGAAAATAGGGAGATTAGTCGAAAAGCCAGGAACGAGCATGCACAGGTAAGGAGGGAGCCCCAGCGACAGTATGAAAATAACATAGCATCGAAAATCAAGACTGAATCGAAACTGTTGTATAGCCACATCAGGAGGAAGACAACAGTAAAAGACCAGGTGATCAGACTGAGGACAGAATGTGGAGAACTTACAAGAAATGATCAGGAGGTATGTGAGGAGCTAAACAGGAGATTTAAGGAAGTTTTTACAGTAGAGACAGGAAGGGCTGTGGGAAGACAGCACAGAAGGGAACATCAATAGGGAATATACCAACATGTCTTGGATGACATACGAACAACCGAGGAGGAGGTGCACAAGCTGCTAAGTGACCTTGATACCTCAAAGGCGATGGGACCGGACAACATCTTCCCATGGGTCCTTAGAGAAGGAGCAGAGATGCTGTGCATGCCCCTAACCACAATCTTCAACACATCCCTTGAAACTGGGCAACTACCTGAGAAATGGAAGACAGCAAATGTAGTCCCAATATTTAAGAAAGGAAACAGAAATGAGGCACTAAACTACAGGCATGCGTCTCTGACATGTAATGTGTGCAAAGTCATGGGGAAGATTATCAGGAGGAGAGTGGTGGAACACCTGGAACGGAACAAGATTATAAATGAAAACCAGCATGGGTTCATGGAAGGCAAATCCTGTGTCACAAACCTTCTGGAGTTTTATTACAGGGTAACAGAAGTAAGACACGAGAGAGAGGGGTGGGTTGATTGCATTTTCCTAGACTGCAGGAAGGCCTTTGACACAGTTCCCCACAAGAGATTAGTGCAGAAGCTGGAGGATCAAGCGCATAAAACAGGGAGGGAACTGCAATGGATCAGGGAATACCTGACAGGGAGGCAACAGCGAGTCATGGTACGTGAAGAGGTATCACAGTGGGCGCCTGTGACGAGCGGGGTCCCACAGGGGTTAGTTCTAGGACCAGTGTTATTTTTGATATGTACGAACGACATGATGGAAGAAATAAACTCTGAAGTGTCCCTATTCGCAGATGATGTGAAGCTGATGAGAAGAATTAAATTGGATGAGGATGAGGCAGGACTGCAAAGAGACCTGGACAGGCTGGACATGTGGTCCAGAAACTGGCTTCTCGAATTCAATCCTGCCAAATGCAAAGTCATGAAGATTGGGGAGGGGCAAAGAAGACCGCAGACAGTGTATAGGCTAGGTGGACAAACACTACAGACCTCACCCAGGGAGAAAGACCTTGGGGTGACCATAACACCGAGCACGTCACCGGAGGCACACATCAACCAAACAACTGCTGCACCATACGGGCACCTGGCAAACCTGAGAATAGCGTTCCGATACCTTAATAAGGAATCGTTCAAGACACTGTACACTGTGTATGTTAGGCCCATACTGGAGTATGCAGCACCAGTCTGGAACCCAAAACTGGTCAAGCACGTCAAGAAATTAGAGAAAGTACAAAGGTTTGCAACAAGGCTAGTCCCAGAGCTCAGGGGAATGTCGTACGAGGAAAGGTTGAGGGAAATCGGACTGTCGACACTGGAGGACAGAAGGGTCAGGGGAGACATGATAACTATATACAAGATACTGCGGGGAATAGACAAGGTGAACATAGATAGGATGTTCCAGAGAGGGGACACAGAAACACGGGGTCACAACTGGAAGCTGAAGACTCAGACGAGTCACAGGAACGTTAGGAAGTATTTCTTCAGTCATAGAGTCGTCAGGAAGTGGAATAGCCTAGCAAGTGAAGTAGTGGAGGCATTAACCATACATAGTTTTAAGAAGAGGTATGACAAAGCTCAGAAAGCAGAGAGGGAGAGGACCTAGTAGCGATCAGTGAAGAGGTGGGGCCAGGAGCTGAGTATCGACCCCTGCAACCACAATTAGGTGAGTACACACACACACACACACACACACACACACATACACACACACACACACACACACACACACACACACACACACACACACACACACACACACACACACACTCAAACACACATCATAAAAGGGTGGACTACACAGTGTATGAGGAACTTCCTACAGGAGGTTCACTGGGACAGAGAATTGGCAGGAAAGTCAGTAAATGAAATGATGGAATACGTAACAACAAAATGCAAGAAGGCAGAGGAAAGGTTTGCTCCCAAGGTCGACAAAAATAATTGGAAGACCGGAACGAGCCCATAATACCCAAAGGTGTAGGGAGGCAAAAACTAAGTGGACTAGAGAATGGAAAAAGTACAGAAGGCAAAGAGCCCAGAAAAATGAGGATATTACACAAAGAGCCAGAAACGAGTATGCACAGATTAGGAGGGAGGCCCAACGACAGTACGAAAACAACAAAGCATCGAAAGTCAAATCTGACCGGAAACCGCTGTATATTCACATTAGTAGGAAGACAACACTCAAAGACCAGGTGATCAGGCTGAGGAAAGAAGGTGGGGAACTCAAAAGAAACGATCATGAGGTATTTGAAGAGCTCAGCACGAGATTCAAGGAAGTATTCACAGAAGAGTTAATAAGGCCTCTGGGAAGTCAACACAGAGGGAAGCACCAACAAGGAAAGTACCAACAAGTGTTGGATGACATACACACTACTAAGGAGGAGGTGCAGAAGCTGCTAAGTGACCTTGATACCTCAAAGGCGATGGGACCGGACATCTCCCGGTGGGTCCTTAGAGAAAGAGAAGAGATGCTGTGTGTGCCACTAATCACAATCTTCAACACATCCCTTGAAACTGGGCAACTCCCTGAGGTATGGAAGGCGGCAAATGTAGTCCCCATTTTTAAGGAGACAGAAACGAGGCACTAAACTACAGATCAGTGTCACTAACGTGTATGCAACGTCATGGAGAAGATTACCAGGAGAGTGGTGGAGCACCTGGAATAGAACAAGATTATAAAAGACAACCAACACGGATTCATATAAGGCAAATCCTGTGTCACAAACCTTCTGGAATTTTATGACAAAGTAACTGAAGTAAGACACGAGAGAGAGGGGTGAGTTGACTGCATTTTCCTGGACTGCAGGGAGGCCTTCCACATAGTTCCTCACAAGAGATTAGTGCAGAAGCTGGAGAATCAGGCGCGTGTAACAGGAAGGGTATTGCATTGGATCAGAGAACGCCTGTGTCGAGCCGTGTCACACAGGGGTCAGTCCTAGGACCAGTTCTATTTTTGGTATATGTGAATGACGTGATGGAAGGGATAGACTCTGACGTGTCCCTGTTCGCAGATGATGTGAAGTTAATGAGGAGAATTAAATCAGATGTAGAGAAAGCAGGACTACAAAGAGGCGTGGAGAGGCTGGACACGTGGTCCAGCAACTGGCCTCTCGAATTCACCCTCGCCAAATGCAAAGTCAAGAAGATTGGGAAGTTGAAGACTCAGAAGAGTCACAAGGGTGTGCGGAAGTATTTCTTCAGACATAGAGTTGTCAGGAAGTGGAACAGTCTGGCGAGTGATGTAGTGGAGGCAGGAACCATTCATAGCTTTAAGACGAGGTATGATAAAACTCATGGAGCAGGGAGAGAGAGGACCCAGAAGCTTTCAGTGAAGAGGCGGGGCCAGGAGCTGAGTCACGGCCCTTGCAGCCACAATTAGGTGAGTACAATTAGGTGGGTGAGTGCACACACACACACAAACTCACACACACACACAAACACACACACTCACACACACTCACACACACACACACACACACACACACACACACACACACACACACACACACACACACACACACACACATACACACACACACACACTCAAACACACACACACACACACACACACACACACACACACACACACACACACACACACACACACACACACACACACACACACACACACACACACACACACACATTACGAAAGGACTAGACTCAGATGTGTCTCTGTTTATAGACGATGTCAAGTTAACGACCAGAATTCAGTCGGAGGAGGAACAGGCAGGACTCAAAGGGATCTAGACAGGCTACACGCTTGGTCTAGCAAATGGCTCCTGTAGTTTGTTTCCGCCAAGTGCAAAGTCATGAAGATCGGGGAAGGGCAAAGAAAGCAGATATAATGCAGTCTAGGGGGCCCAAAGACTACAAACCTCACTCAAGCAAACGGATCTTGGGGTGAGCATTTTACGGAGCACACCTGAGGCGCACATCAGCCAAACAACTGCTTCAGCATATGGGCGCCTGTCAAGCTTAATGTTTGGACACCTTATTAACAAACCGTTCCAGACTTTGTGCACCGTGTACTTCAGGCCCATAATGGAGTATGCAGCACAAGTTTGGTACCCACACCTAGTCAACACGTTGAGAAATTAGAGAAAGTTCAAATGTTTGTAACAAAACTAGTCCCTGAGCTGTGTGGTATGTCCTACGAGAAGAGATTAAGGGACAGCAACCTGACGATGCTAGAGGACAGAAGGGGCAGGGGCGACATGATAACGACATATAAAATACTGAGAGGAATTGACATGGTATCCCTTCGATCCCCGTCGGGGAGGGAAATTCCTAACATATACACAGTCACCTTTACTCTTTCATGATGCTTTCTCATCGTGTAAAGATCAAACCATCCAGTGTAATGAATGATTCCACCAAACTAACCCTTGCTGCCGCTGTAAGGACCTCCTTGCAGGTCAAATTCCCAGCTATCCACGCATTGAAAGACTCTTTTATTGACGTCTGTACCGTCGACAATGAAGCCTCAAAACTCATGGACGACTCTGCGCTGAAGAAACTCAGAGACCGACAGTTCAACAAATTTCCTTCTCCCTTCTAGCTGGCGAAACGTTCGGTTTTTGTAAAACGGTTGGACCAGATCAACACATTCTTATCAACGGCTGAACTGAAGACCTCTATCGAGGAACAAGACACTTGGGCCTCGATGGACACTATCACCAGAATTCCTACCCAACCGCTCTCTGGCAGACTAGCCATCACATACTACCATATACACCCACGCCACATAGAACCAGAATGTTTCTCTCAAGTCTCACCCTGCTGGAACTGTTATTCGTACCACCACTCAACGAACGACTGTCCCATTAAAGACAAGAAATTCTGTTCAATGTACGAAAAAGAATGTCACGACTTCAAAGCCTGCACCACCACCATTGCCACTCCAACATGCCTAAACATCATACCCTTGCAAATAAATGCCCGCTAAGAAAAGAAGAACTGTCTAAGAAAATCGAAGAAACCAAAAACATCCCGAAATCGACTTATGCCGCCATAACAAAACTCCAGTTTGACACCACTAAAATTCTTCAAGCCACACAACAGTCCTCTCTACCCAGCAACTCCCTCTCTCCACTACCTGACGCGGCTCCCTCCAAGGTGCTGTTTTGCATTTTGTATGTGCACCTCGCTAATACAGCAAACCCCGGCATATTCAGTACTGCAATTAACGAACTATTCCGTCTAAACAACATGCCGACATTCAATTTTCCTGACTCCCCACCATCACAAGACTTCCTGAAGATCATTCCAAACATCGTGAACTTCACGTCAAATTCAGACCCTACTCCTGACTCTGCCCAAGAAAACACTCCTGAGCCACCCCAAGTGGCCACTACAATCTCTCAACAACCACCGACAACCATGCAGACCACAAATACTCTAGATTCCCAGCCTCCTCTCCACACAATCACAGAAGAAACAAAAGTACCAGAATCTTCTGACGAATCCGCCGACGAAGCAGATAGTGACGACTCCAGCACACCCTCTTGGGAAAACCTTACTTTCTACACCTCTCCCTCGAATGCTGACACACTGACCTGCACTGAGTTCTACACAGGCTTCAGTGCTGAAATAGTTAAGTATGCCTGCGAATCACCGCTTCACTTGTCACTCACCCGCAAGACAAAACTATACCACCGTCTAGGAGCAGCTTCAAGAAGTTCGTAAATGGCAAGACTGCAAACTTGCCTCCTCAACTACTACAATAACTCCTACCTGTCTTCTGCCCTCTGATATTCGTACCTGCCTGCCACAGACACACGTACACACACACACACACACACACACACACACACACACACACACACACACACACACACACACACACACACACACACACACACACACACATACATACACACACACACACACACACACACACACACAAACACGCACGCACACACACGCACACACACACATACACACACGCACACACACACACACACACACACACACACACACACACACACACACACACACACACACACACACACACACACACACACACACACACAGGATCTTACACAATTACAATGGGATCTTGACAGGCTGCAGGCCTGGTCCAGCAACTAGGTCCTGGAATTCAACTCCACCAAGTACAAAGTCATGAAGACTGGGGAAGGGTAAAGAAGACCGCAGACGGAATACAGTCTAAGGGACCAGAAACTACAAACCTCACTTAAGGAAAACAATCTTGGGGTGATTATAACACCAGGCACATCTCCTGAGGCGCACATCAAGGAAATAACTGCTGTAGCAAACGGGCGCCCAGCATTCCGTCATCTCAACATGGAATCGCTCAGGACCCTGCACAGCATGTACGGAGTATGCAGCCCCAGTTTCAAACCCACACCTAGCCATGCACGTACGGAAATTACAGAAAATGTAAAGATTTGCAGCAAGACTATTCCCAGAGCTAAGGGGCATGTCCTACGAGAAGAGGTTATGGGGAATCGACCTGACGACTGGAGGAAAGTAGAGATGGGGGGGACATGATAACGACATATAAAATACTAAGAGGAATCGACAAGGTGGACAGAGACTGCATGTTCCAGAGATGGAGCACAGCAACGAGGGGTCACAGTTGGAAGGTAAAGACTCAGATGAATCACAGGCATAGAGTTGTCGGGAAGTGGAATAGTCTGGGAAGTGATGTAGTGGAAGCAGGATCCATACATAGGTTTAAGAAGAGGTATGACAAAGCTCATGAAGCAAGAAGAGTGATCCAGTAGCGACCAGTGAAGAGGCGGGGCTGTGAATCGACCCCTGCAACCACAACTAGGTTAGTACACAGATGTACTGTACACCATGTACTTCAGGCTATACTGGGGTATGCAGCACCAGTTTAGAACCCACACCTGGTCAAGCACGACAAGAAATTAGAGAAAGTGCAAAGGTTTGCAACAAGGCTAGTCTCAGACCTAAGGGGAATGTCATAGGAAAAAAGGTTAAGGGAAATCGGTCTGACGACACTGGAGGACAGGAGGGTTAGGGAAGACATGATAATGACATACAAAATACTGAAAGGAATTGAAAAGGTGGACAGAGACAGGATGTTAAAGAGATAGGACACAGAAACAAGGGGTCACAATTGGAAGCTGAAGACTGAGATAAGTCAAAGTGATGTTAGGAAGTATTTATTTAGTCATACAGTTATTAGAAAGTCGAATAGTCTGGCAAGTGATATAGTGGAGGCAAGAACCATACATAGTTTTGAGACAAGGTATGATAAATTTCATGGAGCAGGGAGAGACAGGAACTAGTAGCGATCATTGAAGAGGCGGGGCCAGGAGCTATGTCGCGACCCCTGCAACCAAGAATAAGTTAGTACACACACACACACACATATATACACACACACACACACACAAGCAATTGAAGGTATCATGAAAGCAATAGGTGAGGGCAACATGACCCAGGTGCCAAATTTTTGGAGAATTGGGTGGTTTCTGCATGGAAGGAAACGGCCTGTCCAAGTAATTTTCAAGGCAGAATCAGCTCGAACCAGGATTCTGCAGGAGAAAGCACGACTTAGCGACAAACTGGAGTGCCGGAGAGTATACCTCGATCGTGACACGATCGAGAGGGTACACGGAAGAGAGGGTACAAAGACGAAAAGAGGAACGCAAGGCAATGATGAAAATGAGCAGTACCCAGACCCTGGTGGAAAGGCAAACACACCCTCCAGAAATACCGTCAGAAGGACTCCAACCACTACATCCCCAATGCAACTGAACAATCTAAACCAAAACCCACACATTGTTCCCTCAGTCCCCACCCACCACGTCGAAACCCCACCCTACCAGCAGTCCCCTATGGGCACTCTGACCTCGCCCCCCTCATCACAAACCCCACCCACACTGTAACCCCTCCAGGGCTCCCGCTCCCTCAACCCCAATATTCTCCTAGGACCACAGTGATAGAAATGAAGCTGAAGGTTTGGTACACAAACGCGGATGGAATAACTAATAAAGATGAGGTGTGGCATGAAAGAATCATTGAGGAGTCCCCAGTCATCACAGCAGTAACAGAAACGAAACACACTGTGACATAAGAGACGCAATCTTCATACCAGGATATGAGATCCTGAGGAAAGATAGAAGGAGCAGAGGGGTAGAGGGGTTCCACTGTTCTTAAAAACAAAACGACAGGGATTTGAGGAAATGGAAGCAGTTGAAGAAATTGGAGAAAGGTTGGTACAATTTAGTCTGGGGAAAACAAAATAGTAATTGCAGTGATGTATAACCCACCACAAAACTGAAGGAGGCCAAGAGAGGAATTCGAAAAGAACAACAGAGCGATGGTGGATACACTGGCTAAGGTGGCAAGAGCTAACTCGAGCAGAGCAAAGTTACTGGTCATAGGCAATTTCAACCACAGGGAGATCGATTAGGAAAACCTGGAGCCACATGGGGTTCCTGAAACATGGAGGGCCAAGTTGATGGATGTGTTACTGGAAAATTTCATGCGTCAACATGTAAGGGACACTACCAGAGAGAGAGGGGGGGATGAACCAGCAAGACTGGACCTTGTGTTCACCCTGAGTAGTTCAGACATTGAGGACATCACATATGAGAAGCCCAGTGGAGCTAGTGATCACGTGGTTCTGAGTTTTGATTACATAGCAGAGTTACGAAAGAAGAGGGTAACAGGAGTTGAATGGGAAAAATCAAACTATAAAAGAGGGCATTTCACAGGTATGAGGAACTTCCTGCTTTAGGTTCAGTGGGAGAGAGACTTAGTAGGAAATTCAGTAAACGAAATGATGGAATAGGTAACAACAAAATGCAAGGAGGCACAGGAAAGGTTTGTTCAAAAGGGTAACAGAAATAATGGGAAGACCAAAGCAAGTTCTTGGTTTACCAGGTGTAGGGAGGCAAAAACTAAGTGCAAAAGAGAATGGAAAATGTACAGAAGGCAAAGGACCCAGGAAAATAAGGAGGTTAGTCGAGGAGGGAGGCCCAGAGACAGTATGAAAATAACATAGCATCGAAAGTCAAGACTGACCCGAAACTATTGTATAGCCACATTAGGAGGAAGACAACAGTCAAAGAACAGGTGATCAGACTGAGGACAGAAGGTGGAGAACTCACAAGAAATGATCAGGATGTATGTGAGGAGCTAAACAGGAGATTTAAGAAAGTTTTTACAGTAGAGACAGGAAGGGCTCTCGGAAGACAGCACAGAAGGGAACATCAAGAGGGAATACACCAACAAGTGTTGGATGGCATACGAACAACCGAGGAGGATGTGCAGAAGTTGCTAAGTGATCTTGATACCTCAAAGGCGATGGGACCGGACAACATCTCCCAGTGGGTCCTTAGAAAAAGAGCAGAGATGCTGTGCGTGCCCCTAACCACAATCTTCAACACATCCCTTGAAACTGGGCAGCTACCTGAGATATGGAAGACGGCAAATGTAGTCCCCATATTTAAGAAAGGAGACAGAAACGAGGCACTAAACTACAGACATGTGTCTCTGACATGTATAATATGCAAAGTCATGGAGAAGATTATCAGGAGGATAGTGGTGGAACACCTGGAAAGGAACAAGATTATAAATGAAAACCAGCATGAATTCATGGAAGGCAAATCCTGTGTCACAAACCTTCTGGAGTTTTGTGATAAAGTAACAGAAGTAAGACACGAGAGAGAGGGGTGGGTTGTTTGCAGGACTGCAGAAGGCCTTCGACACAGTTCCTCACAAGAGAATCAGGAAGGGCACTGCAATGGATCAGAGAATACACGAGGCGTTATGAGGTATCACAGTGGGCGCCTGTGACGAGCGGGGTCCCACAGGGGTCGCTCCACCAGTGCTATTTTTGGTATATGTGAATGGTCAGAAGTGTCCCTGTTCGCAGATGATGTGAAGTTAATGAGTAGAATTAAATCTGATGAGGAGTAGGCAACTCTATGTAAGACACGAGAGAGAGGGGTGGGTTGTTTGCATTTTCTTGGACTGCAAGAAGGCCTTCGACACAGTTCCTCACAAGAGATTAGTGCAGAAGCCAGAGAATCAGGCGCGTATAACAGGAAGGGCACTGCAATGAATCAGAGAATACCTGACAGGGAGGCAACAACGAGTCATGGTACGACATTTCCCACAGGGGTCGCCCTAGGCCAATGACGCAAAGTTCGCAGATGATGTGAAGTTAATGAAGATCTGATGAGGAATAGGCCAGACTTCAAAGAAGACCGACATACTGGCTTCTCACACACACAAAGAAGACCGCATCAACACACACACACACACTCACACACACACACCCACACACACACACACACACACACACACACACACACACACACACACACACACACACACACACACACACACACGTTTTAGCGGGGACCTTTAATGAGTCGTTTGAAAAAAGGCAACTGCAAAAGGAGTGGAAAACGCTGAATATGTTCGCTATATTTAAAGAAGAGGGGCAAAGAGGTGGCATTCAACTAGTGGTCAGTGTCACCATAAAGTTTAAGGGTAGTGGACCTCCTGCAGAGTAATGAATTCATGAAAAACAACACAAATCGTTTTGGAGGTGGTAAATTCATCTCATAAATCTTATAAAATTATTTCACTAGGCAACAGTATCTAGACAGGAGAGAGAGTGAGAGACTGGAAGCATGTATTCGGACTTAAGGAAGACGTTGGATGCAGCATCGCATGAGTAGGACAAAAGAAAGATCAAGCAGGAATGATCGAGAAAACTACAGTAGATCAAGCACTTCTGAACAGGAAGGAAACAGTTCAAGAAGGGGTGTCGGAATTGGACATTACGACAAGCTGGGTTCTACAAGGGTCAGTACTGTGAGCAGTACTGTATCTTTTATACGTAAACAAGAGTCTTAGGTATCCTGGCCCTGATATGAGAAGCTAATTAGTGGAAAACAAACAGATTAAGAAAGATTATAAATGAATCTGAACGAGCTGTAGGATATGTTTGACGGGTGCCTAATAGAATTTAGCCTCAGCTAAGGCAAAATCATGAAAATTTGAAATCGGCAAAGAGGATCAAAAACATATTAAAAGCATGGTTGGCAAAGAACGATAACTTCTCTGGACGTGAAGAACCTGGGTGTGAGCATAATTCCGGAGAGACGTGAAGAACCTGGATGTGAGCATAATTCCGGAGAGACGTGAAGAACCTGGGTGTGAGCATAATTCCGGAGAGACGTGAAGAACCTGGGTGTGAGCATAATTCCGGAGAGACGTGAAGAACCTGGGTGTGAGCATAATTCCGGAGAAACATCCGAAAGATTCACTCCACTTTTGTGAAAAGGTGTGAATGTAAACACAAAATCATGAAACGTTAATAATAGTAGTAGTAGTAGTAGTAGTAGTAGTAGTAGTAGTAGTAGTAGTAGTAGTAGTAGTAGTAGTAGTAGTAGTAGTAGTAGTAGTAATATTAATAATAATAATAATAATAATAATAATAATAATAATTATTATTATTATTATTATTATTATTATTATTATTATTATTATTATTATTATTATTATTATTATTATTATACTGGCATGACCTACATCTTGGGATCATAGTACAGGGAATTCTTCACTTGCTAGCCGCAGTTGGATTTGTCAAGTGGGATACCACCTACGACTGTTTCAAGTCACCTACCTACAGTATATAAGCCTCTTTTTTGTGTACATGCTGTGTTCTTTTCAAGATTGAAGGACGTTTCTATCAACCAAGCTACGAGGAACCTCAAAGGATACACGTAGCCTATTATAATGAAACAGTGAAAAGTAAAGTATAATTTAAAAAAAGTTATGACCAAGAGGGTATGGAGCAGCCCTTGTACTGTTGTCTGGCTCTGATCCATTGTGGTCTAAGGTGACTGAAATAGAATCGTCACAGAAAATTTAAACAGAATATTCGGTAGCCTCAAATTGACGATAGAAATATGCACTCCTTGGGTAGAATAAAGGTGACCCCTAATAAGGAGCGTTCATCAAAACTGCGTAGCCTTGTAGAGCCCAGGCTTCTATCTGAGTGAAACGTCAATGAAATGGAGAACCAACTGGACGAGGTCTCAGATACGAGGAGACGACGAAAAGACAGAGAGACGGGGTTCCAGAATGGTAGACTCACACGTGTGGCTGATTTCCACAAACACGGAATATAAGTTGAGAAGAAAATTCTTCCGACTTTTGGCCAAAGTTAAAGCAATTTCGTCAATCCTTCAGTATTCCGTTGGCCTGCTCAAAACACTCGGGATGGGCAAAAATTACAGTGGTTACCATTTCAAGTGTGGTTACTCACCCAATTAGTTTAAAGCTTTAAAGACAGGAAAGAGAAAATAAAGCATAACTTTACGTTAAAAACTAAGGTACTACAAAAAAAAAGACAGGTAATAGTTGTTAAAAAATAAACCAACACAATAAATATCCAGAAAAATATACTCACGATCATCAAAGAGCCGGGTAGTTAAATGACTACCTAATGTTCCCAAAATAAGCTATTAATGCAGTGAGTAATATGATGAAATGATGGAAGGCAGTGAGTGTTAGTTTCAAACAAGAACTTCAGCAGCAAACAACTCACACAACAGTCACGCTGACACGCACACAAACTTACGTATCTACAAGTGAAGTTTTCACTAACAGACAAATGGAAAAGATAGGAAACATTCTTGCAAGTTACTGAGTCCATTACACTCGGAGGTGGATATCTGGTTCCTTCGTGGCACTGACGAGAATGCATCACCCACTGACACGGTCATAGGCGGCACTGATTCCCACACACTACCTAGTGACATGGTCATAGGTGACGTTGATGTGCATGTATATTACCCAGTGATACAGAAAATATAAAACCAAAACTACCACTCCTTAAAGTTTTTGCAGCAATTCAAGACAATAGGAACTATTTGTTGAAATACTGTGCAATGTATATATATATATATATATATATATATATATATATATATATATATATATATATATATATATATATATATATATATATATATATATATATATATAATATATATATATATATATATATATATATATATATATATATATATATATATATATATATATATATATATATATATATATATATATATATATATATGCAAAACAGCCACTGTGAAAGAGTAGTGAAATTCCAAGCGCTTTCGTGACTACTCACATTGTCAAGGAACTATGAAAGTAATACATCAAAGGAAGGCAATTAAAGGGCTTAGACTACACCTCACAGTCAACTCCCACAACAAAGAAACACCTGACGCGGGACAATACCGGACTCATAAGAAAAGAGGAACACTGCAGTAAGTCCGCTGGTCCAACTAGACAGGTCCTCACGACAACCCACTAGCAAATTATTCTACCCAAGAAATAAGGTTTATTATTTGTCCAATGTATTATTAAAGTCTAACCAAATTTTATTAATTATATTATTATATTATAATTAGAGTTTAATAATACATTGGAGAAATAATAAACCTTATTTCTTGGGTAGAATAATTTGCTAGTGGGTTGTCGTGAGGACCTGTCTAGTTGGACCAGCGGACCTACTGCAGTGTTCCTCTTTTCTTATGAGTCCGGTATTGTCCCGCGTCAGGTGTTTCTTTGTTGTGGGAGTTGACTGTGAGGTGTAGTCTAAGCCCTTTAATTGCCTTCCTTTGATGTAATACTTTCATAGTTCCTTGACAATGTGAGTAGTCACGAAACGCTTGGAATTTCACTACCCTTTCACAGTGGTTGTTTTGCATAATTTAAAATCACCTGTTTACTGTGATCTTATTGCATATATATATATATATATATATATATATATATATATATATATATATATATATATATATATATATATATATATATATATATATATATATATATATATATATATATATATATATTATATTTATTTATTATCACACTGGCCAATTCCCACCAAGGCAGGGTGGCCCGAAAAAGAAAAACTTTCACCATCATTCACTCCATCACTGTCTTGCCAGAAGGGTGCTTTACACTACAGTTTTTAAACTGCATCATTAACACCCCTCCTTCAGAGTGCAGGCACTGTACTTCCCATCTCCAGGACTCAAGTCCGGCCTGCCGGTTTCCCTGAACCCCTTCATAAATGTTACTTTGCTCACACTCCAACAGCACGTCAAGTATTAAAAACCATTTGTCTCCATTCACTCCTATCAAACACGCTCATGCATGCCTGCTGGAAGCCCAAGCCCCTCGCACACAAAATCTCCTTTACCCCCCTCCCTCCAACTTTTCCTAGGCCGACCCCTACCCCGCCTTCCTTCCACTACAGACTGATACACTCTTGAAGTTATTCTGTTTCGCTCCATTCTCTCCACATGTCCGAACCACCTCAACAACCCTTCCTCAGCCCTCTGGACAACAGTTTTGGTAATCCCGCACCTCCTCCTAACTTCCAAACTACGAATTCTCTGCATTATATTCACACCACACATTGCTCTCAGACATGACATCTCCACTGCCTCCAGCCTTCTCCTCACTGCAACATTCATCACCCATGCTTCACACCCATATAAGAGCGTTGGTAAAACTATACTTTCATACATTCCCCTCTTTGCCTCCAAGGACAAAGTTCTTTATCTCCACAGACTCCTAAGTGCACCACTCACCCTTTTCCCCTCATCAATTCTATGATTCACCTCATCTTTCATAGACCCATCCGCTGACACGTCCACTCCCAAATATCTGAATACATTCACCTCCTCCATATTCTCTCCCTCCAGTCTGATATCCAATCTTTCATCACCTAATCTTTTTGTTATCCTCATAACCTTACTCTTTCCTGTATTCACTTTCAATTTTCTTCTTTTGCACACCCTACCAAATTCATCCACCAATCTCTGCAACTTCTCTTCAGAATCTCCCAAGAGCACAGTGTCATCAGCAAAGAGCAACTGTGACAACTCCCACTTTATGTGTGATTCTTTATCTTTTAACTCCACGCCTCTTGCCAAGACCCTCGCATTTATTTCTCTTACAACCCCATCTATAAATATATTAAACAACCACGGTGACATCACACATCCTTGTCTAAGGCCTACTTTTACTGCGAAATAATTTACCTCTTTCCTACATACTCTAATTTGAGCCTCACTTTCCTCGTAAAAACTCTTCACTGCTTTCAGTAACCTACCTCCTACACCATACACCTGCAACATCTGCCACATTGCCCCCCTATCCACCCTGTCATACGCCTTTTCCAAATCCATAAATCCCACAAAGACCTCTTTAGCCTTATCTAAATACTGTTCACTTATATGTTTCACTGTAAACACCTGGTCCACACACCCCCTACCTTTCCTAAAGCCTCCTTGTTCATCTGCTATCCTATTCTCCGTCTTACTATTAATTCTTTCAATAATAACTCTACCATACACTTTGCCAGGTATACTCAACAGACTTATCCCCCTATAATTTTTGCACTCTCTTTCATCCCCTTTGCCTTTATACAAAGGAACTATGCATGCTCTCTGCCAATCCCTAGGTACCTTACCCTCTTCCATACATTTATTAAATAATTGCACCAACCACTCCAAAACTATATCCCCACCTGCTTTTAACATTGTTTTGAATACAATTAAACAAAACAACGGCAGCTTCACCATCTCCGAAGTCTTAGCAAGAATCCTCCTGAAAACTGTAAACCGTGCCATCACATAGTCTCTCCTGTAATACTACACAAAGCACATTACAGAGAGTGAACACTGAAAAAACCTGCCTTTTTCCAGTCTATATTTGTCCAACCTATTTTTATGTTGATGAGATTAAGACACATGTGCAACATCTGGGTATCTTTATTGTAGACGTTTCGCCATCCAGTGGCTTTATCAATACAAATTCTAGGACATAACTTGAAGACAGTTCTACTGTCTTCAAGTTATGTCCTAGAATTTGTATTGATAAAGCCACTGGATGGCGAAACGTCTACAATAAAGATACCCAGATGTTGCACATGTGTCTTAATCTCATCTTGTCGGTATTACATACCATTCGTACACAACTTGTCAGACACTGCAACATCATGAAATCTTAATTCTGAGGACAAGTACATAACCTTCACGACCACGACAACTACTACTACAACTAACCCATCTCTTTGGGAAGGACCTACTTCCACTGGGGAATCCCGCCTACCAGTAAATATGCCCTCGTCTGCTACACCTGACGTTACTATATAAGCGCCAGGATCCTTTCTTCTGCTTCAGAATCTCCACGACTATGGTGCTCTTCGCACCTACTCCTAGGTTGAGGGACTGATTACCTCATCTTCTGTACATAGTTCTACTGTCTTCAAGTTATGTCCTAGAATTTGTGAACATTAAAATGGTATAAAATACCGACAGGTTGTTAGGTAAGACACATATGCAACAGTTAGGCATCTTTATTTTGAAACGTTTCGCCTACACAGTAGGCTTCTTCAGTCGAGTACAGAAAAGTTGATAGAAGCAGAAGAGACTTGAAGACGATGTAATCAGTCCATCACCCTTAAAGTTTTGAGGTGGTCAGTCCCTCAGTCTGGAGAAGAGCATTGTTCCATAGTATGAAACAATATGGAGATGAAGTGACAGGATGGAGTCTTATATAGCGCCAAGAGGTGAGACGTAGGTCACTAGAAGAGGTAAGAACTCAGATGTTGGGAGGTCAGGTCCCTCTCAAATCCAGCCGTTCTCACTAGTAGAGGTTGTTGAAGTTGATTGCAGGTCTGTACCAAGATACCCTTGTGTTGCAGTGTCTGACAGATTGAACATTAAAATGGTATAAAATACCGACAGGTTGTTAGGTAAGACACATATGCAACAGGTAGGCATCTTTATTTTGAAACGGGAGTTTCGGTGGGGGGAAATAAATGGGATTAAATCTGGAGTATCTGAGAGAGTTAGAACAAAGGAAGGGGTAGCAGTAATGTTGAATGATCAGTTATGGAAGGAGAAAAGAGAATATTAATGTGTAAATGCAAGAATTATGTAGATTAAAGTAAAGATTGGATGCGAGAAGTGGGTCATAATAAGCGTGTATGCACCTGGAGAAGAGAGGAATGCAGAGGAGAGAGAGAGATTTTGGGAGATGTTAAGTGAATGTATAGGAGCCTTTGAACCAAGTGAGAGAGTAATTGTGGTAGGGGACATGAATGCTAAAGTAGGAGAAACTTTTAGAGAGGGTGTGGTAGGTAAGTTTGGGGTGCCATGTGCAAATGATAATGGGAGCCCTTTGATTGATCTTTGTATAGAAAGAGGTTTAGTTATAGGTAATACATATTTTAAGAAAAAGAGGATAAATAAGTATACAAGATATGATGTAGGGCGAAATGACAGTAGTTTGTTGGATTATGTATTGGTAGATAAAAGACTGTTGAGTAAACTTCAGGATGTACATGTTTATAGAGGGGCCACAGATATATCAGATCACTTTCTAGTTGTAGCTACACTGCGAGTAAAAGGTAGATGGGATACAAGGAGAATAGAAGCATCAGGGAAGAGAGAGGTGAAGGTTTATAAACTAAAAGAGGAGGCAGTTAGGGAAAGATATAAACAGCTATTGGAGGATAGATGGGCTAATGAGAGCATAGGCAATGGGGTCGAAGAGGTATGGGGTAGGTTTAAAAATGTAGTGTTAGAGTGTTCAGCAGAAGTTTGTGGTTACAGGAAAGTGGGTGCGGGAGGGAAGAGGAGCGATTGGTGGAATGATGATGTAAAGAGAGTAGTAAGGGAGAAAAAGTTAGCATATGAGAAGTTTTTACAAAGTAGTAGTGATGCAAGGAGGGAAGAGTATGTGGAGAAAAAGAGAGAGGTTAAGAGAGTGGTGAAGCAATGTAAAAAGAGAGCAAATGAGAGAGTGGGTGAGATGTTATCAACAAATTTTGTTGAAAATAAGAAAAAGTTTTGGAGTGAGATTAACAAGTTAAGGAAGCCTAGAGAACAAATGGATTTGTCAGTTAAAAATAAGAGAGGAGAGTTATTAAATAGAGAGTTAGAGGTATTGGGAAGATAGAGCGAATATTTTGAAAAATTGTTAAATGTTGATGAAGATAGGGAAGCTGTGATTTCGTGTATAGGGCAAGGAGGAATAACATCTTGTAGGAGTGAGGAAGAGCCAGTTGTGAGTGTGGGGGAAGTTCGTGAGGCAGTAGGTAAAATGAAAGGGGGTAAGGCAGCCGGGATTGATGGGATAAAGATAGAAATGTTAAAAGCAGGTGGGGATATAGTTTTGGAGTGGTTGGTGCAATTATTTAATAAATGTATGGAAGAGGGTAAGGTACCTAGGGATTGGCAGAGAGCATGCATAGTTCCTTTGTATAAAGGCAAAGGGGACAAAAGAGAGTGCAAAAATTATAGGGGGATAAGTCTGTTGAGAATACCTGGTAAAGTGTATGGTAGAGTTATTATTGAAAGAATTAAAAGTAAGACGGAGAATAGGATAGCAGATGAACAAGGAGGCTTTAG
>NC_091299.1:47692658-47707658 GCF_038502225.1 Cherax quadricarinatus | reverse complement strand
AGAGTAGAGAGAACAAATGATTTAAAAAGGATCATCAATTGGCTTAGCATCTCTTGTCTTGAATGTTCTCATTATCCATCCTATCAGTTTCCTCGCAGATGTAATAGTGGCATTGTTGTGGTCCTTGAAGGTGAGGTCTTCGGACATTACCACTCTCAGGTCCTTCACATTACGTTTGCGCTCTATTGTGTGATTAGAGTTTGTAGTATACTCAGTCCTAGTTATTATTTCCTCAAGTTTTCCATAACGGAGTAGTTGGAATTTGTCTTCATTGAACATCATATTGTTCTCTGTTTCTCATTGGAAAACTTGGTTTATATCTTCTTGGAGGTTAATAGTGTCCTCAATGGATGACACTCTCATGCAGATCATAGTATCGTCTGCAAAGGATGATATAGTGCTATGGTTTACATCTCTGTCTATGTCTGATACGAGAATATGGAATAGGATAGATGCGAGCAGGAGCAACCTGCTCTGAAGCTATGTTGCTCTGGGTTGTGCAATTTTTGGGAGTCCAGGTGGTTTGCTATCCTGCTTCTTAGAACTCTTTCAAAGATTTTTATGATATGGGACGTTAAAGCTATTGATCTATAGTTCTTATCTACTGCTTTGTTGCCACCTTTATGAAGTGGGGCTATATCCGTTGTTTTAGTTGTTAGTTTTTAGTTTTATTGTAATCATGAACGAGTGGTATTTAATCAATAAGAAAACTGTGACTAGCCAAGGACTCGAAACCATGTCGTTTTGGCCAGCCTCATAGTGAGCGAAAATCACATGGCGCTCTAACGAACAGGACCTACAGGTCCTTGGATAGTTGCAAAGTTGATTAAATACCACTCCTTCGTGGATATTATATAAAATACTGCTTGTGGAGGGTAGCACACGAAACTGGGAGAAGAATGAAATTAGCATGGGGGCACCACACACCACTGTATGTCCTCTGATCAAGGTAAATCACCTAGCTCTGCTGGGTGCTTGATTGTTGTAGGATTTGTTGGTTCTGCAAGTTACTCCCCGAGGACTGGCAGGCGCATACTCCTGAGGATTGGTAGACGCATACTTCCGAGGATTGGCAGACGCATACTCCCGAGGACTAGCAGATGCATACTCCCAAGGATTGTTAGACGCATACTCCCAAGGATTGTTAGACGCATACTCCCAAGGATTGGCAGATGCATACTTCCGAGGATTGGCAGACGCATACTCCCGAGGATTGGCAGATGCATACTTCTGAGGATTGGCAGACGCATACTCCCGAGGATTGGCAGATGCATACTCCCAAGGATTGGCAGATGAATACTTCTGAGGACTGGCAGATGCATACTCCCGAGGATTGGCAGACGCATACTCCCAAGGATTGGCAGATGCATACTCGCAAGGATTAGCAGGTGCATACTTCTGAGGACTGGCAGATGCATACTCCCTAGGATTGGCAGACGCATACTCCCAAGGATTGGCAGATGCATACTCCAAAGGATTGGCAGATGCATACATCAGAGGATTGGCAGACGCATACTCCCGAGGATTGGCAGATGCATACTTCTGAGGATTGGCAGACGCATACTCCCGAGGATTGGCAGATGCATACTTCTGAGGATTGGAAGACGCATACTCCCGAGGATTGGCAGATGCATACTCCCAAGGATTGGCAGATGCATACTTCTGAGGACTGGCAGATGCATACTCCCGAGGATTGGCAGACGCATACACCCAAGGATTGGCAGATGCATACTTCTGAGGATTGGCAGACGCATACTCCCGAGGATTGGCAGATGCATACTTCTGAGGATTGGAAGACGCATACTCCCGAGGATTGGCAGATGCATGCTCGCAAGGATTAGCAGGTGCATACTTCTGAGGACTGGCAGATGCATACTCCCTAGGATTGGCAGAAGCATACTCCCAAGGATTGGCAGATGCATACTCCAAAGGAATGGCAGATGCATACTTCTGAGGATTGGCAGACGCATACTCCAGAGGATTGGCAGACGCATATTCCCGAGGATTGGCAGATGCATACTCCCAAGGATTGGCAAACGCATATTCCCGAGGATTGGCAGACGCATACTCCAGAGGATTGGCAGACGCATACTCCCGAGGATTGGCAGACGCATTCTTCCAAGGATTGGCAGACGCATATTCCCGAGGATTGGCAGACACATACTCCTGAGGACTGGCAGACGCATACTCCCGAGGATTGGCAGACACATACACCCGAGGATTGGCAGACGCATACTCCCGTGGATTGGCAGACGCATACTCCTGTGGATTGGCAGACACATACTCCCGAGGATTGGCAGACGCATACTCCCGTGGATTGGCAGATGCATACTCCCGAGGACTGGTAAAAGCATACTTCCGAGGATTGGCAGACACATACTCCCGAGGACTGGTAGAAGCATACTTCCGAGGATTGGCAGACGCATACACCCGAGGATTGGCAGACGCATACTCCCGTGGATTGGCAGATGTATACTCCTGTGGATTAGCAGATGCATACTCCCGATGATTGGCAAATGCATACTCCCGAGGATTCACAGATGCATACTTCAGAGGATTGGCAGACGCATACTCCCGAGAATTGGCAGATGCATACTCCCGATGATTGGCAAATGCATACTCCCGAGAATTGACAGATGCGTACTCCTGAGGATTGGCAGATGCATACTTCCGAGGATTGGCAGATGCATACTCCCAAGGATTGGCAAACGCATATTCCCGAGGATTGGCAGACACATACTCCCGAGGATTGGCAGACGCATACTCCCGAGGATTGGCAGACGCATTCTTCCAAGGATTGGCAGACGCATATTCCCGAGGATTGGCAGACACATACTCCCGAGGATTGGCAGATGCATACTCCCGAGGACTGCTAGAAGCATACTTCCGAGGATTGGCAGACACATACTCCCGAGGACCGGTAGAAGCATACTTCCGAGGATTGGCAGACGCATACACCCGAGGATTGGCAGACGCATACTCCCGTGGATTGGCAGACGCATACTCCTGTGGATTGGCAGACACATACTCCCGAGGATTGGCAGACGCATACTCCCGTGGATTGGCAGAAGCATACTCCCGAAGACTGGTAGATGCATACTCCCGAGGATTGGTAGACGCATACTTACGGGGATTGGCAGACGTATACTCCCGAGGATTGGCAGCAGACGCATACTCCCGAGGATTGGCAGACGCATACTCCCGTGGATTGGCAGACGTATACTCCCGAGGACTGGCAGCAGACGCATACTCCCAAGGATTGGCAGACGCATACTCCCGTGGATTGGCAGACGCACACTCCCGAGGATTGGCAGACGTATACTCCTGTGGATTGGCAGACGCATACTCCCGAGGATTGGCAGCAAATGCATACTCCCGAGGATTGGCAGACGTACACTCCTGTGGATTGGCAGACGCATACTCCCGAGGATTGGCAGCAGACGCATACTCCCGAGGATTGGCAGACGCATACTCCCGAGGATTGGCAGGCGCATACTCCCGAGGATTGGCAGACGTATACTCCCGTGGATTGGCAGACGCATGCTCCCGTGGATTGGCAGACGCATACTCCCGAGGATTGGCAGACGCATACTCCCGAGGATTGGCAGACGCATACTCCCGAGGATTGGCAGACGTATACTCCCGAGGATTGGCAGACGTATACTCCCTTGGATTGGCAGCAGACGCATACTCCCAAGGATTGGCAGACGCATACTCCCGTGGATTGGCAGACGCACACTCCCGAGGATTGGCAGACGTATACTCCTGTGGATTGGCAGACGCATACTCCCGAGGATTGGCAGCAAATGCATACTCCCGAGGATTGGCAGACGTACACTCCTGTGGATTGGCAGACGCATACTCCCGAGGATTGGCAGCAGACGCATACTCCCGAGGATTGGCAGACGCATACTCCCGAGGATTGGCAGGCGCATACTCCCGAGGATTGGCAGACGTATACTCCCGTGGATTGGCAGACGCATGCTCCCGTGGATTGGCAGACGCATACTCCCGAGGATTGGCAGACGCATACTCCCGAGGATTGGCAGACGCATACTCCCGAGGATTGGCAGACGTATACTCCCGAGGATTGGCAGACGTATACTCCCTTGGATTGGCAGACGCATACTCCCGAGGATTAGCAGACGCATACTCCCGAGGATTGGCAGACGCATACTCCCGAGGATTGGCAGACGCATACTCCCGAGGATTGGCAGACGTATACTCCCGTGGATTGGCAGACGCATGCTCCCGTGGATTGGCAGACGCATACTCCCGTGGATTGGCAGACGCATACTCCCGAGGATTGGCAGACGCATACTCCCGAGGATTGGCAGACGCATACTCCCGAGGATTGGCAGACGCATACTCCCGAGGATTGGCAGACGCATACTCCCGAGGATTGGCAGACGTATACTCCCGAGGATTGGCAGACGTATACTCCCTTGGATTGGCAGACGCATACTCCCGAGGATTGGCAGACGCATACTCCCGTGGATTGGCAGACGCATACTCCCGAGGATTGGCAGACGCATACTCCCGAGGATTGGCAGACGTATACTCCCGAGGATTGGCAGACGTATACTCCCTTGGATTGGCAGACGCATACTCCCGAGGATTGGCAGACGCATACTCCCGTGGATTGGCAGACGCATACTCCCGAGGATTGGCAGACGCATACTCCCGAGGATTGGCAGACGCATACTCCCGAGGATTGGCAGACGCATACTCCCGAGGATTGGCAGACGTATACTCCCGAGGATTGGCAGACGTATACTCCCGTGGATTGGCAGACGCATACTCCCGTGGATTGGCAGACGCATAATCCCGAGGATTGGCAGACGCATACTCCCGTGGATTGACAGACGAATACTCCCGAGGATTGGCAGACGTATACTCCCGAGGATTGGCAGACGTATACTCCCGAGGATTGGCAGACGTAAACTCCCGTGGATTGGCAGACGTAAACTCCCGTGGATTGGCAGACGTATACTCCCAAGGATTGGCAGACGTATACTCCCGAGGATTCATTGCATTGCAATTCACAATGTAACTGAAATCCATCACTTTTTTTTCCAATATTTATTTGGTTCGTAACACAAACTTCAAACTTCGTGATAGACTTTATTTAGTTTTAATTTCACGAGTCCTCAATTATTATATTTGTAACTCGAGTTATTATGTCTGTGATTTTTTCAACCAAACATTATACATACGAGCTTATTGAGATTTTTTTTTTATTATTTATTATCACACTGGCCGATTCCCACCAAGGCAGGGTGGCACGAAAAAGAAAAACTTTCACCATCATTCACTCCATCACTGTCTTGCCAGAAGGGTGCTTTACACTACAGTTTTTAAACTGCAACATTAACACTCCTCCTTCAGAGTGCAGGCACTGTACTTCCCATCTCCAGGACTCAAGTCCGGCCTGCCGGTTTCCCTGAACCCCTTCATAAATGTTACTTTGCTCACACTCCAACAGCACGTCAAGTATTAAAAACCATTCGTCTCCATTCACTCCTATCAAACACGCTCACGCACGCCTGCTGGAAGTCCGAGCCCCTCGCACACAAAACCTCCTTTACCCCCTCCCTCCAACCTTTCCTAGGCCGACCCCTACCCGGCCTTCCTTCCACTACAGACTGATACACTCTTGAAGTCATTCTGTTTCGCTCCATTCTCTCTACATGTCCGACCCACCTCAACAACCCTTCCTCAGCCCTCTGGACAACAATTTTGGTAATCCCGCACCTCCTCCTTAACTTCCAAACTACGAATTCTCTGCATTATATTCACACCACACATTGCCCTCAGACATGACATCTCCACTGCCTCCAGCCTTCTCCTCGCTGCAACATTCATTACCCATGCTTCACACCCATATAAGAGTGTTGGTAAAACTATACTCTCATACATTCCCCTCTTTGCCTCCAAGGACAAAGTTCTTTGTCTCCACAGACTCCTAAGTGCACCACTCACCCTTTTCCCCCTCATCAATTCTATGATTCACCTCATCCTTCATAGACCCATCCACTGACACGTCCACTCCCAAATATCTGAATGCATTCACCTCCTCCATACTCTCTCCCTCCAATCTGATATCCAATCTTTCATCACCTAATATTTTTGTTATCCTCATAACCTTATTCTTTCCTGTATTCACCTTTAATTTTCTTCTCTTGCACACCCTACCAAATTCATCTACCAATCTCTGCAACTTCTCTTCAGAATCTCCCAAGAGCACAGTGTCATCAGCAAAGAGCAACTGTGGCAACTCCCACTTTATGTGTGATTCTTTATCTTTTAACTCCACGCCTCTTGTCAAGACCCTCGCATTTACTTCTCTTACAACCCCATCTATAAATATATTAAACAACCACGGTGACATCACACATCCTTGTCTAAGGCCTACTTTTACTGGGAAATAATTTCCCTCTTTCCTATGTACTCTAACTTGAGCCTCACTATCCTCGTAAAAACTCTTCACTGCTTTCAGTAATCTACCTCCTACACCATACACTTGCAACATCTGCCACATTGCCCCCCTATCCACCTTGTCATACGCCTTTTCCAAATCCATAAATGCCACAAAGACATCTTTAGCCTTATCTAAATACTGTTAACTTATATGTTTCACTGTAAACACCTGGTCCACACACCCCCTACCTTTCCTAAAGCCTCCTTGTTCATCTGCTATCCTATTCTCCGTCTTACTTTTAATTCTTTCAATAATAACTCTACCATACACTTTACCAGGTACACTCAACAGACTTATCCCCCTATAATTTTTGCACTCTCTTTTGTCCCCTTTGCCTTTATACAAAGGAACTATGCATGCTCTCTGCCAATCCCTAGGTACCTTACCCTCTTCCATACATTTATTAAATAATTGCACCAACCACTCCAAAACTATATCCCCACCTGCTTTTAACTTTTCTATCTTTATCCCATCAATCCCGGCTGCCTTACCCCCTTTCATTTTACCTACTGCCTCACGAACTTCCCCCACACTCACAACTGGCTCTTCCTCTCTCCTACAAGATGTTATTCCTCCTTGCCCTATACACGAAATCACAGCTTCCCTATCTTCATCAACATTTAACAATTCCTCAAAATATTCCCTCTATCTTCCCAATACCTCTAACTCTCCATTTAATAACTCTCCTCTCTTATTTTTAACTGACAAATCCATTTGTTCTCTAGGCTTCCTTAACTTGTTAATCTCACTCCAAAACTTTTTCTTATTTTCAACAAAATTTGTTGATAACATCTCACCCACTCTCTCATTTGCTCTCTTTTTACATTGCTTCACCACTCTCTTAACCTCTCTCTTTTTCTCCATATACTCTTCCCTCCTTGCATCACTTCTACTTTGTAAAAACTTCTCATATGCTAACTTTTTCTCCCTTACTACTCTCTTTACATCATCATTACACCAATCGCTCCTCTTCCCTCCCGCACCCACTTTCCTGTAACCACAAACTTCTGCTGAACACTCTAACACTACATTTTTAAACCTACCCCATACATCTTCGACCCCATTGCCTATGCTCTCATTAGCATATCTTTCCTCCAATAGCTGTTTATATCTTACCCTAACTGCCTCCTCTTTTAGTTTATAAACCTTCACCTCTTTCTTACCTGATGCTTCTATTCTCCTTGTATCCCATCTACCTTTTACTCTCAGTGTAGCTACAACTAAAAAGTGATTTCTTATATCTGTGGCCCCTCTATAAACATGTACATCCTGAAGTCTACTCAACAGTCTTTTATCTACCAATACGTAATCCAACAAACTACTGTCATTTCGCCCTACATCATATCTTGTATACTTATTTATCCTCTTTTTCTTAAAATATGTATTACCTATAACTAAACCCCTTTCTATACAAAGTTCAATCAAAGGGCTCCCATTATCATTTACACCTGGCACCCCAAACTTACCTACCACACCCTCTCTAAAAGTTTCTCCTACTTTAGCATTCAGGTCCCCTACCACAATTACTCTCTCACTTGGTTCAAAGGCTCCTATACATTCACTTAACATCTCCCAAAATCTCTCTCTCTCCTCTGCATTCCTTTCTTCTCCAGGTGCATACACGCTTATTATGACCCACTTCTCGCATCCAACCTTTACTTTAATCCACATAATTCTTGCATTTACACATTCATATTCTCTTTTCTCCTTCCATAACTGATCATTCAACATTACTGCTACCCCTTCCTTTGCTCTAACTATCTCAGATACTCCAGATTTAATCCCATTTATTTCCCCCCACCGAAACTCCCCTACCCCCTTCAGCTTTGTTTCGCTTAGGGCCAGCACATCCAACTTCTTTTCATTCATAACATCAGCAATCATCTGTTTCTTGTCATCTGCACTACATCCACGCACATTTAAGCATCCCAGTTTTATAAAGTTTTTCTTCTTCTCTTTTTTAGTAAATGTCTACAGGATAAGGGGTTACTAGCCCATTGCTCCCGGCATTTTAGTCGCCTCATACGACACGCATGGCTTACGGAGAAAAGATTCTTTTCCACTTCCCCATGGACAATAGAAGAAATAAAGAAGAACAAGAGCTATGTAGAAAAAGGAGAAAAACCTAGATGTATGTATATATATATGCATGTGCGTGTCTGTGAAGTGTGACCAAAGTGTAAGTAGGAGTAGCAAGATATCCCTATTATCTAGCGTGTTTATGAGACAGAAAAAAGTCACCAGCAATCCTACCATCATGCCAAACAGTTACAGGTTTCTGTTTCACAGTCATCTGGCAGGACGGTAGTACTTCCCTGGGTGGTTGCTGTCTACCAACCTACTACCTATTTGAGATACCTGTTAATATGTTAATCTATCTACCCACGTAGGTATTATCCTATCCTCCCTACTATTAAGCAATCTTTTTATGTACTCATTTATCTAGTTAATATTCCCACCTACCCACTCAATCTATCCTCAGTGTTCACCAATTTATCTATTGATACGTTTTTCTACCATACGAATCAGCCTATATATTTACATACTAGCACATAAACACCTAACCAATTATTAAGCCTCTACCCAACCTCATACAAATTTTAGTACCCACTTTGCAACTACTCAGTGTCTCTAACCACCTTCCTGACAAGAAGATTTAAATTACCAAACTACTTAGTAACGCGACCAACTGTTGTACATCTACCGCTTTTTTTCCCTATCGCTCTCCTGTTTATCCAATCTCGCCTAGTATTCCATCTATCTATGTCATTTTATATCTACCGACCTCCATATCAATATTTAGTCTTCTTTGTGTCCATTTCATTCACTGATTTACATTACAGTGTATACATAAAACCCGTATCTTTTGCAATACAAAAAAAAAGTCTGTTTTCTAGTACCCAACTGACATAAGAAACTCATACGTTATTTGGCTAAAATCTAGTGAACAGAAATATGTCAACGAGAGAAGTATGATAAACATCAACTTTTTTTCTGATCTATGAACTTGTTCTGTTAACAGCTGGCCTGCAAACGGGCATAGAAATAATGCTGGATCATACATCTGCTTGTCTTTGATGGTCAGTACAGCTGCTTCGATCTATGGTGGCCGGTACAGCTGCTTCGATCTGTGGTGGCCGGTACAGCTGCTTCGATCTGTGGTGACCGGTACAGCTGCTTCGATCTGTGGTGACCGGTACAGCTGCTTCGATCTGTGGTGACTGGTACAGCTGCTTCGATCTGTGGTGGCCGGTACAGCTGCTTCGATCTGTGGTGACCGGTACAGCTGCTTCGATCTGTGGTGGCCGGTACAGCTGCTTCGATCTGTGGTGACCGGTACAGCCGTATCAATATGTGGTTGCCAGAGCAGCTGCTTCAAACCATGGCGGCCAGAACAGCCATGTCAAGCTATGGTGGTCAGTACCACCACATCAGTCCATACCCTATATCAGTTTAATTACAACCTAGATTTATTAACCCCGTTATTGTATTTGTTGTTTGTGCACGGTTAAAATTTATTGTATAATTTGTTTGGCTCTTGCATAAAAATCTCATTGTTGAAAAATTGAATATGTAAAGTTGTCCGTGGCTTTCATTCAAATTTCTCTATTTATCTATCTGGTATAAACTTTGGTAATAGATGCCGACAAATTGGTTTAAAAGGACACTTAATGATACACTAGTTATCAAGGTCCTAGAACCTTGATAACTAGTGAGAGCAAATTTAGGAGGGTATGTAAAAGAAAGAAATTAAAAGCGAACATATGAAAGTGAAAGGCGATGAGGAAAACAAAATAATTACGTAATAAAAGATTGGATATCGGATTGGAAGAAGGGAGTATCGAAGAAATAAATATATTCAGATATCTGGGAGTGGGCTTGTCAGCAGATGGGTCTATGAAAGACGAGGTGAAGCATAGAATTGATGATTGGAAAAAAGGTGAGTGGTGCACTTAACTGGATGTTGACATAACATTTTGCCACCGAAGGAGGTTGTTTAGACCATCATACCTATTATGTGATCAGTTGCTACTAGTGACTTGTGCTCCCATATCCCTCTATATGATGTTAACAACTAGTTTATGCATCAACCAACATCCTTCCAGTAGAGCAGTGGTTCCCAAACTGGGGGTAAATTACCCCCTGGGGGTAATTTAACCATTTTTGGGGGGTAATGGAGGGGTGACAGAAAAAAAGTTATGAATTCTGAAAATCAAGAAAACAATGCGGTACCCGGTATGAGGATTATTGTTAACTTTGTCTTAGTATATAAAGTTGTAAAGTAAACCTATTATAAGTAAGTAATAAAGTTAAACCAAATAACAATAAACATCAAAAACTAATATACAGTATTAGAAAAGAAGAAATATATAGCTAAGTGTGTGGAAACCCAAAAGTATTTTGACAAGTATGCTTCAGGACAAAAGTCACTCAGTAGCCCAGATCGACCTCTCCAGTACGCATCACTCACTTCCTGAGGCTGCCTCTATTTCACACTGTCAGTTTATCTGTGAGCATCAGCCGAGGTAGACATAAGCTGGTATGTATGTGTACTGCCCTGTGCAGTATATAGTTAGTATTTACCCACTGTTACTGTGAATTTGTAGCTATTAATTTTATATATAATGTATGTGTGGTTCTTACGTTTTCAATGGTTTTGCTAGGATTAGCAGAGTATGCGAGGCTGTATACGTTCACGTTTAGCCATATATATCAATAATAACAACATTTTGTGAAAGGGGTAACATGCTTTATGTGGCATGTTAAATTGGGTAACAAGCTGAAAAAGTTTGGGAACCACTGCAGTAGAGGGTATCAACAAATTTGTACGTATCTCATATCCGTCTATGGAATGATAACAGCTAGTTTACGTACAATCCATAATATCTTCGTCAAATGTAGTTACTAATTTTTTGTGCACCTTACATAAATCTTGTGGACGGGAGCAGGTAGTTTATTGTGGATGCTGCATACGTACTGATGACGGGAGTCACTATGGTACTTTAATACATCCATCCTGTCGACGGTAGAAAGTAGATATGCACCTAATGTTTTTCCTGAGGACAATTTTACGTACCCCTAACCTGATGACTGTATGTACCGAAGACCTAATGACTTTATTTGACCAGAACCTGTTACAAAAAACGCGATATCTAATAATGATAGAGATCTCCAGTGAATACTAGAAAGGACTGCCCTTCTAGCATCCAGCCTGTTACTGGGTTTTTGTAACAAGTAGTCAGTATCCTGGTCCAATTATCCATTAGAATTTAGTAAGATTCAATAGTGCTTCAGGATTACAACTGGTGGGCTACTAACTAAAGAAATTAAAATTTAATAAGTTTATTAATAATAAAGTCGTCTAGGCGTATAAGATCAAAGTAAATTATAGTAATCAAAATAATAAAAATAATCACTTCTCTGGTGTACAGTAGTATTGTGCTGAAGGCACATATCACATCTTAATGGGTTTTAAGTACCGTCTGGTACATTGTTAACATTTAATAACATAATACTAATATATGCAAGTAAGTTTGTGTGTATGTGTGTAAGTGCTCTAAGTAGTTCACTATGTCTCAAGACTCGACTAGACTTAACCAGTGACTGACTAAAAGTCCTCACAAAAACTAACTTCTTGACCAACCTGGCAATCAGAAGAGCTTACTTGAACCATAAAGTGACTGTTAAGCCGAACGGCAATATAACAAGCAACAGCGACACAGGATCAGGAACAAGGAGATAATATAATGACAGTAGGGACCATCTTCAGATCCTCCACAAAAGTCACAAAACTCCCATACTACTGAATCTAAGTTCAGCATTAGAAAATCCCCGACTGTGCCAGTGCACAGATACCAGTACATATTAGGTCAGAAGCTACAGCTCAGGACCTGAGTTTCTCAGAGTGTCTAAGCGACACACAACCTCAGTACAACTTCGAAAATCACTAAGTCTAGGCTATGTTCTGTGAGCAGAGTTACACAGAAACAACAAAAAGAAAGCAACAGAGACGATCTTCCAACAAGGGCCCACAAGGCTGGTTCCAGAGCTAACGGGAATGTCCTACGAAGAAAGGTTAAGGGAAATCGGTCTGACGACACTGGAGGACAGGAGGGTCAGGGGAGACATGATAACGACATATAAAATACTGCATGGAATAGACAAGGTAGACAGAGACAGAATGTTCCAGTGATGGGACACAGAAACAAAGGGTCAGAGTTGGAAGCTGAAGACTCAGATGAGTCAAAGGGATATTAGGAAGTATTTCTTCAGCCACAGAGTTGTTAGGAAGTAGAATAATCTGGCAAGCGATGTAGTGGAGGCAGGAATCACACATAGTTTTAAAACGAGGTATGATAAAGCTCATGGAGCAGGGAGAGGGAGGACCCAGTAGTGGTCAGTGAAGAGGCTGAGCCAGGAGCTGAGTCTCGACCCCTGCAACCACAATTAGGTGAGTACACACACACACACACACACACACACACACACACACACACACACACACACACGTACACACGCACACGCACACACACACACACACACACACACACACACACACACACACACACACACACACACACACACACACACACACACACACACACACACACACACACACACACACACACAGATGGGTGCAGACGTGGGTGCACAAGGCTCCAAGAACCTTCGTGTTTTTGAGGCATGCAGTAACCGCTAGCAGTAATCAGTGGTAGTGACAAAGTCAGTAAACAATCCTACGAGTGATATCTATAGTTATTAGTTAAAAAAATTTCGAGAGTAAGCCTGAATTCATTATTTTCTTTTTAAAGTGCCAAACCGTTGTGGGTCTACTAGGCACTGTTGCCACGCAGATTCAAACATAAAAAGATCAAAGTGAGTCTGGAAACGGGTGTTCAAGAATTACCAGCGTTTGGTTAACAAGTGAATTGTGGGGCACCGTAATGTGAGAGTGAAAAAGTTAATAAGCAAAAGGAGAAAGAAAAAAATAAAAGATACAACAAGGGAAGGTGGCAGTAGGCCTGCTGAAGCAGTGACGTCACAACAGTTTGTATGCCATTATGCATATAAAGTGTAACACCGAATGTGAAGTGTATTCTGTCATAAGTGAAAAGTGAAATCACTTGAGGAACGCGGGATGCATGAGCATATATGGTTATAAACATAACAGGTGAAGGAGTTACGAAATAGTAATAGAAGGCCTATGTACGACGACTACGTCATCAGCATCTGACAACTTGTCATCACACCGCTGTCAGCGCAAGTATTCACCTGTTGAGGTTGCATTTTGCAGGGTTGAGTTCGGGTCCTGCATCACTGTTAGATACTGGTCACTCACTCCTGCAAGCCATTACCAAAATTAGAGTAGAAATAGCATAGACAAGAGTGCAAGGAGTAAAGCTGTAGTGAGGGATAACGTCAGACACTTAAGCTGTGACAAGCTAAATTTTACAACCTAGCTACTTTCTGAATTTTAGAAGTAGAATCGATAAGTGTTACAAGTATTGGTAAGCTTAGAATTACTGGTATCTACCGGTATTTATTAGCAGTATGAATACTTAGAAGTGGGGACACACACAAACACACACACACACATACACACACACATACACACATATACACACATATACACACATATACACATACACACACACACACACACATACACACATACACACAGACACACACATACACACACACATACACATACACACACCCATACACACACACACATACACACATACATACACACAACACACACAACTACTCTCAGAACCATACAACCTATCACACCATCCCAACACACACTACAATCCATACCCACAGCCTCCACCCAACACCGAGCTATAGAATCCCACAGTATGCCACCAGGTCTCCCACCCTCACAGGCCCCCCAAACCACAGTGTTGGAAAGGAAACTGAAGGTATGGTACACAAACGCTGATGGAATAACAAATAAGTGGGAGGAGTGGCATGAAAGAGTCAAAGAAGCATCACCGGACATCATAGCTCTCACAGAAACGAAGCTTACAGGTATGATAACAGATGCCATCTTTCCAACGGGATAAAAAATCCTGAGGAAAGACAGAGGGAACAGGGGGGTGGAGGAGTGGCGTTGCTGATCAAAAATCGCTGGAATTTTGATGAGCTGGAGAGAGGAGATAGCGGAGAAGAAAGTGATTACATAGTGGGAACACTTCACTCTGGAGGTCCCAAGGTGGTAATAGCAGTGATGTATAACCCACCACAGAACAGCAGGAGGCCAAGGCAAGAGTACGACGAGAGCAATAGAGCGATGGTTGACACACTGGCTAGAGTGGCCAGAAGAGCTCATGCATGCAGGGCAAAGCTCCTGATCATGGATGACTTTAACCACAAGGAGATCGATTGGGAGAACTTGGACCCACATGGGGGCCAAGATACATGGAGGGCTAAGATGATGGAGGTGGTACTGGAGAACTTCATGTACCAACACGTAAGGGACACTACAAGAGAGAGAGGAGAGGATGAACCAGCAA